>NC_090921.1:590002467-590305511 GCF_040938575.1 Ambystoma mexicanum
ATTGACTGATGCCCAGTTCATACCCTGAACCAGCCGAACAGGGAACCATTGCATATGTACTGACCATGACCTACAATAACCTCCAGAGTAAGATTAATAGCAGCACAGCCCTGCCTCTGATGCTAAAGCTTGTGTCATCGCTACATTTCCTTGCCAGTGGCAGCTTCATGGCATGTCCCAGTCCACTTTTTCACTTGTGCTCGGGCAGGTGCTGGAGGCATTCCTGTGACATGCATCCCTCCACTACTCTCTGCCCATCACATTGGCACAGATAAATGTCACTAAGGCATGTTTCTACGAAGCAGCAAACATGTCAAGCGTAGTTGCCACACTTGACTGCATCAATGTGGTGTTGTTTGCATCCAAAGAGGCATATTGCAACAGGAAGCAGTTCCACTTCATGGATGTGCAGGTTACGTGCAACGAGGACCTGACAATAAAACACTGCTGCACCCTCTTCACCGGATCCACCCATGATGACATGGCCCTCCATAACAGCACCCTGCCTATGTTCATTAAGAGCCACAGAGGGCAACGGATATGAATGCTGGATGAGTACAGCTGCCATCACAACATACAATGCTGCAGTGCCAGTTGAATGTTATGTGAAGGGGAGGGAGGATATTACTACTACTGATCAATGCATGCCCTGTCAAGGCCATGTACATGCGGGGCCAGCCCAGTCAAGCAACAAATGACAACCACAAACACATAGCACTAGGCCCAGCAGGACTATGCAGTAGTTTGACATCAATGCATAATACCCCCAACAAGTAACTTCTGCACAAACAGATGACTCCATGACCTACAATGCATAGGGCACACATACCTACACAGCCAATGCAACAGATCAACACTGCACAATGATAATGCACCACTGCCAGACAGTGATGGCATGCACACTGCAAACCATGTATGTGAATCCATTCTGGCAGGAATGCACAAACCACAAACATGCACAAAAACATCAATTACCCAGCAGGGTACTACTTGACAGCACAGCACACCACAGGCCCAAAACAGACAACATGCACATTTGAAATACTATCATAGGCCATGTCTGGCACAACTTCCTTGTGAGCTGTGTGCACAGTGTATCTCTAAGTGACAATGCCCATGTACCCCCATAGAATATCACACATCATTTAATAACTGGGAATTAAAACATGTAGTACTAATGCAGCATAACTGCATCAAGCGAGTGTCCATCAACAAGACATGTAACTGTAAAGTAGTGAGCCAGAGACAAGAAGGTAAGTTAACCAATAATATTTTATTCTTACAGCTCACCAATGGTTAAATGGTTGGGTGCAACCAGTCTTCTCCTTAGCCAATTAACTTCACTTAAAGTTCATAGCGAAAACAGATAAAGGGTCTTCCAGGCTGCTCGAAAAAACACAAACTCAAGGATTGCAATATTGCTTGTCCACAAATGAATGCAGTTCAAAACATGGAGAACACAGGAATGGCAGCCTTTCTTTGTTCGAAAACAGCCGTTTGTACCTTGGAAAACCCCTGGAGAGAACTCCTCTTCTTAAAGTATCATGTATTCAGGACTTGAGCGCTTTTACCCCACACGCCTGAATGGTTCAGAGCCTTCTTGTTCAAACTCTGCTGCAGGTTCTCGGAGCCAGCCGTTCCACACTGGCCTCGGGCTGGAATTCAGTAAATAAACAAACTTTCCTTTTTACGCTGTTGTGACTCAGGCGTCTTCATCTGCTGTTCAGTCGGATTTGACTACAGGTCCGGTATGGGACACTCCGGTAAGATTTCCTTTTCCCTCTAATACACCCACCGATATTGGGTACTGTCCTCGTACCATTCCGAGTCCACTCTGTCAGCCTCCTTCCACTCCTGCAAATCGAGAGACAAGTTGAGCTGTTTTCTGATGCTTTTAACCCCGGTGAGTCTCCTCCCCAGCAATTAGCATTGGGCGTTCCCAGCCCTGGGCTCCTTACACCTGAAGCTAATTCACCTCCTCCCAGCTTCAACTTCATGGAGTTAGCCTTGTATTTAACCCCCGCCTGCCCGGAACCCCCATTATATGGAAACGTGGTTTTTCGTCTTCCTTGTCTGATTTCTATTCCCATTTTCTGGCTTTTGTTTTGATTATGTATCCGTTGGGGTATTCTGGGATATGTAGTTTGTGTCTTTTCTCTCGTGTCTCTTAGATTTGTTTTGTCCGGTGTGATAGTTGATTGGTGGGACATTCTGGGACATGTAGTCTGGGTTTTTAATTGTTCCCGCGTGTCTCTTAAACTTGCCATTATATGGTCCGGTGTGATATTAGACTCATCCCCCTCCCTCTTGTTTTGTTCCGTATTGGCCGCTACTGGTTCCCCATCACAGTAACGTGCTACGAATCATCAATGCACTGTGACTGGCATCTGTGTCCTATGCTCTTGTAGGTGACTGTGGTTACCCCCAGCTCCCATGGCTGATGAAACCTGTGCTCAATCCACTTACGCTGCATGAGGTGGCCTTCAATGAGGCGCACATCAGGACCAGACTCTGCATTGAGTGGCCCTTTGGCCTGCTTAAGGCATGTTTCCGGTGTCTGGAATGTACCGGAGGCACTCTGATGTACAGGTTAGAGAAGGTTGACCAAATATTTGTTGCTTGTGCCATGTTGCACAATATCTGCCTCAGGCAAAATATCTCTCTGCCCCCTGATCTGGACGTGCCTCCCACAGCAGACAATGATGCACTGTCCGCAGCTGAATCGTACCAAAATGTCACCCTCACAATTACAACTGCCGAAAATGCTGACTTTTCTTTTTTGTTGGACCACCCCTTACATCACAAATATATATGTGGGGGGTATAGAATAGAATATTAATATGGGGGGGGCTGTGGGTGGTCACCCCCCGCAAACATATGTGGTGTAAAGGGGTTTAAAAAACAATCATCATTTTTGGCCGTCGCTGTGAGGGTCGCAATAATCACATAGATCCTCTGCAGCTACAGTGCTTCCGCACATTGAGCGTGAGGAAGCCTGGGACGGACGTCTGTTGTGGCAAGAACTAATATAACATTTTTTTTTTTTGTTTCATAATTTTTTATTATTCAAGATACAGATATTATTACATATGTTAGCACATTACAGACTTTGAGTATATCTGGTAAGCATAGAGAATGAACAAAGATAATAATTTTCAACAAGAAAGGGTATAACCATGTAGAAGATATATGAAATTAGATGCATTAAATTGAACAAGAATGGAGTAGCAATTGTAGAAAGTACTGATTAAACCTGGATTAGTATAATATATATCTGTAATGAGTAACTGATATGGAGGTATGAGTAGAGAGATGGGGAGACAAGACTGGGTAACAGACAGCTGACAAACTAGGTACAGAAGGGAGCTAGGTGGAGGGGGGGGGAAATGGGTATAAGATAATTATTGCATAAAACTGATTCTTATCTTACATTGATAATTAAAAACAAGCATTATTACATAAATATAATCATTCGATTCGTAACGTATGCATGAGAGTGTATATTCAGGAGCCATGAGCCGTCGCATTGAAACAGTTGAGATAACATGTGAAATAGTGCCATTTAGCGTTGAATATAACATTTTTACTAGACACATTACTTTTCACATGCATGCACCTTTGTATATAAACACATTTTGAATATATCACCTTCACTCAAAAAGTATTGTCGTCACATTTCTTCTAGTGAACTTTTTTTTAATAACACAAGTGGTGAGCGCCCCTCCCCAACCACTGTTCCAACCCACCTCCCCAGCCTGCTTGGACACTTTATGGACCACTTTGCACAATGAGGGCTGTTGTGGTTTCCCAGGCAAGGACCCCTCCTTGGGTGGGATGGAGTTGGAAGGCTCTGATTCTGGCCCTGGATGTATCGCATAGTGAGGAGCATGCTTGCATACATGGATGCGGCAAAAGCTGATATGCCCTCAGTGTGCTCCCTTGTCCTCTGCCCCATAGATGTGATGGCAGCAGTCGCCATCGACAATTGCAGGAATTTTCGGTCCAATGACCTGGCAATCCTCTTTGAGGATCCCTAGTTTTGTATGGTGACCTGGCGATGCTCCATGGCATCCAGCCTCCCCAGATTACAGCCAGTGAATGCTGGGGCACAGACTCTGGAATATGTAGAGGGCCAGGGCTGAAGCAGGGCGGCATGAAGCCAGTGTCATCCTCCTCATCTGTATGACTGCTATCAGTCCCTGTGTCCGGCTCATCCTGGTGCTGAAATTGGCTGTCTGCCTGAGTTGATGAGGGGAGCCAGGGGGCAGATGGGTGGCTGCAGGTGTTGTGCCTTTCGTCACACTGCCACCATGTTCATGCCCGGACTGTACCGGAGGGGTCCTTATGTACAGGTTAGAGAAGGTTGACCAAAATAGAGAAGGGATCACCACAGGCGCTAGCTATGGTGTGGCAGTCGCAGCTGATGGGGGTAATTCATGTGCAGTGCCATCTGCAGAGCAGATGGAGGGGCAACTGGACACACTTGGCACAGCTGACATGGGTCTGCTGTGATGTGGACTTGGTGCTTCCCTCATGCTCTTCCTACCGCTACTCCCATGGCTGGCCTGTTCACGGATGGAGGTAGATGTACTGCCAGTGGTGGATGTCTCCTGGGCAGTGGAGGGCCTGCCCCATCAGCCTGAGTGGACTGTGAACCTGTTGGGTGGATAATTGCATGCTATCAGTCATTATGCATACTAGTAATTGGTATAGCGAGACACTTAAGCAACATGAAGTATGATCTTCCTACACACATTTTGCATGATGGGCATAATCAGTTTCAGGCCAATGAGTACAGTTAATGCAAGGTGGGAGTAGTGTCTGCTGAGGATGTACACAGTACATGCATTGGCACATTGCCTGTTGGCCTGCCAATATTGCTTGTTGATGTGGTGGCAGAGGAGGTTCACTTTGCATCATGGACTATCACAGCCAACATGGGTGCTTCACATGGTTCCATGGTTTCACATGAACATTTCCCCTACAGTGAATGTGTATTAGAACAGTTTCCCACCTTCCCTTGTACATGCATGTTGTTGTCCATTCTCCTGACCATTGGGCTTAGCTATGCTGGGGGACACATGCTTTTGGCCAGTGCATTCAAATGGGGGTGGGAACGTAAAGACTCACCGGCATCATCTTAGCTGCTTGCTTCCACTTTGGTGATGCCAATCCCCTCTATCCCTTCCATTTTGAGTATTGGGCTGTCCTTTTCCCTCCCATGGAGTTAGGGCAAGTGTTTCTACTGTGCCACCTCCTGTGGTGCATGTCTCATGCCTGTTCTTGGTGCTGGGGCTGCAGACCCTGCCCTTCAGGTCATTCCACTATTTGCAGAAGTCTTCACTGTCCTGTGGGACAATGCCCACTGCTGCAACCTTGTCTCGTATACTCACACAGATAGCAGCCTTCCTTTGACCAGAGGTCCAATGCTGTCTGGTTCCATACAGATCATCTGCATGAGGCACAACCTCATCTGTCAGTACCTGTAGTTCCCCCTGACTTAATTTGTGCTTTCACAGCTTCATGTTGGGCACCTTACCATTCCCCTTTTCCCGGGACATGTTCCTCACAACTTTTGTTTCTGGATGGCACCAGGAAATGGGGATTCAGGGTGAATTGGATTTTTAAAGATGGCCGTCGGAAGGCTTCTCATCCCGGCAATAACACCATTTCTTTAAAAAAAAAACATTATTTAGTTAACAGGCAGACAGGTTGTATTGACGTTCATTCATTTACAATAATACATTCATCAATTCTCTTGCAGGTGTAGCTTTGTGGGATTTTTTACCCATGCCAATGCGCCCCACTGCACCCAGTCACCAATGGGGAAAGAAACAGCCAAAAATGGATGCGCTAACCCCTGTGCGCGCAAAAATCAGCGCATGGTTCACCATCACAAAAGGCTGCACACTCCTGCCACACACAGTCAAAGTTGGGATAAAAACAGAACTCACTGCAGGAGAATGCTAGTGGGTGCTGTTATATGTAACATGAAGCAATGCCACAGAAGTGGGCTAAAAAACGAAAATGCCTTTTAAAATGCAGCTTCCCCAACCAATTGCAACCTTCAAATTGCTGTTTTGGCACGAAATTCAGTCATTTTCCAAGTGAACTATTGAAATTAAACGTGTGCTGAAATCACAGATCCTCCAGCTGGCTCAGAAGAAACCGGGCCTCACTGACTGACAGCAGCTAAGAAATGTATTCATGAAAAACCAGTCCAGCAACAGTTTGTTTTCAGCTTCACAGGAAAAATGTGATTAAAAGTGGCAATATATAACAATTTCCGCTGTGCAGAGAAAACTCCAAGCAAAGGCTGAATATTTACTTCCAGATTGCAAACGAGTCAGTTTAAATGTGCTTTTTCAGGGAAGAAGTGCAAAAATTGCCTGTTTAAAAGCCTGTTTTTGTGAAGGGCCTAATTCTTTAAAATCATCAAAATCTACCCGTAAACTGTGTTAGATGTAGGTAATTCTTTTAAGTCAAAACCCAGTTTGGAATTAAATAATTAATTCTGACTTGACAGTGCCCAGCCTGGGAAAGACAACATTTCATGTTAACACCTTGCTGCTACAGGAAGGCTTAATTGATGCTGGAGGTTCTCGCATATTGACAACAATGAACTGATTAGACATTCGTCTCTGGCCCAGCCAAGGACAATGGCAGGCTGCCTATTGATCCCTACAGGGGAGGAGCCGGGAGCTTCCCTCTCAAGGAAGAGGACATCCCACCATGACCAAAGGAATTTGACAGCTGTTGCCAGTGAATGAAAGTAAAAAGAAAAACTGCCAAGAACTTTTGATGTTTAAATGCCTATTTGTATTTAAGCTTTAAAGACTTTTAACTTTGCCACAAGAAGGAGGATAAATCTAAAAGTTGGTAGTTGTACATTTTATTTTATGCCCTTTCTTTGAAGACATGAGTGAACCTTGTACTGCATAAGGAACCAAAGATACACCAAAACACTGATTGCGCCAAAACTATTGATGCTGCAAATATGATATTGTATACCCATGTTCTAGGGGTAATCGCCCAGATATGTATTGAATTAGAAATTGTTAGGCCAAACCGTTATGATTAAAATTGACAAAATGCCACAGAACGACAGACAGCTCTCACAGAGATGGGAATCGGACATAAGGATAACTCACAGAATATATAATGCATGCGTACGATTTTATAAGGGGGCATGATTATAGAATTGTGCATTTGTGCAAAAGTTAAATTGTGGTTACAATAAATGTGGGAGTTCCCGAAACACATCATAAAGATGACAGCTCTTTTCTGACTTCCAACCAGAAAAAGGCAAGAGCCTTTGAAAACTTACAGCCGTGGGGTTGTGGTTTGAAATTCTGCCCCTACCATAAACTTTGTGATGTCACTTGGCATGATAAATATAGGAACTTCACCACACACAGACACACTGATTCCTGACTACCTCCCGATTTCCGCACAGCGCTTTGTTCCATCCTGTCCAGAACGTTTGATCTTGTCCTGATTCCAGAATACTTTGCAAAACCAAGGCTCAACATTTGCTGAACTCTTTTCAGCTATGCCCAAATCCAACCATCCCAAACTTCAGGGAAATAATTCTGATCCAGTCTGGCTTGCTACCATTCATGCTTGCCTATTGAACTCGCCATCCCGTTAAAGGCATGGTCTAGTAAAAATGTTTATTGTCCCTACGGGTCGGCCATGTTTTTTTAAGCCTAAGTGGCTCGATTTTAGAAAACTTTCCTATGGACCTTACCCGAGTTTTCGTCCATTGAACGCACGTGAAAACAAGCACCAGAGAGCCGCCATTTTCTGATAATCCTATCTTTTCCCTGATCGCCCTGGCTGACCTGCTTTTGCGGCACTAAATCAATTCCCCTGCCCCTGAGCCTGACATTATCAAAACATTCATATTCCCTGCCTCTCCCAGTGACGTTACTGTGCTGCGTAGGCAAACGCGCCCAGTCATCTTCTGCGCGACTCCCCACAGAACCCGGAAACCAACACAGATCAACTCACAACACAGCGCGCCACAATTCGGAATATGAAACTGTACTTTAAAATGAAACAGCAACACGGTACTTTTGGTAAAGTACATTTATTTGACATTAAATGTTTAGAGAATATTCAGCAATTGACATATGAACTCCGGAAGCCATTTATTTTATTTTATCTGTATCCGCAATAACTGTTCCGTTTCATCTTGAGTCACGCACTGTTCCTTTATGGTACACAGGGTATTCATTTTCGTAAAAAGAATCACTTTGGAAGCACGGTGAACCGCAAGGCTGTTCCTTCAACTAGGCACTAGTCCAGCCAAAAGGTTGATATGTTGCTTCTAGCCACTAGTACAGCGTAAGGGCATGTGGGCCCTTGGCGATCGTCCCATAATATGGTGATCGTGCTCCAGTTGTTGACACGAGCTGCAGGTGTCTGCTGAAGAATCCATCCGCCGGTGTCTCAAACAGGTGGCAGTGGCAGAAAGGGATCAAATACCTGTTATGAAAACAAAAAAATGATAATTAGTCTCGCTAGCCGAACTTCATTAATATTACTCATTTTATTTATTACGGCCGATCAGAAACTATTTGCTTGCAAGGATAGTTCAATGGAGTATGTTCGTCTCTAAAATCAATGCGAAAAGTAACGAGATAAATCGAGGCCAACACACAATGATAAACGACAGTCTACATGCGTGAGGAATGATATGATATATGATATGGCATTTGTAACGCGCCTATACTCAAGTGTTTCTAGGCGTGACGAGGCAGGTGGGGAACAAGGGCAGACAGACAACGATCCTACTAGGCCAGGTGTCTTTCTGATCGCGCATGGGGAAGGGCTGTACATGGTTAGTTGAATACAAATTAAATAATAGGGCCAGCTGGTTCAGTGCTATGCAATGAACATAGCATTATTGTGTACTCTACTCGAAAATAGATAGAAATTTAAAAATCTGCGAAATATGACCAGGATACATGGCCTTACCTTGACCAACAAACAGTTGGATTCAGCAAGCAGAGCAGTATGTTGCGGGAGAATAGGTGGATGGCCACAGGTAGCGCACTGATGGGTATGCTCGAAGCGGTCACAGAAGTTCACGGATAGCACAACGACGAGCAGATTAGCATAGATCTCAGTGGTTCCCAGGTCGCACGTTCAAGAGTTGACTTGCAAAGCACAAAGATGTTCTCATGAGACATATCGAGTGGTTTTTAAAGTATTAGAAACTGGGGTGTGTTTGTGAATGAATGACGTATGTATGTCGTGGTATTAGGGGGGCGGCCTGCTTGAAGGGGAGGCCTGCCTGGAGACACGGGGTCTGAGGAGGCCATGTGACCGATGGCCCCTTGGCGTGAGACACCTTTTGAAGTGTACATGTAGTTTGGCACCTTGGCCGTTCTCGCCCGTCACTGCCCCCCATGCCAGCGCTCATCCCCGGGTGTGAACCGCCTTTGATAGAGGGGGGGTGGGATGGATGGGCCTGGGGCGTGCAGATAAGGCACAGGAAGACTGCTGAATGGAGACACACTTATGTGGATTGCAGGGGGGCGGCCTGCCTCAGGGAAAGGCCTGCCTGGAGACACGGGGTCTGAGGCGGCCATGTGACCGATGGCCCCTTGGCGTGGGACACCTTTTGAAGTGTACATGTAGTTTGGCACCTTCGCCGTTCGCGCCCGTCACAGCCCCCCATGCCAGCGCGCATCCACCGGCGCGAACCGCCTTTGATACAAGGGGGTGGGATGGATGGGCCTGGGGCGTGCAGATAAGGCACAGGAAGACTGCTGAATGGAGACACACTTATGTGGATTGCAGGGGGGCGGCCTGCCTCAGGGGAGGCCTGCCTGGAGACACGGGGTCTGAGGAGACCATGTGAACAATGGCCCCTTGGCGTGGGACACCTTTTGAAGTGTACATGTAGTTTGGCACCTTGGCCGTTCGCGCACGTCACAGCCCCCCATGCCAGCGCTCATCCCCGGGTGTGAACCGCCTTTGATAGAGGGGGGTGGGATGGATGGGCCTGGGGCGTGCAGATAAGGCACAGGAAGACTGCTGAATGGAGACACACTTATGTGGATTGCAGGGGGGCGGCCTGCCTCAGGGGAGGCCTGCCTGGAGACACGGGGTCTGAGGAGGCCATGTGACCAATGGCCCCTTGGCGTGGGACACCTTTTGAAGTGTACATGTAGTTTGGCACCTTGGCCGTTTGCGCCCGTCACAGCCCCCCATGCCAGCGCTCATCCCCGGGTGTGAACCGCCTTTGATAGAGGGGGGTGGGATGGATGGGCCTGGGGCGTGCAGATAAGGCACAGGAAGACTGCTGAATGGAGACACACTTATGTGGATTGCAGGGGGGCGGCCTGCCTCAGGGGAGGCCTGCCTGGAGACACGGGGTCTGAGGAGGCCATGTGACCAATGGCCCCTTGGCGTGGGACACCTTTTGAATTGTACATGTAGTTTGGCACCTTGGCCATTCGCGCCCGTCACAGCTCCCCATGCCAGCGCGCATCCACCGGCGCGAACTGCCTTTGATACAAGGGGGTGGGATGGATGGGCCTGGGGCGTGCAGATAAGGCACAGGAAGACTGCTGAATGGAGACACACTTATGTGGATTGCAGGGGGGCGGCCTGCCTCAGGGGAGGCCTGCCTGGAGACACGGGGTCTGAGGAGACCATGTGAACAATGGCCCCTTGGCGTGGGACTCCTTTTGAAGTGTACATGTAGTTTTGCACCTTGGCCGTTCGCGCCCGTCACAGCCCCCCATGCCAGCGCGCATCAGTATATCGTTGCTTATCATTAACAAATGCCACATACCGGAGATTCTTGTGAGCACAGACCCACACTTCAACCGGTGTATTATAGTGGTCAAGACTGTATAATCCAATGGTAAATGTTAGTATAGATATATGTGTGACTTTTATAGAGACATAACCTACTGAAAGACTTTGAACAAGTGTGTTTTAGTGCATGCATTATCGAGAATATGTTATGTTAGCTTAGATAGATAGTGACCACCCTGCTTCACAGCAACCAGACCTTCACCCATTCGGAGCACAGATGTCTGACGTCCATCCTTGAATGGAGACACACTTGATTCATTTAAAAAATCGAGACAACCGTTGTTAAAATATATGTGGTGTTTTATTTTGTATCTTATTTTCATGACACAAAAATACAAGACTTTAAAGATTATACAGGTCAGGTTGCAGCACAGCGAGAGAAAATCCCCTGTACTGACCGCTGTCACTCAGGAACGTTTCTCTAATGGCACGAACGGCACAGGCGGGTATCACTCTTCGAACGCGGTGTCCAAGCCTCCCGTGAAGCCACCATGTAAAGGAACGATAGGCCAAAAGCCTGTACCACCTGTGAAAAGGAATGAAACAAACTGATTTTAAATTACCAAGATAAGTTTAATAAACGTTTGTTGTCAATGACAATTCTTGTAAATAATGGCATTTTACACGGACAAATGCTATCTAGACAATGCACACTATTCAACGACTACCATGCGTTACAATGATATGTAGATGTAATTTTGGATATAGTAGAAGACCATGAAATAGGAGTGGCATGACAAGCAGAGTATACTTACTCGTTACTCGGATTACGGGGACGAACAGTTGCTCGAAGTTCGTGCATAAGCACCATCATTATTCTCAACACGGCCCGTGTGAGGCAGGCTGCCCTGAAGTCTGGCAGCTCGGTGATGCATTGCGGTCGTGGCTCGACTTCCGAAATGTAGGCCAGGCATCCCGAGTTTTCTCGGCAGCAGCAGTTCTCGTCCTCGGTTGGCATTAGCTTGCACCGATTGCATATGCACCAGGTGGAGACGCCGTCCATTCGACTAGGCCCAGGCTCTTCATCTGTTGATTCGTCTGCCAACTGCCGTCCGAATCCCCATCGTTTTCGCGTGCTTCCCTTTCCAGTATTTCCTCCTCGGTGTACTCGGGCTCGTACATGTAGGGCATTATTGTAGCCATTGTGTGTTAAACAAACTAAAATAATTTATAGCGGTGGTACTGGTATCTGTTCACACTGGCTACAAGCGGCGAACGTAGCTGACCAGAGCACTGAAACGAGTCACAGAATACTCAAAGTAACACAGAGAGAGGAATGGAATCGAAAATTGGCTGCTGTGTGTTGTGAAACGGTCTGTTTATACTTATTGAGGAGAGAGGCGTCCTGCCATTTCCATGGCGACACGTCATTAGCTGAAGCGCAGCGAATGTTGACACGAGACGTGCTTTGGCGTTGGGAAATGAGCGGTATGAGTCTGCTGATGACAGGCTCAGGGGCGGGGGAATTGATTTAGTGCCGCAAAAGCAGGTCAGCCAGGGCGATCGGGGAAAAGATAGGATTATCAGAAAATGGCGGCTCCCTGGTGCTTGTTTTCGCGTGCGTTCAATGGACGAAAACTCGGGTAAGGTCCATAGGAAGGTTTTCTAAAATCGAGCCACTTAGGCTTAAAAAAACAGGGCCGACCCGTAGGGACAATAAAAATTATTACTAGACCATGCCTTTAATCTACTGTGTCCAGTGTCCAGAAGGGCCAATCCAATCCAAATCCAGTTGAGGGTCCAGTCCAATTGACCAGAACCGCCCAGCTGACCGATCCCTCCAGAAGTGCCCTGCTGCCGGTAGACCCGACCCGTGATGACAAGAACCCTGACGGTCCAATCTTAAATTACTGTGGACTGTAAGTATAAACAGGAATCAGGAATCAGAGTAACCCATAGTATATTTGCATTGTCCTATCCCAATCTTAAACCCTCCCATCTATAACTTCAGAACCTTAATATTGTCAGAAGCATTCTTGCACTGATTTTTTCTCATTTGTCTCATTAAAGTATAACCCATTAGTGATTTGGATTAAATAAAGTAATTCCCATACAGAACGGAAACCAGAGTATCATACGTGAAGAGTTACAATCGGCCGTGCATAATTGTGGAGATTCACCGGTGGCATTCTCTTTTTTATAGTCATTAATATAGTGTAATAAAACCAATCTATCATTTTTAAAACCAAATTTCTACTTTTCTCTGTTCTATTTTTTTCAAAAACGCCTCTCACTAAAACTTACATAACTTCTTCAATTTTATAGATAGAAATGTCATTTCCACTCTCACTTAAACCTAAGACCCTTAGCTACACTAAAAACATCATTGCAGAACAGTATATTTGACCCATCTTTATTAAAAATTGCATAGTGACATTTTGCAGCGAATTCGCATTTTGCAAGAGTTTTACACTTGTCTTTTCCCATCCAAAGTGTTTCTTAACTGCCATTCCGATCTAAAGTGTGTACTGTTGTTTATCTTGTAGCACATGTTTGTTAGGACCTGTTTAGTGTTGCTCTCATAAGAATTTCTATCAGTTTAAGTATGTTTGCACATTTTTCCTTGTTTCACAAAGCCATTTTCACCTGTCATTTTAAAAGTGTCAAAGTATCAAAAACGTTTTCTCCCTTGTTTGGGGAGGGAAGATTATATTCAAACAATATATTCTGTTCTTCATTCCTAAATACCTGCTGCTTACTTACATCTGTGTAGAATTGCTCAATTGTGAATTAAGAACTTTGCAGGGGGAAATATTAACCTAAGCGCTATCTGTTCACAAACCAAAACTGTATTTTCTCTGTGTTCTATCTTCTGTGCTGCTCAAAAGTAAATTCAATTGCCTTACTTATTTTCTGATTTGTATTGTCACCACAATGGTGATTGCTGCTCTCTCTATATATATATGAAAAAACTTTGTTAAACGGACGTTATGGTTCCAAGTAAAACCGAAAAACCCCTGAAATTCTCCAGTTATGGTAAGCTAAGCAACCATAACTCGCGCCACCACCGTGCACTGCTAAGACTAACACCCAGGACATCAAAGATGACATCACAAATGACATTGATGACATCACTGATGACATCACATATCTGGCCCACTTGTTTTTGTTCCTTGACAGGCCAGGTGGTTTTGTTCAACAATTTAAAATGGTGATATATATCTAGATGTTAACCTTGTCATATGTTCTTTAAGTACTTTCCTTAGGGTTTGGTCTCAGCTCATGGTGCACATACATGGGGAAATGAGCAGGCTTCAAACACACAATTCATTTGTATACATGAAGATAAACTTTAATATCATTAATATTTTCTGATGATGCAGTTTCTTACTTCCTTACTTTAGTTTCCCTGTATGTGCCTCTGATGTGTATGCATTGTGGTGCTTCGTATGTATTGTTTGTACCAGCACAAGTGCTGTAAGTCTTGAATTGTTAGCTAGTTATTACATGTTTAACATTACTCAAAACTCTGATAAGGGAGCATTCATTATTGTACTATCCAAAATTACAATATTATAGAGTACATTCTTCAATAGATTAAGTAGTTTGTGATAGGTCTCCCGATCACTCCTGACGTCTTGTTATCAACAATATAAACACAACTCCTTGTAGAGACTTTTCATCAAAATGTATTTCATGTGTGATTTCATCAGTGATGTCATCAATGACAGTTGTGATGTAATCTTTGATGTCCTGGGTGTTAGTCTTAGCAGTGCACGGTGGTGGCGTGAGTTATGGTTGCTTAGCTTACCATAACTGGCGAATTTCAGGGGTTTTTCGGTTTAACTTGGAACCATAATTGAATTTCATAGGCTTTTATTAGTCCAACTTAATTTCATAGGTTTTTATTAGTGCAACTTAACCATAACGTCCCTTTAACAAAGTTTCTTCATTGAATTTCATAGGTTTTTACCAGTGCATGCTATTTTCCTACAACTTACTAATATCATAGTTACCCAATATAGCAATTACTGTGTCCAATTTCCAAAGTTTCACCTTAAAACTCTGCCATTTCACACCATATGGAATAATTTTTAACACTTCTATACACTTCTTGCAACTATTTCAACTAGTTTTGCATCCATAGACGTCTACGAACATCTGACTTCATTGCGGACCTTCCGGACAGTGCCACATGACCATACGCTGGCGCGCGGTATGATGACGTGTCTGAGAACCTGTCCGCACTTCACGATAAGATCTCTGCTTGGTGGACAGTTCGGAACTGCATTTTCTACTGATCTAAGAACTTCCAACTTCAAAATTTCTCTTGCAGAGCTCCAACACCTATTCCTACTCATTATCCATTAACAAGCTAGTACACAGTACATACTTTTAGCAAAACCTCTATTAATCTTAAAATGGCATCAGCTGATGCCATCCCTCCTCCCCAAGAGCCACCACCACTGCTGTAATCAAGCTGCATGAGAAACAGTGCCCCCTAACTTAGAAATAACACAGACGCAACATTTTCCCTTGTCCACATACCCCTCCATATTAGTGTTTGGTTGCTCTTCACTCATTTCCCTCCGCACCTTTCGTTCTCAGCTCTCCTGCCAAAAAAAATACATCCAAAAACAACAAACGACATATTCCTTTAGGAACCACGTTTCACAATTAAAAAATAGAACTAAAAAAAAAAATGTATAGACTCCATCTACTTTATATTTCTCAGTAAAGTACATAGACTCAATAAGATTTTCCAACATTTCCATTTGCATTTTGGGCTATGCTAATGGGAATATTGTGGTGTTTATCCTCTGTTCCAGGGCCTGGAACGGTGGATACTGACCCAGCAGCCGAAGTTATCAGCCCAAGCAAAGTGAGGGTGGATAATGAGGCCTCTGGACCATTATCCCCCCATTCCAGCCCCTGAAATGGGGGATGAAGGCCATGAGCACCCTAGGTTCCCAAAGCGGGAACCCGGGGTGCTAAAAAATAGGATTTTCCTTCCAACACCGGAACGCCGCAGGCGTCCCGGTGTAGGAAGGAAAATCCTTTTCCAGGATGGCCACAATGGAAAGGGAAGGTGAGGGTTCCATACAGGGCCCCTCTTCGCTTTCCATAGCAGCCTGCAGCAGGCAAAAGGAGAACCCTATGACCATATTACCACAAGCACATTTTTCTTCCCTTTCAAATACATCCTAATTTCGAATAACTTTACCACAAAGCCAGACCCAGGTGGACATGGCCACTTTAATCCTATGTTTTGTCCCTTGTGGTCATGGCCAGTAGCCAGATTGTCTGGATTATGACCGTATTCCATGACCCGGACAATCTGGCCACTGCCCATGGCCACAGGCTACCCCTCAGTCACTAAAGGTATACCACTATTTTTTGTAGCTACATTATAACACTTGTCAAATAATTAAACACTGGCACATTTGCAAAACCATGCTTGTAGGTCCTTGCCAATGCTCCTTACGCACGTTTTCTGGAAATACACCCATGTTTTATTTTTTCAAAAGTGTCAAATGTATGCACATACAATCATCATATAACCTAGCCCCCACTTGACAAAATCCATTCAGACTTTAAATGGCACCACATTTATAAGCCTTTACATTATTTTGGGACCCCCACTCTAATTTTGCTCCCTCTCAACAGAATCCCACCAAACCTTGCAAAAACATGTATATCTTGATCTATTATCAGTTTGCCAAATGAAGTGTAGATTAGTCAAATGGCACCTCATTTATAAGCCTTTACATTATTTTGGGACCTCCCCTCTAATTTTGCCCCCTATTCACAAAATCCTACCAAACTTCGGAAAAACATTCCTATCTAAATGCATTATCAGTTTCCCAAATTAAGTGAGGATTCGTCAAATGGCACCTCATTTATAAGCCTTTACATTATTTTGGGACCCCCCACTAATTTTGCCTCCTCATGACAGAATCCCACCAAACATTGCATACTCACTCAGAATCAGCCCAGGAATATACAGTTCCATTAAGTGGCGCCAAAGTTATAAGCCATCCAAGAACTGCATTTCACCAACCGCGTAATGCTGAGGTGTTCGCAAACTTTTCAGGACTGTTCGCGAACATCCGAACTGTTCATGGACTTTCGCAGTAAAAACCACCCATTTCTTTGCTTCTTGCAGCCATATTCCATCCCATCCTCATCACCCCTCACCTCCCCAGATATTATTTGATAAGTTTGACAAGTGCAATGTTGTGTTTTTTAATATGTTTTTACCGCGATGTCAGCGGACACTGGCCGATGTCCCAAGATGGCGGGCGTTTCCAAAAATCTGACGCAGCTCACGCTTCACGCCAACCAATCAGCGAACACGTTGGGTGTCCACGGACATGACTCAAGTCAATTAGCCAATCAGTGTCCTGTCCGCGGAGCGAACAGGGAAGTGTGTCCGCGGAGCGGACATAGATATCACTAATTTATTTGCTTTATGTTTTGGTCATTTTTAAAAAAAAATGCTGGACGGATTTACACCAAATTAACAAAAGCACTCTTTTGGGACCAAGCCGCCGCTCCTGCCGCAAATTTGGTGAAAATCCGTCCAGCGGTTTGGGCTGTAGGCGTGAGCAAAGTTTTTTCACATTATGTCTATGGGAAAAAAAGAAATTTTGGGACCGCCCCTATAACTTTGCCCCCTTGGACCAAACCTCACCAAACTTTGCAGAGTGGGCCATATACTTTTTTTTACAAAGTTTGGTGAGGATTCGTCCAGGAGGAGCGGAGTTATAAGCTGCCCAAAAAGCGCTCTTCCTATGGAAACAGCAACTCAACCGTGGCCGTGTAATTAAAACTTATGTGTGATTTGAATTTTAAATAAATAAATAAATATTTACCCTTACAAACTAGCCTGATTCCTGGTCCACTCTGACCTGGGGGGGTATTTTGAGACGGGTGTGATATGAGTGGTATATCACTCAGAATATTGAACCTATAGACACAATAAATAAGTATTTCATTTGTGCATTACATGCTAGGCGAGACCCGGGTATGTGCCTGATTGAAATCCTTAACATCTTACATTTATACTTCTGATTGTACAGTTGCATTGTATCACTTGTTACAGCTGTGTATCTCTTACGTAATCTCGGAAAGGACCCCTGATATCTTTGGGTCTACTCCTCGCTGTCACTGTCCCAATATATCCCTCCTCTCTTTTGTGTATATAAGTTAATTCTTTTAGCTAATCCCATTTTGTTGGGGCTAATTTTGATTTCCATTGTAGCAATATACATTTCTTCACTATTGCACTTCCCATATTAAACAGTCTACGGATTTTGAGATTGACCTTTCCGATATCTCCCAACAGGTATTTAAGGGGAAGTAGGGAAGTGGGAATCTCTGTCATTGTATGTAGTGCCTCGGCTACTATGCCCCAGAATGGTAACACTTTGGGGCAACTCCAGAACATATGGATCATATCTGCTCCCTTTGCCCCACATTTATGCATTTATCTGATATCTCTCGGGAAAATCGGGCCACCTTCGCAGGAGTTTAATGCAGCCTAATCAAAACCTTGAAGTATATGAGTTGCAAGCAGGCGCTAAGAGAGATATCCTTGGTTAGGCAGCAGAATCTCAGCCATTTAGTTTCCTTGATGGTTATTGCGGTGTACCTCTACAATGTTCCCTTTACTGTGTCATGTTGTACCATGTTGTCCTGTATCAGCCCATATAGCCTTGAAATCAGCCCTCTTCGGTCCTCTCCTATCACTATAGCCTCTATGCAATCGGAGCGTTCCAGTTTCTTGGAAAATGAAGGTCCCCTCTTCCGGCCCGCCCGCACATTCTAAAATATTGCAACATTTTGACTGGACTATCTCCCAGTTTTGCCTTGTATTCCTCTTCTGTTACGAATTTGCCCTCTGGGTATAAATCTCCCAACTTCATTTCCTTCCCTGGATCCCGTGAGATTTGGACATCTTTAACGAACATTGGGGGGAGGCCGTGGCAGTTCCATTGGGGAATTTTAGTACTCTAAATATGTCCAAGCGCTTAAAAATATGGTGCCAGGCATTTACTGTTGTGCGTACTGGGTCAAATGTGCATACATCTATATAATGATCATTTAGTATGACTGATTTGAGGTTTGTTATCGCTGCTGTATAGTGCTCTTCGGCTTGGTGTCGTGGATTGGGACCCGGCTGGTACCAGTACCCTGCAAATGAACCTGTGCCACCAGATAAGACAGTTCAAAAGCCGGGGCGGCTTGTCCTCCCCAGTCATATGATTCAGTTAATGTTTCCCAGCTCACCCGGGCCATCCCACCTTCCCAGACAAATTGTGTTGTCAATGATTGAAGTTTTGCAAAGTATTTATGGCCCAGCCCTATTGGGATTGTGCTGAAATAGTATAGCAGTTTGGGCACAACAACCATCTTAAGCAGTGATACCCTACCGTACCGGGACATTAAGCGTTTAGACCACACCTTTCATTTCACGGCGAGTGTGTTGTTTTCATATAACGGTTTATGTGCTCGTGCTATCATGACCCCTATGTGTTTTAGGCTAGTTTGGGCCAACTTGAATCCACATAAATCCTCCGGCTCAGTAGTGCTGTCCGTTAATGGGAATAATTCTGACTTTGTAGTGTTGAATTTGTACTTGAGTGGTGTATGAATTTGGCTACCTCTTCCATAACTGGTCTGAAATTTGACTCTGGGTTATGCAAGTATAGCAAGGCGTTGTCAGCGTACAGGGAAATAATCTGTGGGGGTCCTGCTATGTGTATTCCTCTATGCCCGTGTCTGTCCCTCAACATCTGTGCGAGGGGTTCCATCATTAGCGCATGAGGGGCGAGAAAGGGCAGCCCTGTCGGTTCCCCAGGCTAGTGGAATTGCTTTTGATGTGAGCCCATTGGTACGTACTTTCTCTGTAAGTGACTCCCCAGCCAGAACCACTTCAGTACACTAAATAAGAAGTTCCAGGAAACAGAGTCGAAGGCTTTTTTAGCATCGAGTGAGGCCACCACTATGGATGCATTAGGGTCTATCTGTGATATAATCCCAAATAGTCACCTCAAATTAAAGGATGTGGACCTGCCTGGGATTGGTCGGGATGAACGAGTAGGGACATATATGGAAGGAGCCTGTTTGCCAAGACTTTGGCGAGTATTTTTGCATCTGAGTTGATTAATGATAATAGCCGATATGAGGCTTCTTCCCTCGGTGGCTTGCCCGGTTTCAACAGCACTGTTATGATCGCCTCAGTCATGATCAGCGGGAGGTAGCCATTTGTGTAAGATTATTCCCATATCTTAAGCATCCGTGGGGCAAGAATGTCTCTATATGTCTTATATAATTCTATTGTTAGTCCATCTGGGCCCAGTGTGTTACCCGAGGCCAGAGAGGAGATGGATTCTTCTATTTCTTTTAGTGTAATTGGCTGATCAAGTGCCTCACTGGCTTCTGTGCCAATGTTAGTGAGTGCTATCATCCCCAAATACCGGTCTACCTCTTCCTTAGTACAGGTATCTGTTCTAGCATATAGTTTCTTGTAGTACTTCTCGAATATTTGGTTAATTTCTTCTGTCTTGGTTATCAATTGTCCCTCTTTCCCCACTATACTTGTGATAATCTGTGTGCCCCTCTTGCCACGTGCCCCCCCGGTGAGGTAACAGCCAAGACTGTCTTCCTCCACCATATCTGCGGGCTTGCACCAGTTTCACCTTAAAATGTGCCTCTTGATACGCCAATTCGCAGAACTTTAGCACATTTCCCTTGATAATTCCCAGAAGGGCCCTATCTCCAGTGTTTCCATATTCCTTTTCAAGTCCTGTTCTAGGTCCCCCAACTCTTTCTAGGTGTTCTTTAGGATCCCTGATGTTACTGCTAATGCAGTGTCCCGTAAGCAGACTTGAAATGTTCCCATATTGTTGTGCATTGTCAGACCGTGCCCTCGTTGGTTTTGAAAAACATCTCTATTTCTTCATGGAAGGCTGACACCAGTGTGGTGTCTGATAGCGCAGCCGGCAATATCCTCTATAGTGGTCGGGCCTTGGTGTCTTGCATAATGAAATGCGCATTACCACCAGAGAATGGTCTGATAAGGTGCACAGCAAGATCTTGCTGCCAAGTAGCCTGTGCATCCACCTCACTGACATCAGCCAGTAATATATACAGGAGGACATTGCATTGTGAACCGATGAATAGAATGTGTATTCGGTTTCTTCCGGGTGCTCCTCCCTCCATACATCTTCCAATCCATATAAGGTCATTCTTTATTTAAGTGTTTGAGCAGTTGCAGTGGCCCCAAATTGTCTTGTGGTAGACCTATCTTTAGCTATGCTATGGTCTGGCCGTGGAAGGGGAATGGACACCTCCACGTAGTTTATAGCGTCTTTAGGGTTTTCAGAAAAGTGTGCTCTCCCTCTGTGCTGAATTTTGCAGTTTTGCCGGAAACATTAAAGCGTATGGAACCCGCCTTGCTCTCAGCATTCACTTTACTGGGTTGTATGTTCTCCTCTGCGCTTGTATCCCAGCTGAGCAATCTGGGTATATGTGTATGTTGTTTGCTTCAAGTGTCTTTTGCTCTCAGACAATTTCAGGGCCAGGTCTCTGTCTCTGTAATTGAGCATTTTTGGTGATTATTGTGCGAGGAGGGGCACTCCGTCTACGTGTAGGGCCGAGGGTGCAGTATGCACGTTCAACCAAGAAGTGTGTAGAAAACCAGGCCGATGCGAATAGGGTTGTCAGTAGTGTCTTGACAAATGTATGTATTTGTATGTATGTATTTAGTATTTATATGGCGCACATGATGGACCAAACCGTATAGCAGCACAGCTGAAACAATGCATTTGTGCAAGGCAGAACCGAGCCAGAGAAAGCGGCACATAAAAAAGCAATAACCATAAAGACCCTTATTTGAACAGAAACGTCTTCAAGGCCTTACAAAACTGATACAGTGATTCGAGGGTCCTGATTTCTTTAGGAATCGAGTTCCACAGTTTGGGACCAAAGACTGCAAATCTTCTGTCTACCCTTGTACAAGCTGAAGGTGGAATAGACAAAAGCAAACAGTCTCTGGATCGTAAACATCTCGATGGTTGGTAGCGTTGAATGTTATCTTTCAAGTATGCTGGGGCCAATCTGTTCAGGCATTTGAAAATAAGACAAACCACCTTGAATCTAATGCGATCTTCCAGTGCTAAAGAGTGCAAGGCGCGACGAGAAGGTGAAACATGGGCTGTTTTGCACAGCCCGAAGATCATTCTAATTGCTGCGTTCTAGGCTTTTTGAAGTCCATGTACTTGTTTAGCCAGAATGCCCATTAACTGGCTATTGCAATAGTCCAAATGTGCATTTGTCAAGGCGCCCACCACAAAATCATGATCCTCATTAGGAATATAGGGAAGTACCTGCCGTAGAAGTCTCAGAGCATAATATACTGCCTGAACCTTGGCTCCAACCTGGCCTTCATGCCAAGGTCGTCCTGCCAAACACAACCCAAGTTCTTGACCTTGGAAACAAACCTAACATTGGTTCCTAGGAGGGTCGGAATAGGCAGTTCCTTAGCAACATTGGGTAGGTGTCTTGGGCCAAACTGAATGAGTTCAGTCTTGGCTGCATTCAACTGGACCTGATTATTAAACATCCACTGATTAACATCATCTAAGCACTGTTTAAGTTTACTAAATGCTTCATCAAAATTAGCAATCCTGATGAAGATTTGAGTATCATCCGCATAGGAATGAACACTCCTGGTGAATGGTTCCATTAGGCCGTTACAAGCTGCCTCCAGAACCCCGACAATGCACACATTATTTCTCCTTGAGCGCGATTCAAATTTTCACATTTGCCTCTAACTTTATTAAGTTCCATCTTCAAGCTGGCAATGTTGAAATCATGCTGACCCACCTTGTCCTCCACCTCACCAATTCTCGTCTCTGTCTCATTGATTTGACTGCTTTCCTTTTCCAGCTTGGATTTAAGCGATCCTATGGTCGCAATTATGTCGTCCAGTTTAACATTCACAGACATGAATCCACTTTGAATTGTATCTGGGAACTAATAAAGGAGTCCATTGGGCCTTTTTCTTCCCTGCGCCTTTCGTCATACTGCGCTGTTGCTTATAAATAGGGATGTTTCTGCAGGCGACAAGGGTATTGTTGACCCTTTTCCGGAATTCGAGGTGGTGGTGTGCTCTGTTTGCACCGGGGTCCCTGTGCGTGGCTACGGCCTCTGGTGTTGTTTGGTTGTTGGTGCCGTATTTTCACAGTGATTCTGTTCAGGCTGTGAACCTTCCAGCGCTCAGTGCATTTCCGGGTCCCCTATGTTTCCTGGGTCCGGGCTTGCCGGAGGGGGGGCCATGCATCAGGTGTGTGGTTCCGACCTGTTCTCCGGCTCCTCGTATTTAAGGAGCCCTTTATTAAGGATGTTTGCACCACCGTGTTCAAAGAACACCTGCTAGTCACCGGTGGTGTCTGGTCGTCCTGGGAATCTCTCAACTATTTACTGCCTGCTATGTGACCGAAGGAGGCAAAGGTGTGGCCCGTTATGTGTTGGCCGCCGCTGTCACTCCGCTGTTTCAGTGGACTACATGGTGTACTTATTGCGCAGTGCCGCCCAAACCCTGTCCCCAGCTGCTTCTTCCCCAAGTTATGATGGATTAATCACTCGTTGTGGGTTGCAGTGCGCATTGATCTTTGCTGTGCTACTAGGCCTCCAGTGCGCCGTGAGCTGAGTCGCTTCCCTGGTTTCCCTGTTGGGCCCGCCCGCCTCTTGTTTGGCTGGGGGGAGTCCTGGGCCTCAGTGATGTGGCCGACATAGTCTGTGGTTATTAATGCCGGGGGGGCTGGGAGCAGATCGGGGGTGACCGCACTGCAGTTGGGTGCTGCTGCCTCAGCCCCGCCCGGGTCCGTTGGGGGCGCACTGTGTGCCACGGGGAGCACCCGACCTGACACTGCAGGATTACCTGTGCACACAAGTCCGGCCAGGGGTGTTGCTATGTCTATAAAAGATCCGGGGCTATGCTAATGTTGGGACTGTAGGGACTCGGGGCTATCTACCCTTTTGTCGTAGTCCCTGAGGTGCTATCAAGGGCTAAAACCTAAAGACAAGGGCTATTGTCCCCTCAGCCCCCTCTAGCAATGCCTCTGGTTCCAGCACCCAACTTTCCCTTTTGCTTGTTGTCACAGCTCCGGTGTCAGGCCAGGAATGCATTATCCCCTCTCTTCGCAGGCTGCAACTGTGTGAGGCACCAGCAGGAGTCTCCTCTCTTTGACCGATATCCAGGTCGGCTTCAGCCCGCACCCTGCTCCGCTGGAGATGTCCTCACCTCCATGTCTGGCACAGGGTCGCTGCGGTACACCAGCTTCTGCTCTCAACCACTGCGGACCATCAGCCTCACTCAGCACTGCGAAAACGTATGTTAGAAGGTACTTTCCAGGCTATTTTAGCGTTTAGGTTGTTGCCTGTTACAGAGCTACGCATTGAGGTGACCATTTTCCTCACTGATCGACAGCACCCCCAATGACGCTATTTCTGCCAGCAGTAATTCTACACCGCAATTAGCGCTGAGTTCGGTGGCTGTAACGGTAATTCTGCCAATACTGGATGGAATTTCCATCCAAAACTCATTTACTGCAGGATTTCAGGTGGACGGAATTACCATTACCGCTAATGGTGTGGGCACACTACCAATTAATTGTAATGCAGCAGTAATTCCGCCAGACACCACAGCGGTAACAGTAATTCCACACGGCAGAATAACTGCTGTATTATCACCCATTTTGTAATGAGGCCCAATGTCATTTGTCTAAAGTTTAAACCATCCCAAAACCTTGCCATTGAATACAACCGGGGTGTAGTTAAATATAATGGTCGGGAAGGACCATGAGTAAACAAATACATCGCAGATGAAGCTTTAGAATAAGAAACTTGCAGAGTTCAGGGGATGGAAGGAATGAGGGAGGGAAGATGATGCGTTGCAGCAAATAAATTGCGACACGAGGGTGTGAAGAAAGAACGGCGGGTGCTGCCACCATTCAAAATGGAACTAGCAGAGTTGGAGGAGAGCCAGACAGCAGACTGGGGGTGGGGCTTGCTGGAGGAGAGCAGGTGCTCTAGGGCACCAGGAGGCTGTGTCTGTCAAAGGAAGAGGGATAGGGGAGATGAAGGATTGTCCCTGTTCCAAGCCATGTGTTGCAAAGGAAGATCAAACACAGCAGGGATGGTGTTGGGCGCTTGTGACATGGTGGAGGGGAAAGGGACAGGAACGTTGGCAGGGTTATGGGGTAACCCCATTTCAAGTGAGGGATTACAGTGTAATAAGAGGCCCATTGAAGGAAATGCAGCGAGGGAAGTGGAGTGATGCAAAAACTGCCACGCACTTGCTTGTGGCATACGTCACTGACATAGAATTCAAAATGTGTGCAGCTGTGTGCATCTTCTCTATGGCATACATCACAGCTGTTATTTGCTGACTAATGTTCTGTTCGACAGCGAAGGCAGTGGCCAGCCAATGTCAAGTTACGTTGGATTGATGAAATGTGCAGTAATGCACACATACACTGTTGCATGCCCACTGATCCAAAGTCAATTGTCAAATAACTGCTGAGCACAGAGGTGTTTTTTTGATTGTCAATAAGAATATTCTCCAAGGCCAGATACAGAAACTGGAAAGAAATATGAGTGGCTGGGTACATGATATTTTGGAATTCATGTCTCAATTGGATTCCACCAAATTATTAGGAAGGAATTCAAGCACCAACATTTTAACGAGCTTTCTATCATAACAATAAGCAAGCGAGGTATGATCCTTGCTTTTTTCTGGCTGGTAACAATTAAAAGGCTAAGGTAAATATTGCCTAGTATGGTAGTTGTAGGGGTTTTAGGATCAATACTACTTGATGAACAGAAAGAAGCATGGGTGGGTCCTTTCCTTCACTTGGAGGTTGTAGACAAGAAAACTGGTGTGCTGCTTACAGCCGAACAATGTGTTCTGACAGCTCTTGCCCCATTAACTTCTTCAACAACCAACGGGAACATTGATTCTGAAGTTCCAGCAACCATCTCACCTTTTTCAACTCCCCTGTTACGTATCAACCTGCGGGGCACCAGTGCTCCAGGGATGAATATCGGTTTCTAAACCATCAATCAGCCCCCACACCTCAAGTACACCAGAAGGGGTCCGAACAGGTTGGAAACACAAGCAAATTATAAACCTGCTTGTCCAATTTTGGTAACATGGATGGAACGGCAGGCTTATCTCTGCAAAGTCGTGGATGATTGTTTAGTTGCAACACAGCGAAAATACAATTATTACCCAATGATAAAAGGGACTGTCCAGTCAAGGCTGTTTAAAAATATCTACTTTATTATTATTCAACAGATAATTCGAGCACACTGCAAAATACAACCCACCCTATAAAGGAATGCAAAGGACAGACAGTTCAAGAAGGGAAAGGGATGCACTCCGGATACTGACAGGAGGGTAGTCGGTAAAGTAATTAATCATAATAGTTCAAGGATACTTGGTTTCAGCACAAAGGGAGCAATGGGTCATAAATGTCACTAGCGGCCTTCAGAGAAGAACCAGGGGACAGAACCACAATGTACTTTATTCTTGTAGAAGTTCTTGGTGCTCGACAGCGTAGAGTCGATTTCAGGGCACTTTGAGGTTTCCGCAACAGAGTTCAAGATGGGAGACAGCTGCGGGTATCAGGCGGCAGACAGCTCGGTGAGCGAGGCTGGATGGACGGCTGCAGGCTGGTATACACCGCAGTTCGGGGTCAGGAATCGTTGTCTCAGTGCTGGGTGGTGAATCTGAAGCACTGGTTGAGGCCTCTCAGATGATGCAGTCGGTTGCAGCTTGAGGGCTCGACTGACTCGAAAAGAATGTCCTTTAAGGCAGACGTTGGTTGATGTTTGTCGATGATCTTCTCCTAGATTCTTCAAAGGGCTTGTGTCATCCTTTAAGGTGGACAGCCCAAAGCTGAGGAGAGTGTTGCAGGCAACAAACGTGTCCTTGGTTTGATTCAGAGACTCTCTGGCACTTCCCACCTAGGAAGTTTGCTTGCAGAGCCTAGCAGGGCACGCTGTGTGCTGGCTGGGTACTGGTTCTGGAGACGCTGGAGGGTCCTCTGGAGTCATTATCTCCTTCTGTAGCCTGGGAACTGTTTAGGGGGGAACTTGCTTCCCTCTTTCGAAATCCTGCTCTTCCTTCACTGGTGGAAGCTGTAAGGCAAACTGTACCTTTAGCCAGGATGCAAATGAGTTCTTCTTCTTACTCCTTGGGAAGTCTTCAGAGGATCATCCCAAAAGAGGGGCGTGGCCCTCTTTAAAGCCAAATGGCCCTCAGTGATTGCTGTAAGCTAAACCTACCTTAATGAACCAATCCTGGGTCCCCACCAACAATCTCCTGTATGCATGAGGAAATAACCAGAATGCTTTGCAACAGAAAAGGTAAAGGGGTGAAAACAGATCTGTTGTCGATCAAAGGGTCTTCCTGGTTAATTGAGCTCTCTCTGGTTCCTGATTAAAGTGGAAGGTTTCCCTTGAAGATATGGCGAGATCAGAATTTCTGTCTCCATCAAATCACATAGTCCTACCCTCTAAATGGGGTCCCTCTGTGGGCTGCCTACTGTAAACACATATACCAGACATGACAGCCCACTGTCATTGATACTGAGAGGCAGGAGCTGGCTTCAGGCTGACACAGTACACATCAAAGGTTTTTGGGGGTTTCCTCTCTCTTTTGTCTAATGCTAATTATGTTAATTATGTTAATTACTGCCACCATTCTGCAGTGTTTACAAAGAAAAGACTGGACAGATCCATGGAGCCTTTGAATTTAATTAAGTTTGCCATGGCGGGAGGAAGGTTTTGCCCTCCCCCGTTTGAGGTGCTGTACTTGTGGGTATCACATTCCAACTAAATATGACAGGGAAGACTGTAACTGGAGACTGTGTCCACCCTGAGTACACAGGTCTATGTGTATGTCATGTGGTGAGCATAAGAAAATGTGTGCAGATTAGCGACACACATTTTCCAGAGGTTGATCTACAATCATTCAATTTTATTTTAAATTTCAAAAAAGTTCCAGGTGTGCGTACACCCACCATGCAGATGGTCTAATTCCTCAAGTCCCCTTTTTAATTGTTTTTAAGTGAGTTCACTGGCTCCCATTGACATAATGCAAGGGTCTGCAACCTTTGGCTCGCACAATGTTTTGATTAGCCCTAGCAAACATAGTCAAAGGTGAGGGATCATGGGAGGCTTAGTCCAAATGACCTGCAGAACCCAAGATTACAGCCCCTTGCCTTAATGTGTGCCAAGCTATCCATGATAAGCATATGGTTTTGCAAATGCAGCAGGTTGAAAGGTAGTCATTGTTCTTGAAAAAAACAATTTGCCCCTTCTTACTGTGGAGAGTCTTTAACAGAGATTCCTATTTTGATGTTGTTGCTGGCAGATTCAGCAAACATAGAAGATACCCGGGCCTATAATGTTTTTAGACTGCTGCTTGTTGCTACTGTTATTGTGCTTCCTGAATGTTTGTACTGCCTGCCAGTTGTGGCTTGTTTTCTTTTTCTTCTCCAAAATAATGCAAAATATTGGTATAACAGAGGATATCGGCTTTCTGGTGTGTTTATCATTATACATTTTTCATCCAAGCAGGCCGTTACAACAACATAAAAAAAACAGCAATTTGATAAATTCCTCATGAGAACATATAAACATCATATTTTTCTTTGTTCATCATATTTTTTTATTATTCAAGTATACCAGTTCAAAAACATAAAACCAGCGCCAGGTTCATAAAAACATTTCAGATGAGCATATATATAAGAAGTGCAAATATTGAAAATACAGTGTTCAGATGAAATTAGACAGGCTGAAAGTGAAAGCTTATTATTTTACAGCACTTCCACACATACTGCACAGCACCATTTAATGAAGAAAGGTCCTGCGGACACAAACATATGCCAAGAGCTGTTTTTGACCTTAATCATAAATGGCTTAAGTCAGGCCTTCCTTGATTGGGTCTGAAGAGGACTGCTCAATGTTCCGACATGAGCTTAAAGGTGAATGTTGAGGTCGCCATCGGGGCTGTGGTGGCTCACTTTTTAAGGGCGTACACACGCAGCAGAGTGACATTTCACTCTGCCGCGTGTGGTATAAATTAAGGGGGCATACCCGGCCACATCAAAGCTACCAGGGAGCTTGATCCATAAGCACGTGTGCTTAGTGTCTCTGTGTGCAGTGGGGAGTTCACGGTGGCCAGATGAGACTGGAAGCCCACAACAGTGGCGACGAGGCGGGACACCGACAACCCGGACACAGGCGGTGAGGGGCAGTGTTTTTCTTTTATTCTCCATTTCCGAATGCCGAGGAGACGGCAGTGTCCACACGGCTTGGTCACCAATTTGCCCACGTGTGTAGAAGGGTCGCGGCTCTGATATAGTGTGCCTGTGCGCCCATTTACACAACATTTTTGAACTCCATGATGGGGGAACAGCTGATGCTGCATATTTATCATATTTGAAGTGTCTTCCACACTTCCTTCACGTCGAGTGTGAGGTGAGGAGCCGGGAGAGGCCTACCATCTTTGTTTTGATCCCCTGGGCCCATCCAACTCATTTTTTGGAGCCACTGTTGTGGCAAAGAAGTTCCTTCTGTGCAATTCCTACCTGATGTGGACATTGATGAAAGGGGGTTACTCTGGTGCATGCCCGGTGACACCATAAGTTAATTTTTGGACAATTTAAAAAATTTTTGGGCATTTAAAGAAGGTGCCTGGGAGGGCATTTTGGCTCATTGTGTGGTGGTAGAGGAAGTCATCAGAAGTATTCTGGAAAAGGGGTGCCTGACCAACATCGTCACACTCATCATCTGTGTGCAGCCATACCACAAGAGCAGACCAGTGAGCTGCGGCCCCATTTCCTTTTGTGTGGGGTGCCTGTGAGCTCGCTGCCATGAGTGCTAATGACCAGGGTGTGGCAGCGCTTCCTGCCCCCCAAACACCACCGGTACTGAGACAGCAAGTGGCAGTGACGCCAATGCCCGAATTCAACATCTCGGGTTCCCCATCCAGCCTGGTTCCGAGATGGTGGATGTGGATACACAGACTCGACATGTACTTCAGAGCCAGAGGAGAAAACAACAATGACAGCAAAGTGGCGACACTCTTGTACTCAGCAGGTCCGACAGTTCATGAGGTTTTCCAATCCTTTCAGCCTGCGAACGCTACCTATGGCGAGGCTGAAGATGCACTGCGGGAATACTTCATGCTACTGACTAACGCTGATTACAAACGTTTTGTCATGTGTAGTGCACGCCAGAAGGATGGACAACTTCTACGGCCACCTGCACCGCATGTCTCTGCCATGTGCCTGGGATAATGCAGACACAATGATCCAAAACCAGCTGATCCAGCGGTGTTCGTCCAGCAAGCTGCGCAGAAAGGTTCTGCGAGAGCCTGGGATCGCATTGCCTCAGATATTAGAACCTGGACGTTGCCACGAGGTGTCAGACGTGAGGGTGTTGAGAATGGAGGTAGCTGTGCACCCAGGGAAGGTGGAAGATGTGTTCGCGGTGGGCCGTGGTCAAGGTGGCAGAGGGGCGAGGCATCCAAGCGGCAGTCAGAGAGACTGGAGTGCAAGAGCCATGGACTCCTGCACAAAATGTGGGTATGATTTCCCACTCCCGGCCGAATGCCCAGAACAAGGGAAGTCATGTGGATGCTGTGGGGCGCTGGACCATTACGCCCGAATGTGCAGAGCTCTGATGTCAGTGGTGGTCCCAAAGGGTCCAGTAAGAGCGGGGTTTTTCAGACAACAGCACTCGCCCAATGTTGCCCAAATCGATCAAGTTGATGATGGTGGCCCTCCTGAGGATGACGATGGGGAAGAGGAAGAGAACATCTTCTTAATTTCAAGCATCAGCGATTTGTGGAACCACGATGCCTAGTAAAGGTTAACGAGTCCACAGTCCCGGTGATGGTCGATACAGGAGCATCTATCAACGTCATGGCGACAGTACACTACAATGCCATGACAGTGCCGCCTCAGCTACAGAAACCAAAAGTATGTATCTTCAAGTATGGAGGTGAACAACCCAGCCTGCTTGCTGGGGAATGTGTGGCCAAGGTGGAACATGGAGGGTCATCCATCACAGCCCGATTCTATGTTACAACTGTCAGCAGCAACACCCTGTTGAGTTGTGCAGCAGTAGAGGCACTGGGCATTGTGAGCTTTGCATATGCAGTGTACATGGAGGATGTGCAGAGGCTCCTGATGAAGTACAGTCAACTGTTTGAAGGCATCAGCCGCATGGCAGGTGATCCGGTGAGGCGCCACATTGATGAGTCCATCCAACCTATTGCACTAAAACACCGCTGGGTTCAATTCCATCTGCGGGACCTGGTAGACAAAGAGTTGGACAGCCTGGTTGAGTTAGATATCATTGAGAAGGTTGAGGGCCCGCCACCTTGGGTCTCCACCATCATCATCGCCAGAAAACCAAAACAACTGGACTCTGTGTGGATATGTGTGGACATGCGGCTCCCAAATAAGGCAGCATCACATCACCCCCACGATAGAAGACATTATCGCTGAGCTACAAGGGACTCGCTTTTTCTCTAAGCTGGACCTTCGGGCCTGATACCATCAGGTGGTGCTACACCCGGACTCGCAGTATATAACAACTTTTACCACTCAACGTGGCCTTTACCGTTACAAGCTTCTGGGTTTTGGAGTGTCGTCGGCAGCAGAAGTTTTTCAAAACAGTATCCGCAGGTCCCTCGTGGACGGCGTTTTAAATATCAGCAGCGACATCCTGGTGTATGCAATGTCGGAGGCGGAGCACCTGGACAGGTTAGCTTAAACACTTCAACAGCTGCAGACTCTTGGGTTAATACTGCACAGGAACTAATGTGAATTTCTGAAGAAGACAATTGAGTTCTTTGGCTTTGTGTTCAAGGAAGGGGGTATGTCACTGGATTCTCGGAAAGTAAAGGACATTGTGGAGGCAAGGCCCCCGAGAACATGTCGGAGGTCCGGTGTTTCTTAGGAATGGTCACATATTGTGGCCGGTTCATCAGGAACCTTGCATCCTGGTCGGGCTCTTGGGGGCGTTGACTAAGAAAGGAAGTCGCATGGCAGTGGGGACCCCTTGAACAGGTCGCATTCAAAGACGAGAAGGGGGCTTTATCAGCAGAAGACACCATGGACTTCTTTGACCCGGCTCTACAGTCAGAAATCGTGGTGGATGCCACCCCGTTTGGTCTGGGAGCATTGCTCACACAGACGGATGCCAACGGGTACGTCCGGCCGGTCGCCTATGCCAGCAAGACACTGTCGGAGATGGAACAGCGGTACTCCCAGATCAAAAGGGTGGCCCTGGCGGTCCTGTGGGGTTGTCGTCATTTCCGTCACTACTTAGTGGGGTGCGACCAGTGACAGTAGTCATGTACCATAAGGCCCTGCCGCCCATACTAGCTGGGTCATCATACAAGCCTCCGGCTTGCATTGAAAGATGGATGTTGGTGCTGCTTGAGTATGGCATCTCTCTGTCAGCAACAATGCGGCTGACTATCTAGCCAGACACCCGTGATGTAATCCTGATGGACAAAACAATATCAGTGCGGAGGAGGCAGACGAGCATGTTAGACTGGTGGTGGAGGCAGCCACTCCTAACTCAGTACCTATCCATGAGCTAGAACAGGTGGGAGCCGACAAATGTTTTAACATCTTGAAGGCAGCCCTGCAACAGGGCTCATGGAAGTCGGTCGTTGACACGTTGGCTCTGAGGACCCAAGAAGCGAGATTGGCACTGGAACAACTATGGAGGCTCAATTGCGAGCTGGCATTCGTGGAGTCGGGCTATTGCTCCGAGGGGATCAGATCATGATTCCACAGTGTAAGGTCACCCAGGTGATTGAGTTGGCGCCCCAAGGGCACTAGGGAACCGCCAAGACCAAGGCTCGCCTGTGACAGAAGGTGTGGTTTCCGGATCTGGAGAGGCGAGTTGATGAATTCATAGCGGCCTGTGTATGGTGCCAGGCGGTGTCCCCAGCCCAGAGTAAGCCCATAATTGAGACAACGCCAAGAGGAACAAAACCCTGGGAGATCGTCCGAGCTGACTTTGGGTCCACAGCCCGGGACACGCAATTCCTGGTGGTTGTGGATGAATGGTCCAGATATCTGGAGGTGGAATTAATCGAGTCGGTGTTCTTCGACAAGGTGCCCATGGAGATCAAGAACATTTTTGCTACCCACGGCCTTCCCCAGACTCTGTGTTCGGATAATGGTCCACCCTTCCAAGGAGAAAGTTTCATCCAGCTGATGGAGAAGTATGGCATCCACCATTGCAAGGTCACTCCTCTTTGGCCTCGGGCAAACAGCGAAGTGGAATATTTTATGAGAATGCTGAACAAGGTATTCCGCATCGCTCATGGCCAGGGACATAGCTTGGAGAGGGCACTATACCAATTCCTAAGGGAATACCGGGCCACCCCACACACATCTACTGGAGTGGCCTCTGGTGAAGCCATGTTCAGGCAATGTCCCAGGGGCCTGACCCCGAAAGTGGGCAAAAGAGAGCCGGCTGTCATAGACAACACGCAGGTTGAAAGGTAGAGGAGCATCTGGATGGAGCAAGAAAACATCAGAAGAGGACTCCGGCCCCAGCAGCTAGCCCCGGGGAATGAGGTGCTGGTAAAGAATTGGCACCCTCAAGTTAAGCTGTCTTTGACATACGAGCCTGGTCCGATGGATGCGGTGGCAGTGCATGGCTCCATGGTGACAACTTCAGATGGGACTGCCTCTGTCACTCGCAATGCTAGCTTCTTCAAGAAAGTTGGAGAAGCCAGGTTGGAGGTGCTGCAGAGAAGGGACTTTAACAATGTATCGGACGAGGGCGGTAGCCTTTGCCCATCTGCCGAGGGCCATATCTGGGAGGCATGCAGGAGGTATCCCCAGAGGGTCAGGAGGGGGAAGCCAGCCCACATGAGTGACTATGTTTTGGACCCCATAACTGGTGGGACCAGCCCATGGACTGGAAGTGACTCATGGGACTGGGGGTGGCTGTGATTAAAGGGGCCATCTGTTTTGTGTGCAGTGGTGTTATTATGCCTTGTGTGTATTTGATCTTCTTTGTGCTTTTTGTTATGAAAAAGGAGGAGTGTGGTGGCTGCCCCTTTAAGGGCGTACACATGCGGCGGAGTGATGTTTCACTCTGTTGCATGTGGTATAAATAAAGGGGTAGATCCTGGCCGCAGCAGAGTAACCGGGGAGCCCGAACCATACGCACGTGTGCTGAGTGTCTCTGTGTGCGGTGGGAGTTTACGGGGGGGGGGTCAGATGAGACTGGAGGCCCATAATACAGGCCAGATGCCAGCAGAGGATCCTGGGCATGGGACGGAGGAGAGAGGATTCCAGGGCTACTCTCATTCCAAGAAACAAGAGGAAGTCTGGGATACTGTCCCCTTAAGATAAACACATGGCCCAAGCATCTCTCTAAAGTGTGCCCCCATCCCATAATATGGTTCTCCTCATGTCAGTATTAGCCCTTATTCCTTTCTATTGAGAGGAGATGAGGGGCTGAAAAAAACTCTGAAGAACACAGGCCCTCATTAAATGTTTGCTGGTATTTACCGGTGGGATACCGGCAAACTGTACTACCGTTTCCACTAGTTGGTCTGCCGGAATTACCAGCAGATTCCAAGTAGCGGAAACGTCAGTAAATCTCAATTACATGGATTCCCATAGGATTCCATGGAGGGGGGACTTACCCGGACAGCCCAACTTATAAAAGGCCCAAAGACTCAAATCTAGACACTACAATAAATAAGTTAAAGACATTGTGCTTGTAAAAGTGTTTTGTTACCAGATCCAGGTAGAAAACAGTGTGGGCCATAGAGAAGGAGCCCGCAGCACCTGTCATGGAACTTACTCCCACGTATGTTGTGGGATGTTCTGACCCACTAGTCTATGCCCTGCAACATCACTGTGCGCTGCTTTCATCAAAAACAACAGAATGGCCACCGGAAAGCCTTATGCGCGCTAAAAATCTGTGAGAAGTGCGCAGGGAAACCTGAAAAATAGGCCGCCAATCCATTTTGCCTATGTCAGTGGTAAAATAGGAGACCACACTGCCAAAACCTATCAATGGGCTGCCAACAGAGTAAAATAGAACTACTTGAAAAGGCAGTGCTACATGCCAAGGAAAACCCAGAAGTGCCTAAAATCTGTTTTTCCTTGGCTTTGCAAAATAATGATTCTCAAACAGCAGAGAAGATACAACATCCTTGTGGGGTGTTCACCATCACCTTATTTAAGGAACCCCCATAAGCACAATGTCAGGAGAAACACCTTTCATCATAAAAAAATCCACATTCAAAAGGTGCTTGTATGGGAAAAATAAGTCAGAAATGGGCGCAGTACCACCGCTCGCCTGTGTCAGAGGCTCTCATTACTTATACTGTCAGTTTAAAACTTGTGTCTTAAATCAAATTGTAGAAAAGAAGAGACTTGCCATCAAAAGCAATATGGTTTGCTACAATTCAATTTCTATGTTTTAAAAACACTGGAATGAAGAGATTTGTGTGGATGTTTGTAGAAAATGTAAATTGTATTTTAGAAAGCCCATTTTTAAACAGTGTTTTAAAGTGAATTAATGGAAGCTGCACTGGACTTCAAAGACATTCCACAGCTTCTCCCCAAACAAAGTAATTTTCCTCCTGCTCTCTGCTCAGGAACTGGCATTGAGTTGTTAAGGGAAGCGGGAGAAGATTTTGGCCTGTTGCTCTGAGTAGGGACAAAAGGCTCCCTTGACTGAAAGGAAATGCAAATTCGGGCGTCAATAGAAACCAACTGTTAAGGAAGAGAGGCTCGGGTTGCTCTGGCCCAGCTAAACCTTGGAGGCGGAGCTAGACTGATATGTGTATCTGATATTTCAAGGAAATATGTTTTGGGGAAAAGACTCATAGAAAACTGTGAACAATTTGGAAAACTCTGTGTTTTATAGGTTGTTAATATAAAAATGCCGCTCACAATTTGACACTACTCTGAACCCTCTGCAATATTCAGAGACCGGACTACTAAAATATTGAGATTGTAGCCATTGTGATCATGCTAGTAATATGAGAATGTACAGGATTATGCCCAGATGTCTTGTGCATGTATGTGGAAAAATGTGTACGAATCTGACACTGGGTTACCAACCAAAAGCGCAAAAAACTGTCAGTTTTGAACCGAAATGGGACTCGGACAGAGATGTGCTTTATTAAATATGTGATGGGAAAATGTATTATTGGAAAGTTGGTGATATTATAGATATGCTTTCTATGAAAAATGGATTTTCTGTGTAGGAACAAAGCGGAGGTTTTCCCTGGATTGTAAATTGCAGCATCACTATGACACAAGGTTTCTTTCTCAAATCAGGAGAGAGGGAATACTTTGACCAATCAGATCCCTAGTGGATGGACTTAGTATAATCACCCTACCCACCCCTTTGGAAAATATATAAATAGGGACTGTTGAGGAACTAGACAGACACACATTCACCCATCAACTGATTTACTGGCGAAGCGCTCTGCAGGAGAACCCAGATCAAGACTCCAGAACTCTGAAAGCAGAAGGCCCAATTCCTAAGCTGAACCTTTCTCAGCTTGGCCTTTAAAATCTTGCAACCTGATTTTAACCTCAGACTTCCAAGGGGCACATAATAAATTGAACAGTCTGGCTGTGCTGTTTTCTGCTTCTTGCCAAGAACTCTTGCCAGAACCCAGATATCCAAACCAGTAGAGCAGAGCTGAAACCAGATAGCTGTAAACTCCAGAACCAACCCGACAGATCCAGTCCGGAGTGCTGTGCAGAGACCAGAGTGCCGTGCTGAGTGCAGAACCGGGTAAAACCCTTGACCAGATCTTTGACGGGCCTATTCCAAAATCATAGTTGTGAGTATTTAGCATAGAATTGTCCATAGCCAATCTCTTAGCCTTAAGTAATCACACCCAAACCATTCTATCATATCCAGAACTGCATTGTAGAATCTTTTTTGTCTTTTCTGAATCTTTCCCTTACCCATACAGTCCTTTGTTAATTGTAGTGATAATATCATCTTTGCGCTAATATTTTTGCTGAAGAAGGACAAGTATCTTGACGGGCAAAAGTCAGAGCGGATGCGCTGCTTTTCTGGTGGCTGTCCGTTGGGTATCTTGCATCTTCATAGCCTCCCCTAGTGTTAAGAAATCCTTGTTGGTAATATTCAAAAGTGCATCTTTCATTTGAAAACCTTGACTTTTTTTGAGAAAAATCAACCTTTACTAAAACCTCTGTAACTTTTGAACCGTACATGCTAGAAACTAAAGTGTCGGATTGAAGCTAACATCCTCAGCTTTCATAAGCATCTAAACCAGCATTCCAACTCCTTATAGTTTTTCTATAATCGTGTTTATCGCCCGCTGAACAGATTGCCGCAAATCTGCATTTGGCTCAAGTTCATTACATGTAAAATAGCTATTTCTTGCATCCAACCTCAGGATTCAGTTTCCTATCCGCTAGTCATCCAACCATCATTGCTAGTGTTTACCTGGAACTATCCAAAGTAGCTCCCACTAGCTTTGAATCCAATTTAGAGAATTAAATTTCTTTTTAGCATTTTTCCCATTCTTTCAAAACCACATTCAAAGCAATTGACCTGTTTTAAAATCATTCCAGTTTCTCTCTAAGCTTGCTGGGGGAATTGGGATTGAAACTGCATTTGTTGAGATTGTTTATTCGTTAAACCTGTTTTCTCTTCCTCCATCTCTATATTGCATATTAGGGGGGGGGCTGAGTAGTATCAGGGGGAAAGTGTGATTATATTGCATTTGATTGAACACATAAAAGTATTATTTCTGTGCTGCATTCATTTCCTATCATTGCATTTCATTGAATCCACACAAAGTTTTATTCTATGCTACCTTATTCTTCTCATCCATGCTCCTATTGATTAAAGAGATTGTTGATTGTAATATCACCCAACGCTGATCATTGCATAAATATTAATAGTGTGATATCTAGATATTGTTCAAATTCATAAAGTGTGATATATATTTTGTTCAAATCTATCCAATAAATCTTTTAACTTTGCAAAACAACCTTCTTCTTGGTTCAGTGAGACTGGGGGGATTCAAAGAGAGGGGCGTGATATAAGGGTACATCGTTCAGAAATAAAAGATCTTTAATAAAAGAAAAAGGGCCTTCCTTAAGGACCCCTTAAAGCAAATCAAGGCGATAAGGAGCGTCATCACTCCCTATCATAAGAACGCTAAGTATTCTGTTTGGGAGCACTTAGAGCTCTTTGAGCAGATGATGGAAGGATTTGAAGGACAGCCAAAGCTGTATTCACTATGAAATGGACCTTCTCACCAGAATACTCCAGCTTCTTTGCGGGGCTGGAGGACCAAGATCATTCTAGATGGTCCACCTATAGGGCGGCCATCTTGAAGCATTTTTCTGTACACAGAAATCCTCAGGAGGCTCGCAAGGCAGCCTACAACTTGCATTGTGGGGAGGATCAGGCCCCACAAGAATTTGTGCAGGAATTAAAGTGTGCCTTTGCGCAGACCACCAGAAGGGTGCGCACGGACAGCAAAGAATTTGTGAATACTTTTTTCCATGCTCTACCAAAGTACATCATGACCCAGCTAGTGAGAGATTTTCATAAGAAAAGATCACTAGACTGGGTCATTGAACAGGCCACCTGAATTTATGAGGTGCAAAAGCGCATAGAAAACAAGAATAATGCTAAAAGCCCCAAACCAACCAACACCCCTGCTGCTGCTAAGGTGGCAGAGGTGAAGGTTGCCCCCATTTTATATTTGGAGATGGGGGCCCTAAAAACCCACCTGCACAGCAGAATAATCCCAAGCCCAGAAGGCCCTCGGGCCAATCACAGACAGGGAGCCAAGGAGGCAGTCCCACAAATGGGATCCCTCACTGTAAGAGGATTCAATTCAACACTACAGCTAAGTCAATGCCTAGTCTGGGATACTGAATGGAAACCCTTATTGATATATCTTTATGTCCAGTTCATGCGTTCTGGATGACTACCCCTATATAACACCCCTCTCTTGGAATCCTCCTGACCCCACTGAGCCAAGAAGTAGTTCTGTTTTGCAAGTTAAAGGTTTATTTGAGAATTTAAACAATGTATATATATATATCACGCTTTATAATAAATTAATAATTGAATATCACACTTAATCTGATCAGTAATCAATAATGGATAGTCTGGCACTAGCACACTTCTTTATAATCAATGATGAGTGGTTATAGGATGGATAAGATAGCAACAATACTTTTATGGTTTCAAATGGATGCAATGTGGAATGAAAATGCAGTACAGAAAATACTCAATATGCGTTCAACAAAACAATGTAATCACTTTTCTCTGGCAATCCCCTCCCCCCTTTATGCAATGCAAGGAAATGGAAGGAAAGCACACAGTTCTCAGAAATGCAATCAAATGTAATTCAGTTCACCCCAGCAAGCTTAGACTACAGAAGTTGGAAACACAGGCCCAAAATGCTTTTATATGTGCTGGCAATGAAGTGAGGAATATGCTGAATGCTTTTAATTCCCTCTAGGAGGTTCAGGGTGAGTGGTATCAAGTTAATATTAGTCCAGGCTCACTTTAGCAAGGATCTAGGGTGTAACTAGCAGGTTAAACAATTTTTTTTCTTTAACGGAAGGCAAGCAGCAGCAGATTTTTACACGTGGAGAAACTTGCAAATCGCGGCAAAATGTCAAATCGCGGCATATTTTTCCGAGTGCGCCGGGCGCGATTACAGAGGAACTACAAGGACTATCACTATCGTGTTGGGGTCCTAGGACAGCCTAGGATCTCAGCTTCCAGATGAAAGTCTCTAGCACAAACGGTCACGGAGATATGAGCGATTAAATAAAGGTCGTTTTTCAGATTTGAAAATTTTAAAGTTCAAAAAGACAAGTGCAGCTTGCAACTAGAAAATGACAGGTGACAGCTTTACAAATGACAGGTGACAGTTAGGAGACAGTTCTACTTAGATTAAAATAGGATTGAATTATATTATTTTAACTAAGAGATTGGTTCTGCACAGTTCTGCTAGGTACTCACACTATATTTTTGAATTAGAATGGGCCTCGCCACGGATCTGGTCAGGTTTTAGACTGGACTCTGGTCTCTGCACTTCACAGTGATCTGTGTCAGCTCTCTCTGCTGGTCTGGTCTGGGTCTCTGAAGGTTGATGGAGGTAAAGTATGGATTTTCCCGGCAGAGCTTCCAGCTGCAAATGGATTTGAAGGTCCCTATCTGTCCTGTCTGTCTGCTTTTATGTGATTTTAAAATGGGTGTGTGTGCAGCATCACTAAGCTCTACCCCTCTCCACTTGTCATTGGCCACTTCATCTGCTTCCACTTGATTGGGGGAATGAAATGAAGTGTCATCATGATGAGGTCTGTTTATGATACAGAGAACCCACCCCTGTCAACTTTACACACAATCTATATTTGCTCAAAAAACATATTTGCACAGGTACACATTTGTTTAAAATTACATACACCCCTCACATATCACAGGAGGTATACCCTTGTCCAAATCTGCTCTTCCTGGGAGCTTGCATTCAGAAATGGCAATATTTGCACTTTTTAACTGATTTTGCAATTTCGGACATTACCCCAAATTTATACACATGTGCGCAAGGAGTATGGACATTAGTTGATGAAGTGTCAGATTTTTCACATGCACACATTTTGAGTAATATCCTCTTTTCCGCTAAAACCCCCCTGAACATACCACCGGGTCCTAACACGTCTTAAAATGTGGGCAGAAAAATCACAAGAATTATGGTGTCATTTAAATAATTTTCACAAGTCCGTACTATGAGTTATTCATCTTTTTAGAGTTATGTTCTGGCCCCAACGGGGTGTGGTTTCCCCCCAGCACAAGGTTGAATTTCTGGTTTTTCCAGTTCTGCCAAGCCAGCTTGCTCTCACAGGCAGTGCTCCTCCCCTGTCCTTCCAGGAGGAAGCTCCATTTACGACTCCCGCCAATAAAACATTTGCCTGAGTCAGGACAGGGCTTTGTTCAGAGCTCCTGTATTCTGTGGAGGCTCCCCTTAATTCAATTATCAGAGAGATGGCATATCCTTAGTGTGGCCAGCAAAAGGCAGATAGGCCTGGGAACACAGCTGTGACTCAAGTCTCATCTCCTGTCGGGGGTAGCTGGTGGGCAGAATTCAGTTCCTTAAGCCAGGTTTCAGATAAAATGTCACTTTTTGTTACCCAGTTTAAGTCAAGACAATGTTTACATATGCAGCTAGAATGCTGATTCTAAGTTTAAAACTATGACATTTAAACAATTGCAACCTATGTGACACTCAAAGTAGGTCACTCATTTCTTTTAAACATTTAGATTTTTAGTGTCTTTCAGTCCACATTTACTTAAACTGCTGAAATCCACAGCTCAGCCAGTCTTGTTATAAACCTTCAAGTCACTTCAGAATGTAACTTTACATTGGATCCACCTCTCAGTAAGTCTTTCTTTGGCATGTTTTGGGTTCATTTATTCAGTTTTACACAAAAAAAGTAAAATCTGGTGTTGTTTTAAAACGCCGGCTTTTGGATAGTGGTGAGTACTGGTACTGCACCCCTTTTTGGGATTTAAGAAAATGAATTCCCAACAGTTATGGGTTTGCTTTTGGCAATCAGCATTGCCATTCCCAATGGTTTCAGACTACTGTGTGGGTAGTCCAATGGTGGTTTTAGGCAGTGTCCTTCTGTGCCCATAACATCGGCAAAAATGAGTGGCAGCCTATTCTTCATGCATTTCCCTGTGCATTTTCTGGGAAGCTCTGGCCATCATGATGTTTTCCATGTCAGTACTGCACAGTTTTGAGGTAGGGCTTGGATGCGTGGATAAAAACATCCCACAAGCCCCCCTCTTGCGATGGCCATTCTGTTTCACTGATGGGACTCGCAAGACCTGGGATGTTTCCTCATCTTCTTCCAATAGATGGCACAGTTCAGCATCTTTTCCTCCATCCGGTACTGATCGATCGGTTCTCCTCGCCGGTCCTGATGGGAAGATTGGGCGGTACTCTGGGCCCGTTGCGTCTCTGCTCCCGGTCTCCGGATCGTCCTCCTTGGCCCGTCTCCCGGTTTTCTTTCTCCTAGGATGACAAAGGAAGAGCGGCAATACCTACTCATAGACGTCTTTCCACCACTGTTGAGGTAGTGGGGCAGCATATGCATTTCATCATAACGAAACATTACATTCTTATTTTGAAAAAAAACAGTATAACTAAGAGACAGTTTCATGCAAATCACAATATTTTAGAGACTAGATGTGGTATGTTTTATGGTTGGAACTGAATTAGTCTGAGACAGTACCCGCTAGGATTCCAGAGGATTCCTCCAGTTGTTGCAGAGTGTGCCTGGGATGGCAACATTTCAACTGGTTTATGTGGACCCACTTGTCTTCCCCCGCTGCCAAAGGACCTTTGGGGATGTGGATTTTGTAGGCCACAGGGGAGATCTTGTCGATGATCTCAAAGGGTCCCTTCCATGTAGGCAAGAATTTCCGCTGTTTTGCCTGGTTTCTTTGGAAGTTGTATAGATAGACCCGGTCCCCCACCTGATATTCCTTCCTGGAAGTCTTCAGGTCATAGTGGGTCTTCATGCTATCAGCCGATCTTTCTAGATTCCGCTGAGCGTAAGCAAAAGCATGTTGGAGGTGTTTCCTTAAATTCTCCACATACTCGTGAGTTGTGGAGGCATTTATCAGTGTCGGCTCTTGGGTCCTGTAGAGCAAATGCTGCGGAAGCACCATCTTGCGTCCAGTCATCAACTCAAATGGTGCCATTTTGGTTGCAGATGAAGGGGTAGATCTGATGGCCATTAGGACCAGAGGTAATCGGATATCCCAACTTGGCCCAGAATCTGCCACAAACTTCTTTAATATGCTCACAATGGTTCGGTTATATCTCTCTACTGTCCCAGACGAAGCTGGCCTGTAAGCAATATGCAACTTCCTTTTGACCCCCAGTATCTCCCACATCTTTGTCATTACTTCACTGGTGAAGTGGCTACCCCTGTCTGACTCAATCCTTTGAGGTAGACCAAAACGGGATAAGATGTGGTTAATCATCAGGGCAGCTGCCGTTTCTGCCTTGCAATTTGGGGCTGGGAGACATTCCACCCACTTGGTAAACAAGCATGTCACAGTCAACATGTACTTATTCCCCCTAGCAGAGCGAATCACGGGGCCTACAAAGTCGATTTGTAAATCTGACCATGGCAGTGTCATCCCCCGCTTTTGGAGAGGCGCACGGTGCGTGAGGGATGATGGCTGAAATTGTGCACACACAAGACACCCCTTCAAATATTGGTCGAGGTCCTGGCCCATGTGTGGCCAGTATGCAACCTCTCTTAAGAGTTCCAATGTTGTGTGAAACCCCCTATGACCGGCGGTGGCCGCATCATGGGCGTGACTTAACATCAGGCTTCAGAATGAGGTAGGAACCACCCACTGATCGTGGCCAGCTTTGGATTTCCTTACCAACAAACCGTCTTGGATCCGGAACATTTTTGGACATTTCATCAACACTCTTAGGTCCTCTTTCCCAGTGTAATCGGTGTCCATCAGGGGAAAGTTCTCAGGGTCCTCAAGGTGTTGATAAAACTTACCAATAATTGGATCCCCCTTCTGAGCTGTAATCAAATCAGCATCAGGGGTCTCCTTACTCCATTGCGCAATTGAAAGGTCGTTGTGAGCATTTGTCTGGGACCTAGTGATAGCAGTGACCTGGATCTCCCCCAACAGGGACTCAATCTCAATTAGATCCCCTTGGATGGACCCGGTTTTGGCCAGCTGATCAGCTAAGTCATTTCCAGTTTTGTCTGGTCCCTCTACTTTGGAATGACCCTTGATCTTTTTCCAATAGATGGTCATCTCATTCGAGGTGACCAGATCATCAATGTTTTGGATCAACTTCCCATGTTTCAAGGGTTTGTTGTTAGCACATAACATGCCTCTGGTTTTCCAATTAACCAGGTGCTCCACGAACCCGTTCCGTCCATAATCCGAATCTGTGATTATGACCAGTTCGTGGAGTTGATGCTGGACAGCAGTGAGGATGGCCTGATGCTCAGCCATCAATTCTGCCACCTGACTACTTCGGGGACCAATTTTGTATCCAGCGGAGGGTTCTGGGGACTCATTCACCCATGCATTCCCTACGCTGGCCACCATTTCTTTCTCCCCGTTGTTGTCAACATGGTAAGAGCATCCATCCACATACACAGTGGGCATTCCCACACACTTGTCTTCTTCAAAGACTTTGTGTGGGGAATTAAGGTATGCCTCCGTGTTGTCCTTGATTTTTAGACTTTCGTCCTCGAGACAGTTTTCTCTGGCACAATCATGCAAGTCAGCCAGACCTTGCGCGAGGGGACTCTTCTTGTTTTGGCCATATCTGACCTCCACAGGAAAGACTTGCATTGACAGAATCCAGGAAGTAATTCGGGAATTACTCACATTTCCGGCCCGGATTCTATCGCTTTGGAGATATTGCAGAGGCTGGTGTGGAGTCTCCACTATGATGTGTTCCCCCTGGATGAACGGGCGGTAATTCTTCAATGCCCACACCGTTGCCAGGAGTGCCTTCTCACAATCGTTGAATTTTTCCTCCACAGAGGATAAAGTTTTGCTCGCATAGGAGATTACTTTATTGACCTTGTCATGCTTTTGGTATAATACCGCCGTCAAGCACGTATTAGAGAACCCCGTCTCGAGGAAGAACTCCTTGTTTCTGACAGGGTAAGCTAGGCAAGGCGCTTGTGAGAGGCTTCTTTTGAGTTGTCTTACTGCCTCGGATTGTTCTGGACCCCATTCCCACTTGACCCCCCCCTTCAGGAGATGAATCAGGGGTCTGGTGATCTCTGCGTAGCCCTCAATGAACTTTCTGCTGTAATTAGTCAGTCCAAGGAGGCTCCTTAGTTCCCGAAGAGTTGTGGGGTCTTTCAGTTTCTGAAGTGCTTCCACTTTCTTTTCCTGGGGACAGAGACGCTGAGGAGTAATCTCATGCCCAAAGAAATTAACACGGGTTCTACACCACTGTGCTTTCTGAAAGGAAAGTTTTGCTCCGGTGGCCCTCAACTGGGTCAGAACATAACGGATCTCCGCTATGTGTTCCTCCACAGATGAACTTTTGATGAGGACATCATCTAAATAAGCCAGGTTACCCCTCGCACCCAGGTCGGGCATGGCCTTATGTAGGAAAATGTTGAACTCATTACCGGAGTTAAGGTATCCGAAGGGAGTCCGGGTCCATGTGTACTGCTGGCCCCCAAAAGGTAAAAGCCAGTTTGTATTGGTCCTCCCTGCTGACAGGCACGGTCCAGTATCCATTGGTCAGGTCTATTGCAGTGAATACCTGTGACCCCTGGATCTGGGCCAGCCCTTGGTCAATGTAGGGCAGAGGCCATCGGGAAGTATGGACCCGTTTGTTGAGCTCCCTAAGGTCAGCGCAGAGTCTCCACTGGCCGTTTGGCTTTAATATTCCCAGCACCGGATTATTGAAGGTGCTGTGGACTGGACGGATTATTCCCCGGGACTCAAGGTTCTTAATTATTTCAGTAAGGGACTCCATTGATGCGAGAGGCAAGCGATATTGCTTCACAAACACTGGAGTCATGCCAGGGTCCGTGGGGATTGTTGTTTTGTGGATGTCGGTGCGACCACAGTCATATGAGTCTACCGCAAAGAGATCTTGGAAATCCAAGAAAACTTGTTTCAACTTTTGCTTCTGTTCCAGAGTCACACAGGCATCAGCTAGGTTGACTCTCTCTTCCACCATCTGCCTGAAGCCTGGAAAGACTTCTGGTTTGGCTATCTCAGCGGCCTCCTCCAGCTGGGTGGAGAAGTCCCTGGTCAGAGTGCTGATTTGGACTGGAGGCTTCAGGTGGGAAAGGCAGCCCTCATGGACCTGGAAAATCACCTCATCCCTCCCGAAGTCACAAGTCACATCTTCCTTACCATAGGGGCAGGAAGTGTACACCAGGAAGTTCCCCCCATGCCGGGTAAAAATCCTGTCTGGTGTTGTATTGTCATCACTGTCACTGTCAAAGCAGTCCTTGGGGATTGGCCCTAACAGTTCATTACCTAAATCTATGGAAAAATGTCGGTCATCAACCGACATTCCAATAATGGTGCCTGCGGCTAGAGTAATACTCTTTAAGTCGCTGTTATCCACCTCTATTGGAATGGTGTCATGTTCTATGTTGACTAATGGAGTTGGGTTTACCCCCAACCCTTGCTGTTGGAGAGAACCGTTTAGATGTATGTAAGCATCAGGGTTTTGCAAATATTGTCCTCTTTTAGCTTTCACTTCCAGGGAGAATTGTCGGGTCCTTTCTGGGATGGTGACTTCCTCTTTGATCTGAATTTCAACTGCATAAGGTAGCAATTGAGCTGACCTAAATGCTTTTTCTGGATCATCAAAGCCCATGGGATTATCCGCTAATCGGGACCAAGCTTTGAAGTTTATTAGGTCCAAACTAATGGCAAAGCGATTGAGAATGTCACTGCCTAAGTAAAAGGCGGCAGGGACGTCTCGCACGACCCAACAATTGTGGACTATGCTCTTGTTGCCAATGGAGATTTTGAGCATACACCTGCTTGGCAGGAGATGTTTGGAATTAGGCGCTTCCAGGTCCATTTCCCACTTCTCTATCAGTTTGAATGTGGGAATGGCTGGATCTTTTGGGAGTTGGCGGAACATGGCTTCGCTGATGAAGCTCTTACCGTTGTTCACACACACTCGAGCGAGAACAGAGTCCTTCCCATCATTTAATTGGACAGGGATGAACAACTGCTCTCCAATTTGCTGAATATCAGCCAGGCTCTGAGCTGATTTCACATCTTTCTGGACTATAGGAGTGGGAGTTTCGGATTGTGGATTAGTATAGAATCTCAGAGTGTTTCCTTCCAGCGTGGAGTACCATTTTAGACTGGAAGGAAGGTTGATTTTCAGAAATAGAGATGACCCTCCATCACCAGTCTGTTGTCCTACTGCTATTACTGTAACGTCTGGAATTTGGTTGTTCTGGAAGTGAAATTCTACTTGGTCAGATTTTTGTTCAACCATGTGGCAGGTGCCGTTTAGACTAACATGGTTGACACTCTGTTTTAATTTTATTGGTCGGCTAGTCTGGGTCCAGAGGACCTTGTTTACGCAATCTATTAGGGGTGACAACCTTCTCAGGAGGTCATTCCCTAGTAAACAAGGGGTGCCCTCTGGAGTCACAACTATGACCGGGTGTTTCTACTTGTGTTGCCCAATTTTAATGTCCAAGTCTGCCGTCCCCTCGACGGGAATTTCCTTCCCGTCAAAGTTCTGCAGTTGTCCAGGAAGAGAGGTGAGAGGAATTTGGTAATTCCCTCCCCTTCCTGCATTCAGTTCATCAAAGGCCCTTCTGGACAGAAGGGTAGCTTGAGATCCCGTGTCCACCAGTGCCAAAATTGTACCCTGCCCCTGTACTTGTACCGGGGCATAGTATCTTCCCTCCTTCTCCTCAAGGGGGCACAGATAATGCACATTTTTGGACAACTGGTGGGCTAACTTTCTGGTTTTGGACATCGCTAGCGAAGAGATTTGGGCAGAATTCTGTGGAGAGCCTTGGGAATGTGAAAGAAAAAGTTGGCAACTGGAGATCAGAGCCATTGTGGGTTCCCCTGGCTCCGGTTCCGGGCCGCCCCCCCCTTTTTGGAGGCAGTCACCAGGATGGGTTTGAACCCTGGGATTTTCTTGCTGTTGGTTCTGGGATGAGATGGTGGGCGGTGGTAGCTCAGTCTCCACATCTCCCAAGTCTGGATTGGCATCCCTAGGGACCCATTTTTCTTTGGGAGGAGTTCCCCCCTCTCTGAAGGAGAAGATCCTTTTGCCAGGATCCTCTGAGGATCCCTCTCCCTCAAATTGGAAGATCTGTACCTCCTCCTCAAACTGTGTCTGTTTGGGTCTTTTGTTTCTCCTACCCCCCCTCTGTTCCTTAGGAGGCAGACTTTCAGGGGCAAGAGATTTTGTTTCCGGTTCCTGGGTTTCCAGGGGCTGTTTACAAGTGAGGAAGGAAGCTTCCTCCAAGGCTTTACACCACCCTTCCCTTTGTGCCTCCTCCCTGGGAACCGGTGAGTTATCAGGGTGCTGCCCCCATCATTGTTCTGGAGCACCAGGTCCAGAGTTGGGTGTGTTCTGCGCCGGCATGCCGATCTGAGGGTTCTGCTGAGCCCTCAGTATTTGACCCAGATCCCGTGCCATATTTTGGACCTGGCGCTCTAACTGGGAAACCCGCTCAGGCTGATACGGGGCCCTGTTTTCTCCCCTGGGCTGATCCCGGGAAGGGTAGCTATCCCTTCTTTGGTAGTACCCCTGGTTGGGAAGATTTGGATACCCCTCCGCCCTTGGCCTCCCCTCTCCCGGATTCGGTTGTCTGGGCTCAGGGAATTGGGGAAAGAAGGGTGGAGGATTTTGGGGCTGGAAATTAGGTGGATACCTGGGGAAGAAGTTCTGCCCAGGGTTTGGTGAGTTTCTGCCCTCCGGTGGGAAGTTAGGAGGGAAGTTCCCTGGGTTAGGTGCTTGGCTGGATCCCCCCCCCTTGGGCTGGAGGAGTCCACACATAACCCAGGATGGGTCTGTTTCCCTTGTAACAGGGACTTACATAATCAGGAGAGCGAGGGACCCCATTTGTGGGGCTGCCTCCCTGGCTCCCTGTCTGTGACTGGCCCGAGGACCTTCTGGGCCTAGCATTATTAGGTGCAGGTAGGTTTCTAGGCCCCCCCATATCCAAATCCAAAACGGGGGCAACCTTTACCTCTGCCACCTTGGCAGCAGCAGGGGTGCTGTTAGTTTTGGGGTTTTTGGGCTGGTTTTTGTTTTCCACCGGTTTCTGCACCTCGTAGATGCGGGTGGCTTGTTCAATGACCCATTCTAAAGATCTTTTCTCATGAAAATCTCTCACAAGCTGGGTCATTATGTATTTGGGCAAGGCATGGAAAAACGTATTAACAAATTCTCTGCTGTCTGTGCGCACCCTTCTGGTGGTCTGCGCAAAGGCACGTTTCAGTTCTTGCACAAACTCTTGTGGGGCCTGATCCTCACCACACTGCAAATTGTAGGCTGCCTTGCGAGCCTCTTGGGGATTTCTGTGAACATAAAAATGTTTTAATATGGCCGCCCTATAGGTGGACCACCTGGAATGATTTTGGTCCTCCAGCCCTGCAAAGAAACTGGAGTACTCTGGGGAGAATGTCCACTTTACATATTGGATACAGCTTTGGCTGTCCTTCAAATGAAAAGTCTCCATCATTTGCTCATAGAGCTCCAAGTGTTCCCAAACAGAGTACTTGGCGTTCTTATGATAAGGCGTGATGACACTCCTGATTGCCTTAATCTGTTTCAATGGGTCCTTAATAAAGGCCCTTTTTGCCTTATTGGCCTTTTTGGTTCGGGTAACCCTTGTCCATTCATCTTCTGACTCAGAGGCACTGCTCCCAGAGGTTCCCGTCTGTTCTTCCAGGTTTTCCCGGATTCTGCGAGCCTGGAAATGGCTGGCAGAATGTGGGGACCTGGTCTCCTGTGTCCTGTACCGCTCAGAGGAGTCTTCAGATCCCTCCTTGCTGCCAGGATTTGATGGGTACCCCCCCCACTGACCTAACTGGGCAGAGGTTTTCAGGATGCCCTTAATGGGCCTACTCTCCTGGGGTTCCCCACTAAATTGCACTGTGCTTGGGTGCCCATACCCGGATGCCCGCCCCTCCATTCCTGGGTGGTACTGGCCTATGAGCCCCATGCTTCTGGCTGGATAGTAATCTGTCATCCCTGTGGCCCGGTGCTCATGTGCGCCAGGGGACATGGGGGTGGCAGAGTCCAGGGACTGAGAGAGATAAATGCCTCTGGTACTAGGGCTCCTGAGGTTATGCTCAGGAGTTTCCCTTTCCCAGCGAACCTGGTCTCTATCCGCCCCTGCTCCCTGTTGCAATGCAAGAGTCTGCGCCTTCAGTTCCTCGGTTAAGGCCTTACTAGACTCTATCAGTCTCTCCTGTATCGCTACCTGTTGTTGGAGCCTATCATTGTGCTGGCAGAGAGCCTCATTCTCTCTCCGCGTTTCCTGATTGGTCCTGGAGCACTGGGCCAGTCTTTGCTGCAGGAGGGTTACCTCCTGAGCTGTGCCCCTATTGGCCTGCTCCTTTCTTGCCAGAGCATCCTCCACCCTTCTGGTGTGCTCTACCAAGTTCTGGTTTTCTTTTTGGAGGTCACCCAGCCCCTGGAGGGCCAGGTGATTTTCTTCAATTTCCTTTTTTAAGTGGCAGACTTCCTGGCCTAAAGTGTCTCTTTCCTGACTGAGAGCCTGCATCTGTGCTGCCAGGTAGTCCCTCTGCCGTTGAAAGGCACCAGCTTTTTGGCGCTCCTGATCAAACTCTGCCTGGGTATCCAGGTCTTTCAGAATTAGTTTGTTGCTCTCTGCCTTCACTCTATCTAGGTGGCCTTGCAGGGTGACTACCTGCTCAGCACATACCCTGTTGAAGTCCAGTTGTTGCTCCAGCTTTTTCTGGTTTTGCAGTAGGGAGTCCAAACCTTCTTGGTATTCCTTCTGCAAGGCCAGAAATATGGTATCCTGGTCAGCCTTTTCCTGTTGCAGGATGTCCATATCCCTCTTTATTTTAATGATGTGCTGTCTACTCTCATTTTCTGACTCCTGGCTCCCCTGCAGCCTCTGCTCAGAAGAGACCAGGTCAGATTGGACCTTCTCTAACGCCATCTGTCGCTTATTCGCCAGATCTTGGCTTTCAGTACATTTATCCTGCATGTCTCCCATATATAGGTACAGGTATGCCAATATCCTAACCATCTTGTCTTGTTCATCCTTAGCTTTAGAAGCCATGTATAGTTCACTCAGGGCCACATGTAAGGGACCCTGATCTCTCCATATATCTGACCCTGTTTCCGTGACCTGTTGCGTGATGGCCTGCAACCAGACCATCTGGTCCTGGTGAGTCCACTCACCTCTCACAAATAACTTATGTAAGAAGTGCTCTCTGGCTATTTTCATGTCTACTAAGGTCGTCATTCTAGAGATTGGTCTCTGTCCTGACTTACAGAAATTAGTATTTTATTTTTGCAAAACAGACCTTTTTCTTAGAGCGTTCCTTTGAGGAGTGCTTTACAGCGTAACACAGCGTGTGATCCGACCGGATATGTGTATCTGGTCAGCTGGCACGCTGTATTAATCTGCACAAGTGATAGATCTAACCCAAACGATCCCGGACGAGCCCCCAATTTGTAAGAGGATTCAATTCAACACTACAGCTAAGTCAATGCCTAGTCTGGGATACTGAATGGAAACCCTTATTGATATATCTTTATGTCCAGTTCATGCGTTCTGGGTGACTACCCCTATATAACACCCCTCTCTTGGAATCCTCCTGACCCCACTGAGCCAAGAAGTAGTTCTGTTTTGCAAGTTAAAGGTTTATTTGAGAATTTAAACAATGTATATATATATCACGCTTTATAATAAATTAATAATTGAATATCACACTTAATCTGATCAGTAATCAATAATGGATAGTCTGGCACTAGCACACTTCTTTATAATCAATGATGAGTGGTTATAGGATGGATAACATAGCAACAATACTTTTATGGTTTCAAATGGATGCAATGTGGAATGAAAATGCAGTACAGAAAATACTCAATATGCATTCAACAAAACAATGTAATCACTTTTCTCTGGCAATCCCCTCCCCCCTTTATGCAATGCAAGGAAATGGAAGGAAAGCACACAGTTCTCAGAAATGCAATCAAATGTAATTCAGTTCACCCCAGCAAGCTTAGACTACAGAAGTTGGAAACACAGGCCCAAAATGCTTTTATATGTGCTGGCAATGAAGTGAGGAATATGCTGAAATGCTTTTAATTCCCTCTAGGAGGTTCAGGGTGAGTGGTATCAAGTTAATATTAGTCCAGGCTCACTTTAGCAAGGATCTAGGGTGTAACTAGCAGGTTAAACGAATTTTTTTCTTTAACGGAAGGCAAGCAGCAGCAGATTTTTACACGTGGAGAAACTTGCAAATCGCGGCAAAATGTCAAATCGCGGCAGATTTTTCCGAGTGTGCCGGGCGCGTTTACAGAAAAAGTACAAGGACTATCACTATCGTTTTGGGGTCCTAGGACAGCCTAGGATCTCAGCTTCCAGATGAAAGTTACTGCAAGTCTCTAGCACAAACAGTCACGGAGATATGAGCGATTAAATAAAGGTCGTTTTTCAGATTTGAAAATTTTAAAGTTCAAAAAGACAAGTGCAGCTTGCAACTAGAAAATGACAGGTGACAGCTTTACAAATGACTGGTGACAGTTAGGAGACAGTTCTACTTAGATTAAAATAGGATTGAATTATATTATTTTAACTAAGAGATTGGTTCTGCACAGTTCTGCTAGGTACTCACACTATATTCTTGAATTAGAATGGGCCTCGCCACGGATCTGGTCAGGTTTTAGACTGGACTCTGGTCTCTGCACTTCACAGTGATCTGGGTCAGCTCTCTCTGCTGGTCTGGTCTGGGTCTCTGAAGGTTGATGGAGGTAAAGTATGGATTTTCCCGGCAGAGCTTCCAGCTGCAAATGGATTTGAAGGTCCCTATCTGTCCTGTCTGTCTGCTTTTATGTGTTTTTAAAATGGGTGTGTGTGCAGCATCACTAAGCTCTACCCCTCTCCACTTGTCATTGGCCACTTCATCCGCTTCCACTTGATTGGGGGAATGAAATGAAGTGTCATTATGATGAGGTCTGTTTATGATACAGAGAACCCACCCCTGTCAACTTTACAGACAATCTATATTTGCTCAAAAAACATATTTGCACAGGTACACATTTGTTTAAAATTACATGCACCCCTCACATATCACAGGAGATATACCCTTGTCCAAACCTGCTCTTCCTGGGAGCTTGCATTCAGAAATGGCAATATTTGCACTTTTTAACTGATCTTGCAATTTCGGACATTACCCCAAATTTATACACATGTGCGCAAGGAGTATGGACATTAGTTGATGAAGTGTCAGATTTTTCACATGCACACATTTTGAGTAATATCCTCTTTTCCGCTAAAACCCCCCTGAACATACCACCGGGTCCTAACACGTCTTAAAATGTGGGCAGAAAAATCACAAGAATTATGGTGTCATTTAAATAATTTTCACAAGTCCGTACTATGAGTTATTCATCTTTTTAGAGTTATGTTCTGGCCCCAAAGGGGTGTGGTTTCCCCCCAGCACAAGGTTGAATTTCTGGTTTTTCCAGTTCTGCCAAGCCAGCTTGCTCTCACAGGCAGTGCTCCTCCCCTGTCCTTCCAGGAGGAAGCTCCATTTACGACTCCCGCCAATAAAACATTTGCCTGAGTCAGGACAGGGCTTTGTTCAGAGCTCCTGTATTCTGTGGGGGCTCCCCTTAATTCAATTATCAGAGAGATGGCATATCCTTAGTGTGGCCAGCAAAAGGCAGATAGGCTGTGACTCAAGTCTCATCTCCTGTCGGGGGTAGCTGGTGGGCAGAATTCAGTTCCTTAAGCCAGGTTTCAGATAAAATGTCACTTTTTGTTACCCAGTTTAAGTCAAGACAATGTTTACATATGCAGCTAGAATGCTGATTCTAAGTTTAAAACTATGACATTTAAACAATTGCAACCTATGTGACACTCAAAGTAGGTCACTCATTTATTTTAAACATTTAGATTTTTAGTGTCTTTCAGTCCAAATTTACTTAAACTGCTGAAATCCACAGCTCAGCCAGTCTTGTTATAAACCTTCAAGTCACTTCAGAATATAACTTTACATTGGATCCACCTCTCAGTAAGTCTTTCTTTGGCATGTTTTGGGTTCATTTAGTCAGTTTTACACAAAAAAAGTAAAATCTGGTGTTGTTTTAAAACGCCGGCTTTTGGATAGTGGTGAGTACTGGTACTGCACCCCTTTTTGGGATTTAAGAAAATGAATTCCCAACAGTTATGGGTTTGCTTTTGGCAATCAGCATTGCCATTCCCAATGGTTTCAGACAACTGTATGGGTAGTCCAATGGTGGTTTTAGGCAGTGTCCTTCTGTGCCCATAACATCGGCAAAAATGAGTGGCAGCCTATTCTTCATGCATTTCCCTGTGCATTTTCTGGGAAGCTCTGGCCATCATGATGTTTTCCATGTCAGTACTGCACAGTTTTGAGGTAGGGCTTGGATTCGTGGATAAAAACATCCCACAAGCCCCCCTCTTGCGATGGCCATTCTGTTTCACTGATGGGACTCGCAAGACCTGGGATGTTTCCTCATCTTCTTCCAATAGATGGCACAGTTCAGCATCTTTTCCTCCATCCGGTACTGATCGATCGGTTCTCCTCGCCGGTCCTGATGGGAAGATTGGGCGGTACTCTGGGCCCATTGCGTCTCTGCTCCCGGTCTCCGGATCGTCCTCCTTGGCCCGTCTCTCGGTTTTCTTTCTCCTAGGACGACAAAGGGAGAGCGGCAATACCTACTCATAGACGTCTTTCCACCACTGTTGAGATAGTGGGGCAGCATATGCATTTCATCATAACGAAACATTACATTCTTATTTTGAAAAAAAAACAGTATAACTAAGAGACAGTTTCATGCAAATCACAATATTTTAGAGACTAGATGTGGTATGTTTTATGGTTGGAACTGAATTAGTCTGAGACAGTACCCGCTAGGATTCCAGAGGATTCCTCCAGTTGTTGCAGAGTGTGCCTGGGATGGCAACATTTGAACTGGTTTATGTGGACCCACTTGTCTTCCCCCGCTGCCAAAGGACCTTTGGGGATGTGGATTTTGTAGGCCACAGGGGAGATCTTGTCGATGATCTCAAAGGGTCCCTTCCATGTAGGCAAGAATTTCCGCTGTTTTGCCTGGTTTCTTTGGAAGTTGTATAGATAGACCCGGTCCCCCACCTGATATTCCTTCCTGGAAGTCTTCAGGTCATAGTGGGTCTTCATGCTATCAGCCGATCTTTCTAGATTCCGCTGAGCGTAAGCAAAAGCATGTTGGAGGTGTTTCCTTAAATTCTCCACATACTCGTGAGTTGTGGAGGCATTTATCAGTGTCTGCTCTTGGGTCCTGTAGAGCAAATGCTGCGGAAGCACCATCTTGCGTCCAGTCATCAACTCAAATGGTGACATTTTGGTTGCAGATGAAGGGGTAGATCTGATGGCCATTAGGACCAGAGGTAATCGGATATCCCAACTTGGCCCAGAATCTGCCACAAACTTCTGTAATATGCTCACAATGGTTCGGTTATATCTCTCTACTGTCCCAGACGAAGCTGGCCTGTAAGCAATATGCAACTTCCTTTTGACCCCCAGTATCTCCCACATCTTTGTCATTACTTCACTGGTGAAGTGGCTACCCCTGTCTGACTCAATCCTTTGTTATATACCAAAACGGGAAAAGATGTGGTTAATCATCAGGGCAGCTGCCGTTTCTGCCTTGCAATTTGGGGCTGGGAGACATTCCACCCACTTGGTAAACAAGCATGTCACAGTCAACATGTACTTATTCCCCCTAGCAGAGCGAATCACGGGGCCTACAAAGTCGATTTGTAAATCTGACCATGGCAGTGTCATCCCCCGCTTTTGGAGAGGCGCACGGTGCGTGAGGGATGATGGCTGAAATTGTTCACACACAAGACACCCCTTCAAATATTGGTCGAGGTCCTGGCCCATGTGTGGCCAGTATGCAACCTCTCTTAAGATTTCCAATGTTGTGTGAAACCCCCTATGACCGGCGGTGGCCGCATCATGGGCGTGACTTAACATCAGGCTTCGGAATGAGGTAGGAACCACCCACTGATCATGGCCAGCTTTGGATTTCCTTACCAACAAACCGTCTTGGATCCGGAACATTTTTGGACATTTCATCAACACTCTTAGGTCCTCTTTCCCAGTGTAATCGGTATCGGTCAGGGGAAAGTTCTCAGGGTCCTCAAGGTGTTGGTAAAACTTACCAATAATTGGATCCCCCTTCAGAGCTGTAATCAAATCAGCATCAGGGGTCTCCTTACTCCATTGCGCAATTGAAAGGTCGTTGTGAGCATTTGTCTGGGACCTAGTGATAGCAGTGACCTCGATCTCCCCCAACAGGGACTCAATCTCAGTTAGATCCCCTTGGATGGACCCGGTTTTGGCCAGCTGATCAGCTAAGTCATTTCCAGTTTTGTCTGGTCCCTCTACTTTGGAATGACCCTTGATCTTTTTCCAATAGATGGTCATCTCATTCGAAGTGACCAGATCATCAATGTTTTGGATCAACTTCCCATGTTTCAAGGGTTTGTTGTTAGCACATAACATGCCTCTGGTTTTCCAATTAACCAGGTGCTCCACGAACCTGTTCCGTACATAATCCGAATCTGTGATTATGACCAGTTCGTGGAGTTGATGCTGGACAGCAGTGAGGATGGCCTGATGCACAGCCATCAATTCTGCCACCTGACTACTTCGGGGACCAATTTTGTATCCAGCGGAGGGTCCTGGGGACTCATTCACCCATGCATTCCCTACGCCGGCCACCAGTTCTTTCTCCCCGTTGTTGTCAACATGGTAAGAGCATCCATCCACATACACAGTGGGCATTCCCACACACTTGTCTTCTTCAAAGACTTTGTGTGGGGAATTAAGGTATGCCTCCGTGTTGTCCTTGATTTTTAGACTTTCGTCCTCGAGACAGTTTTCTCTGGCACAATCATGCAAGTCAGCCAGACCTTGCGCGAGGGGACTCTTCTTGTTTTGGCCATATCTGACCTCCACAGGAAAGCCTTGCATTGACAGAATCCAGGAAGTAATTCGGGAATTACTCACATTTCCGGCCCGGATTCTATCGCTTTGGAGATATTGCAGAGGCTGGTGTGGAGTCTCCACTATGATGTGTTCCCCCTGGATGAACGGGCGGTAATTCTTCAATGCCCACACCGTTGCCAGGAGTGCCTTCTCACAATCGTTGAATTTTTCCTCCACAGAGGATAAAGTTTTGCTCGCATAGGAGATTACTTTATTGACCTTGTCATGCTTTTGGTATAATACCGCCGTCAAGCACGTATTAGAGAACCCCGTCTCGAGGAAGAGCTCCTTGTTTCTGACAGGGTAAGCTAGGCAAGGCGCTTGTGAGAGGCTTCTTTTGAGTTGTCTTACTGCCTCGGATTGTTGTGGACCCCATTCCCACTTGACCCCCCCTTCAGGAATCAGGGGTCTGGTGATCTCTGCGTAGCCCTCAATGAACTTTCTGCTGTAATTAGTCAGTCCAAGGAGGCTCCTTAGTTCCCGCAGAATTGTGGGGTCTTTCAGTTTCTGAAGTGCTTCCACTTTCTTTTCCTGGGGACAGAGACCCTGAGGAGTAATCTCATGCCCCAAGAAATTAACACGGGTTCTACACCACTGTGCTTTCTGAAAGGAAAGTTTTGCTCCGGCGGCCCTCAACTGGGTCAGAACATAACGGATCTCCGCTATGTGTTCCTCCACAGATGAACTTTTGATGAGGACATCATCTACATAAGCCAGGTTACCCCTCGCACCCAGGTCGGGCATGGCCTTATGTAGGAAAATGTTGAACTCATTACCGGAGTTAAGGTATCCGAAGGGAGTCCGGGTCCATGTGTACTGCTGGCCCCCAATGGTAAAAGCCAGTTTGTATTGGTCCTCCCTGCTGACAGGCACGGTCCAGTATCCATTGGTCAGGTCTATTGCAGTGAATACCTGTGACCCCTAGTTCTGGGCCAGCCCTTGGTCAATGTAGGGTAGAGGCCATCGGGAAGTATGGACCCGTTTGTTGAGCTCCCTAAGGTCAGCGCAGAGTCTCCACTGGCCGTTTGGCTTTAATATTCCCAGCACCGGATTATTGAAGGTGCTGTGGACTGGACGGATTATTCCCCGGGACTCAAGGTTCTTAATTATTTCAGTAAGGGACTCCATTGATGCGAGAGGCAAGCGATATTGCTTCACAAACACTGGAGTCATGCCAGGGTCCGTGGGGATTGTTGTTTTGTGGATGTCGGTGCGACCACAGTCATATGAGTCTACCGCAAAGAGATCTTGGAAATCCAAGAAAACTTGTTTCAACTTTTGCTTCTGTTCCAGAGTCACACAGGCATCAGCTAGGTTGACTCTCTCTTCCACCATCTGCCTGAAGCCTGGAAAAACTTCTGGTTTGGCTATCTCAGCGGCCTCCTCCAGCTGGGTGGAGAAGTCCCTGGTCAGAGTGCTGATTTGGACTGGAGGCTTCAGGTGGGAAAGGCAGCCCTCATGGACCTGGAAAATCACCTCATCCCTCCCGAAGTCACAAGTCACATCTTCCTTACCATAGGGGCAGGAAGTGTACACCAGGAAGTTCCCCCCATGCCAGGTAAAAATCCTGTCTGGTGTTGTATTGTCATCACTGTCACTGTCAAAGCAGTCCTTGGGGATTGGCCCTAACAGTTCATTACCTAAATCTATGGAAAAATGTCGGTCATCAACCGCCATTCCAATAATGGTGCCTGCGGCTAGAGTAATACTCTTTAAGTCGCTGTTATCCACCTCTATTGGAATGGTGTCATGTTCTATGTTGACTAATGGAGTTGGGTTTACCCCCAACCCTTGCTGTTGGAGAGAACCGTTTAGATGTATGTAAGTATCAGGGTTTTGCAAATATTGTCCTCTTTTAGCTTTCACTTCCAGGGAGAATTGTCGGGTCCTTTCTGGGATGGTGACTTCCTCTTTGATCTGAATTTCAACTGCATAAGGTAGCAATTGAGCTGACCTAAATGCTTTTTCTGGATCATCAAAGCCCATGGGATTATCCGCTAATCGGGACCAAGCTTTGAAGTTTATTAGGTCCAAACTAATGGCAAAGCGATTGAGAATGTCACTGCCTAAGTAAAAGGCGGCAGGGACGTCTCGCACGACCCAACAATTGTGGACTATGCTCTTGTTGCCAATGGAGATTTTGAGCATACACCTGCTTGGCAGGAGATGTTTGGAATTAGGCACTTCCAGGTCCATTTCCCATTTGTCTAACAGTTTGAATGTGGGAATGGCTGGATCTTTTGGGAGTTGGCGGAACATGGCTTCGCTGATGAAGCTCTTACCGTTGTTCACACACACTCGAGCGAGAACAGAGTCCTTCCCATCATTTAATTGGACAGGGATGAACAACTGCTCTCCAATTTGCTGAATATCAGCCAGGCTCTGAGCTGATTTCACATCTTTCTGGACTATAGGAGTGGGAGTTTCGGATTGTGGATTAGTATAGAATCTCAGAGTGTTTCCTTCCAGCGTGGAGTACCACTTTAGACTGGAAGGAAGGTTGATTTTCAGAAATAGAGAGGACCCTCCATCACCAGTCTGTTGTTCTACTGCTATTACTGTAACGTCTGGAATTTGGTTGTTCTGGAAGTGAAATTCTACTTGGTCAGATTTTTGTTCAACCATGTGGCAGGTGCCGTTTAGACTAACATGGTTGACACTCTGTTTTAATTTTATTGGTCGGCTAGTCTGGGTCCAGAGGACCTTGTTTACGCAATCTATTAGGGGTGACAACCTTCTCAGGAGGTCATTCCCTAGTAAACAAGGGGTGCCCTCTGGAGTCACAACTACGACCGGGTGTTTCAACTTGTGTTGCCCAATTTTAATGTCCAAGTCTGCCGTCCCCTCGAAGGGAATTTCCTTCCCGCCGATGTTCTGCAGTTGTCCAGGAAGAGAGGTGAGAGGAATTTGGTAATTCCCTCCCCTTCCTGCATTCAGTTCATCAAAGGCCCTTCTGGACAGAAGGGTAGCTTGAGATCCCGTGTCCACCAGTGCCAAAATTGTACCCTGCCCCTGTACTTGTACCGGGGCATAGTATCTTCCCTCCTTCTCCTCAAGGGGGCACAGATAATGCACATTTTTGGACAACTGGTGGGCTAACTTTCTGGTTTTGGACATCGCTAGCGAAGAGATTTGGGCAGAATTCTGTGGAGAGCCTTGGGAATCTGAAAGAAAAAGTTGGCAACTGGAGATCAGAGCCATTGTGGTTTCCCCTGGCTCCGGTTCCGGGCCGACCCCCCCTTTTTGGAGGCAGTCACCAGGATGGGTTTGAACCCTGGGATTTTCTTGCTGTTGGTTCTGGGATGAGATGGTGGGCGGTTGTAGCTCAGTCTCCACATCTCCCCAGTCTGGATTGGCATCCCTAGGGACCCATTTTTCTTTGGGAGGAGTTCCCCCCTCTCTGAAGGAGAAGATCCTTTTCCCAGGATCCTCTGAGGATCCCTCTCCCTCAAATTGGAAGATCTGTACCTCCTCCTCAAACTGTGTCTGTTTGGGTCTTTTGTTTCTCCTACCCCCCCTCTGTTCCTTAGGAGGCAGACTTTCAGGGGCAAGAGATTTTGTTTCCGGTTCCTGGGTTTCCAGGGGCTGTTTACAAGTGAGGAAGGAAGCTTCCTCCAAGGCTTTACACCCCCCTTCCCTTTGTGCCTCCTCCCTGGGAACCGGTGAGTTATCCAGGTGCTGCCCCCGTCATTGTTCTGGAGCACCAGGTCCAGAGTTGGGTGCGTTCTGCGCCTGCATGCCGATCTGAGGGTTCTGCTGAGCCCTCAGTATTTGACCCAGATCCCGTGCCATATTTTGGACCTGGCGCTCTAACTGGGAAACCCGCTCAGGCTGATACGGGGCCCTGTTTTCTCCCCTGGGCTGATCCCGGGAAGGGTAGCGATCCCTTCTTTGGTGGTACCCCTGGTTGGGAAGATTTGGATACCCCTCCGCCCTTGGCCTCCCCTCTCCCGGATTCGGTTGTCTGGGCTCAGGGAATTGGGGAAAGAAGGGTGGAGGATTTTGGGGCTGGAAATTGGGTGGATACCTGGGGAAGAAGTTCTGCCCAGAGTTTGGTGAGTTTCTGCCCTCCGGTGGGAAGTTAGGAGGGAAGTTCCCTGGGTTAGGTGCTTGGCTGGATCCCCCCCCTTGGGCTGGAGGAGTCCACACATAACCCAGGATGGGTCTGTTTCCCTTGTAACGGGGAATTACATAATCAGGAGAGCGAGGGACCCCATTTGTGGGGCTGCCTCCCTGGCTCCCTGTCTGTGACTGGCCCGAGGACCTTCTGGGCCTAGCATTATTAGGTGCAGGTAGGTTTTTAGGCCCCCCATCTCCAAATCCAAAACGGTGGCAACCTTTACCTCTGCCACCTTGGCAGCAGCAGGGGTGCTGTTAGTTTTGGGGTTTTTGGGCTGGTTTTTGTTTTCCACCGGTTTCTGCACCTCGTAGATGCGGGTGGCTTGTTCAATGACCCATTCTAAAGATCTTTTCTCATGAAAATCTCTCACAAGCTGGGTCATTATGTATTTGGGCAAGGCATGGAAAAACGTATTAACAAATTCTCTGCTGTCTGTGCGCACCCTTCTGGTGGTCTGCGCAAAGGCACGTTTCAGTTCTTGCACAAACTCTTGTGGGGCCTGATCCTCACCACACTGCAAATTGTAGGCTGCCTTGCGAGCCTCTTGGGGATTTCTGTGAACAGAAAAATGTTTTAATATGGCCGCCCTATAGGTGGACCACCTGGAATGATTTTGGTCCTCCAGCCCTGCAAAGAAACTGGAGTACTCTGGGGAGAATGTCCACTTTACATATTGGATACAGCTTTGGCTGTCCTTCAAATGAAAAGTCTCCATCATTTGCTCATAGAGCTCCAAGTGTTCCCAAACAGAGTACTTGGCGTTCTTATGATAAGGCGTGATGACACTCCTGATTGCCTTAATCTGTTTCAATGGGTCCTTAATCAAGGCCCTTTTTGCCTTATTGGCCTTTTTGGTTCGGGTAACCCTTGTCCATTCATCTTCTGACTCAGAGGCACTGCTCCCAGAGGTTCCCGTCTGTTCTTCCAGGTTTTCCCGGATTCTGCGAGCCTGGAAATGGCTGGCAGAATGTGGGGACCTGGTCTCCTGTGTCCTGTACCGCTCAGAGGAGTCTTCAGATCCCTCCTTGCTGCCAGGATTTGATGGGTACCCCCCCCACTGACCTAACTGGGCAGAGGTTTTCAGGATGCCCTTAATGGGCCTACTCTCCTGGGGTTCCCCACTAAATTGCACTGTGCTTGGGTGCCCATACCCGGATGCCCGCCCCTCCATTCCTGGGTGGTACTGGCCTATGAGCCCCATGCTTCTGGCTGGATAGTAATCTGCCATCCCTGTGGCCCGGTGCTCATGTGCGCCAGGGGACATGGGGGTGGCAGAGTCCAGGGACTGAGAGAGATAAAGGCCTCTGGTACTAGGGCTCCTGAGGTTATGCTCAGGAGTTTCCCTTTCCTAGCGAACCTGGTCTCTATCCGCCCCTGCTCCGTGTTGCAATGCAAGAGCCTGTGCCTTCAGTTCCTCGGTTAAGGCCTTACTAGACTCTATCAGTCTCTCCTGCATCGCTACCTGTTGTTGGAGCCTATCATTGTGCTGGCAGAGAGCCTCATTCTCTCTCCGCGTTTCCTGATTGGTCCTGGAGCACTGGGCCAGTCTTTGCTGCAGGAGGGTTACCTCCTGAGCTGTGTCCCTATTGGCCTGCTCCTTTCTTGCCAGAGCATCCTCCACCCTTCTGGTGTGCTCTACCAAATTCTGGTTTTCTTTTTGGAGGTCACCCAGCCCCTGGAGGGCCAGGTGATTTTCTTCAATTTCCTTTTTTAAGTGGCAGACTTCCTGGCCTAAAGTGTCTCTTTCCTGACTGAGAGCCTGCATCTGTGCTGCCAGGTAGTCCCTCTGCCGTTGAAAGGCACCAGCTTTTTGGCGCTCCTGATCAAACTCTGCCTGGGTATCCAGGTCTTTCAGAATTAGTTTGTTGCTCTCTGCCTTCACTCTATCTAGGTGGCCTTGCAGGGTGACTACCTGCTCAGCACATACCCTGTTGAAGTCCAGTTGTTGCTCCAGCTTTTTCTGGTTTTGCAGTAGGGAGTCCAAACCTTCTTGGTATTCCTTCTGCAAGGCCAGAAATCTGGTATCCTGATCAGCCTTTTCCTGTTGCAGGATGTCCATATCCCTCTTTATTTTAATGATGTGCTGTCTACTCTCATTTTCTGACTCCTGGCTCCCCTGCAGCCTCTGCTCAGAAGAGACCAGGTCAGATTGGACCTTCTCTAACGCCATCTGTCGCTTATTCGCCAGATCTTGGCTTTCAGTACATTTATCCTGCATGTCTCCCATATATAGGTACAGGTATGCCGCTATCCTAACCATCTTGTCTTGTTCATCCTTAGCTTTAGGAGCGATGTATAGTTCACTCAGGGCCACATGTAAGGGACCCTGATCTCTCCATATATCTGACCCTGTTTCCGTGACCTGTTGCGTGATGGCCTGCAACCAGACCATCTGGTCCTGGTGAGTCCACTCACCTCTCACAAATAACTTATGTAAGATGTGCTCTGTGGCTATTTTCATGTCTACTAAGGTCGTCATTCTAGAGATTGGTCTCTGTCCTGACTTACAGAAATTAGTATTTTATTTTTGCAAAACAGACCTTTTTCTTAGAGCGTTCCTTTGAGGAGTGCTTTACAGCGTAACACAGCGTGTGATCCGACCGGATATGTGTATCTGGTCAGCTGGCACGCTGTATTAATCTGCACAAGTGATAGATCTAACCCAAACAATCCCGGACGAGCCCCCAATTTGTAAGAGGATTCAATTCAACACTACAGCTAAGTCAATGCCTAGTCTGGGATACTGAATGGAAACCCTTATTGATATATCTTTATGTCCAGTTCATGCGTTCTGGATGACTACCCCTATATAACACCCCTCTCTTGGAATCCTCCTGACCCCACTGAGCCAAGAAGTAGTTCTGTTTTGCAAGTTAAAGGTTTATTTGAGAATTTAAACAATGTATATATATATCACGCTTTATAATAAATTAATAATTGAATATCACACTTAATCTGATCAGTAATCAATAATGGATAGTCTGGCACTAGCACACTTCTTTATAATCAATGATGAGTGGTTATAGGATGGATAAGATAGCAACAATACTTTTATGGTTTCAAATGGATGCAATGTAGAATGAAAATGCAGTACAGAAAATACTCAATATGCGTTCAACAAAACAATGTAATCACTTTTCTCTGGCAATCCCCTCCCCCCTTTATGCAATGCAAGGAAATGGAAGAAAAGCACACAGTTCTCAGAAATGCAATCAAATGTAATTCAGTTCACCCCAGCAAGCTTAGACTACAGAAGTTGGAAACACAGGCTCAAAATGCTTTTATATGTGCTGGCAATGAAGTGAGGAATATGCTGAAATGCTTTTAATTCCCTCTAGGAGGTTCAGGGTGAGTGGTATCAAGTTAATATTAGTCCAGGCTCACTTTAGCAAGGATCTAGGGTGTAACTAGCAGGTTAAACAAATTTTTTTCTTTAACGGAAGGCAAGCAGCAGCAGATTTTTACACATGGAGAAACTTGCAAATCGCGGCAAAATGTCAAATCACAGCAGATTTTTCCGAGTGCGCCGGGCGCGATTACAGAGGAACTACAAGGACTATCACTATCATTTTGGGGTCCTAGGACAGCCTTTGATCTCAGCTTCCAGATGAAAGTCTCTAGCACAAACGGTCATGGAGATATGAGCGATTTAAATAAAGGTCGTTTTTCAGATTTGAAAATTTTAAAGTTCAAAAAGACAAGTGCAGCTTGCAACTAGAAAATGACAGGTGACAGCTTTACAAATGACAGGTGACAGTTAGGAGACAGTTCTACTTAGATTAAAATAGGATTGAATTATATTATTTTAACTAAGAGATTGGTTCTGCACAGTTCTGCTAGGTACTCACACTATATTCTTGAATTAGAATGGGCCTCGCCACGGATCTGGTCAGGTTTTAGACTGGACTCTGGTCTCTGCACTTCACAGTGATCTGGGTCAGCTCTCTCTGCTGGTCTGGTCTGGGTCTCTAAAGGTTGATGGAGGTAAAGTATGGATTTTCCCGGCAGAGCTTCCAGCTGCAAATGGATTTGAAGGTCCCTATCTGTCCTGTCTGTCTGCTTTTATGTGTTTTTAAAATGGGTGTGTGTGCAGTATCACTAAGCTCTACCCCTCTCCACTTGTCATTGGCCACTTCATCCGCTTCCACTTGATTGGGGGAATGAAATGAAGTGTCATCATGATGAGGTCTGTTTATGATACAGAGAACCCACCCCTGTCAACTTTACACACAATCTATATTTGCTCAAAAAACATATTTGCACAGGTACACATTTGTTTAAAATTACATGCACCCCTCACATATCACAGGAGGTATACCCTTGTCCAAATCTGCTCTTCCTGGGAGCTTTCATTCAGAAATGGCAATATTTGCACTTTTTAACTGATTTTGCAATTTCGGACATTACCCCAAATTTATACACATGTGCGCAAGGAGTATGGACATTAGTTGATGAAGTGTCAGATTTTTCACATGCACACATTTTGAGTAATATCCTCTTTTCCGCTAAAACCCCCCTGAACATACCACCGGGTCCTAACACGTCTTAAAATGTGGGCAGAAAAATCACAAGAATTATGGTGTCATTTAAATAATTTTCACAAGTCCGTACTATGAGTTATTCATCTTTTTAGAGTTATGTTCTGGCCCCAAAGGGGTGTGGTTTCCCCCAGCACAAGGTTGAATTTCTGGTTTTTCCAGTTCTGCCAAGCCAGCTTGCTCTCACAGGCAGTGCTCCCCCCCTGTCCTTCCAGGAGGAAGCTCCATTTATGACTCCCGCCAATAAAACATTTGCCTGAGTCAGGACAGGGCTTTGTTCAGAGCTCCTGTATTCTGTGGGGGCTCCCCTTAATTCAATTATCAGAGAGATGGCATATCCTTAGTGTGGCCAGCAAAAGGCAGATAGGCCTGGGAACACAGCGTGACTCAAGTCTCATCTCCTGTCGGGGGTAGCTGGTGGGCAGAATTCAGTTCCTTAAGCCAGGTTTCAGATAAAATGTCACTTTTTGTTACCCAGTTTAAGTCAAGACAATGTTTACATATGCAGCTAGAATGCTGATTCTAAGTTTAAAACTATGGCATTTAAACAATTGCAACCTATGTGACACTCAAAGTAGGTCACTCATTTCTTTTAAACATTTAGATTTTTAGTGTCTTTCAGGCCAAATTTACTTAAACTGCTGAAATCCACAGCTCAGCCAGTCTTGTTATAAACCTTCAAGTCACTTCAGAATATAACTTTACATTGGATCCACCTCTCAGTAAGTCTTTCTTTGGCATGTTTTGGGTTCATTTATTCAGTTTTACACAAAAAAAGTAAAATCTGGTGTTGTTTTAAAACGCCGGCTTTTGGATAGTGGTGAGTACTGGTACTGCACCCCTTTTTGGGATTTAAGAAAATGAATTCCCAACAGTTATGGGTTTGCTTTTGGCAATCAGCATTGCCATTCCCAATGGTTTCAGACTACTGTGTGGGTAGTCCAATGGTGGTTTTAGGCAGTGTCCTTCTGTGCCCATAACATCGGCAAAAATGAGTGGCAGCCTATTCTTCAGGCATTTCCCTGTGCATTTTCTGGGAAGCTCTGGCCATCATGATGTTTTCCATGTCAGTACTGCACAGTTTTGAGGTAGGGTTTGGATGCATGGATAAAAACATCCCACATCACTCCCCTGACTACATAAATCCCCGCTACAAGGGGAACAGACCCATCCTGGGTAATGTGTGGACTCCTCCAGCCCAAGGGGGGGATCCAACCAGGCACCAGCTAACTCAGGGAACTTCCCTCCTCACTTCCCCCAGGAGGGCAGAAATTCCCCAAATCCTGACAGAACTTCTTCCCCAGGTACCCACAAAACTTTCAACCCCAGAACAATCCATCCTTCTTTCCCCACTTTCCTGAGCCCAGACAACCCAATCCGAAAGAGGGGAGGCCAAGGGTGGAGGGGTACCGAAATTTTCCAAACCCGGAGTATTTTCAGAGAAGGGATTGCTATCCTTCCCGGGATCAGCCCAGGGGACAAATGAGAACCCTGTATCAGCCTGAGCGGGTGTCACAGCTAGGTCGCCAGGTCCAAAACATGGCACAGGATCTGGGTCACATGCTGAGGGCTCAACAGAATCCTCAGATGAGCATGCCGGCGCAGAATGCCTCAAACTCCGGACCTGGTGCTCCACGACCCCGAAAACCCACCGGTTCCCAGGGAGGAGGCACAGGGGAAGGGGGGTGTAAAGCCTTGGAGGAAGCTTCCTTCCCCACTTGTAAAAAGCCCCTGGAAACCAAGGAACCAGAACCAAAATCTCCTACCCCTGAAAGTCTGCCACCCAAGGAGCAGAGGGCCGGTAGGAGAAACAAAGAACCCAAACAGACCCATTTTGTGGAGGAGGCACAGATCTTCCAATTTGAAGGAGAGTGATCCTCCGAAGATCCTGGGGAAAGGATCTTCTCCTTCAGAGATGGGGGAACTCCTCCCAAAGAAAAATGGGTCCCTAAGGATTCAAATCCAGATTGGGGAGATGTGGGGACTGAGCTAGCGCCGCCCATCATCCAACCCCAGAACCAACAACATGAAAATCCCCTGGTTCAAACCCATTCTGGTGACTGCCTCCAAAAAGAGGGGGCAGCCCAGAACCAGAACCAGGGGAACCCAAAACCTCTCCCATATCTAGTTGCCACCTTTTCTTTTCAGATTCCCTAGACTCCCCACAGAATTCTGCCCAAATCTCTTCTCTATCAGTGTCCAAAACTAGAAAACGAACCCACCAGTTGTCCAAAAATGTACATTATCTGTGCCCCCTTGCGGAGAAGGAGGGAAGATTCTATGCCCTGGTCCAAATACAGGGGCGGGGTACAATTTTGGCACTGGTGGACACTGGATCCCAAGCTACCCTTCTGTCCAAAAAGGCCTTTGATAAACTGAATTCAGGGAGGGGGGAAATTACCAAATTCATCTCCCCCTTCTTCCTGGACAACTTCAGAACTTCGACGGGAAGGAAATTCCTATCAAGGAGACTGCGGATTTGGACATTGAAATTGGGCGAAACAAGGTGAAGCACCCGGTCATAGTTGTAACTCCAGAGGGCACCCCTTGTTTACTGGGGAATGACCTCCTGTGAAGGTTGTCACCCCTAATAGATTGCGTAAACAAGGTCCTCTGGACCCAAACTAGCCAACCGATAAAATTAAAACAGAGTGTCAACCATGTTAGTTTAAACGGCACCTGCCACATGGTTGAACAAAAATCTGACCAAGTAGAATTTCACTTCCAGAACAACCAAATCCCAGACGTGACAGTAATAGCAGTAGGACAACAAACTGGTGATGGGGGGTCCTCTCTATTTCTGAAAATCAACCCTCCTTCCAGTCTAAGGTGGCATTCCACACTGGAATGAAACACTCTGAAATTCTTCTTTACCAATCCATAATCAGACATTCCCACTCCTATAGTCCAGAAAGATGAGAAATCAGCTCAGAGCCTGGCTGATATTCAGAAGACTGGAGAGCAGTTGTTCATCCCTGTTCAGTTAAATGAAGGGAAGGACTCTGTTCTCGCCCGAGTGTGTGTGAACAACGGTAAGAGCTTCATCAGCTAAGCCATGTTCCGCCAACTCCCAAAAGATCCAGCCATTCACACATTCAAACTGATAGACAAATGGGAAATGGATCGGGAAACACACAATTCCAAACATCTCCTGCCAAGCAGGTGAATGCTCAAAATCTCCATAGGCAACAAGAGCATAGTCCATAATTGTTGGGTCGTGCGAGACGTCACTGCCGCCTTTTACTTAGGCAGTGACATTCTCAATCGCTTTGCTATTAGTTTGGACCTGATAAACTCCTGATTAGCGGATAATCCCATGGGCTTTGGTGACCCAGAGAAAGCATTTAGGTCAGCTCAATTGCTGCCTTATGCAGTTGAAATTCAGATTGGAGAGGAAGTCACCATCCCAGAAAGGACCCGACAATTCTCTGTGGAAGTGAAAGTGAAAAGAGGACAGAAATTGAAAAACCCTGACGCTTATATTCATCTAAATGCTTCTCTCCAACAGCAAGGGTTGGGGGTAAACCCAACACCACTAGTCAATATAGAACATGACACCATTCCAATTCTTAAAGAGTGTCGCTCTAGCCGCAGGCACCATTATTGGAATGGCGGTTGATGACCAACATTTTTCCAAAGATTTAGGCAATGAACTGTTAGGACCAATCTCGAGGACTGTTTTGACAGTGGTAGTGATGACAACACAACACCAGGCAGGATCTTTACCCGGCATGGGGGGAACTTCCTGGTGTACACTTCCTGCCCTTATGGTAAGGAAGATGTGACTTGTGACTTCAGGAGGGATGAGGTGATTTTCCAGGTCCATGAGGGCTTGAGGGCTGCCTTCCCCACATGAAGCCACCAGCCCAAATCAGCACTTTGACCAGGGACTTCTCCACCCAGCTGGAGAAGGCCGCTGAGATAGCAAAACCAGAAGTCTTTCCAGGCTTCAGGCAGATGGTTGAAGAGAGAGTCAACCTAGCTGATGCCTGTGGGACTCTGGAGGAGAAGCAAAAATGGAAACAAGTTTTCTTGGATTTTCAAGATCTCTTTGCGGTGTACTCACATGACTGTGGTCGCACCGACATCCACACTACAACAATTCCCACGGACCCGGGCATGACTCCAGTGTTTGTGAAGCAATATCGACTGCCTCCCGCATCAATGGAGTCCCTTACTGAAATACTTAAGAACCTTGAGTCCCGTGGGATAATCCGTCCAGTCCACAGCACCTTCAATAATCCGGTGCTGGGGATATTGAAGCCAAACGGCCAGTGGACACTCTGTGCCGAGCTTAGGGAACTCAACAAATGGGTCCATACTTCCCGATGGCCTCTTCTCTACATTGACCAAGGGCTGGCCCAGATCCAGGGGTCAAAGGTATTCACTGCAATAGACCTGATCAATGGGTCTAATGACTGTACCTGTCAGTAGGGAGGACCAATACAAGCTGGCCTTTACCTTTGGGGGGCAGCAGTACACTTGGACCCGGACTCCCTTCGGATACATCAACTCCCGCAATGAATTCAACATTTTTCTACATAAGGCCATGCCCGACCTGGGTGAGAGGGGTAACCTGGCTTATATAGATGATGTCCTCATCAAAAGCTCACCTGTGGAGGAACACATAGCGGAGATCTGTTGTGTTCTGACACAGTTGAGGGCAGCCGAAGCAAAACTTTCCTTTCAAAAAGCACACTGGTGTAGAACCCGTGTAAATTTCTTGGGGCATCAGATTACTCCTCAGGGTCTCTATCCCCAGGAAAAGAAAGTGGAAGCACTCCAGAAATTGAAAGACCCCACAACTCTGCGGGAACTAAGGATCCTCCTTGGACTGACTAATTACAGTAGAAAGTTCATTGAGGACTACACAGAGATCACAAGACCCCTGATTCATCTTTTGAAGGGGGGGTCAAGTGGGAGTGGGGTCCAGAACAATCTGAGGCAGTAAGACAACTCAAAAGAAGCCTCTCACAAGCGCCTTGCCTAGCTTACCCAGTCAAAAACAAGGAGTTCTTCTTGGAGACAGTGTTCTAAAATACATGCTTGACCTTGACTAGAGTATTATACCAAAAGCATGACAAGGTCAATAAAATAATATCCTATGCGACTAAAACTTAATCCTCTGTGGAGGAAAAATTCAACGATTGTGAGAAGGCACTCCTGGCAACGGTGTGGGCATTGAAGAATTACCACCCATTTATCCAGGGGGAACAAATCTTAGTGGAGACTCCACACTAGCCTCTGCAATATCTCCAAAGTGACAGAATCCGGCCCAGAAATGTGAGTAATTCCCAAATTACTTCCTGGATTCTGTCAATGCAAGGCTTTCCTGTGGAGGTCAGATATGTCCAAAACAAGAAGAGTCCACTCACCTACGGTCTGGCTGACTTGCATTATTGTGCCAGAGAAAACTGCCTCGAGGATGAAAGTCTTAAAATCAAGGACAACATAGAGGCATACCTCAATTCCCCACACAAAGTCTTTGAAGAAGACAAGTGTGAGGGAATGCCCACTGTCTATGTGGATGGATGCTCCTACCATGTTGACAACAACGTGGAAAAAGAACTTGTGGCCGGCGTATGGAATGCATGGGTGAATGAGACCCCAGAACCCTCCGCTGGGTACAAGATTGGTCCCCGAAGTAGTGAAGTGGCAGAGTTGATGGCTGTGCATCAAGCCATCCTCAATGCTGTTCAACATCAACTCCACGAACTGGTCATAATCACAGATTCAGATTATGTACGGAACAGGTTCGTGGAGCACCTGGTTAACCGGAAAACCAGAGGCATGTTATGTGCTAATAACAAACCATTGAAACATTGGAAATTAATTCAAAATATTGATGATCTAGTCACCTCGAATGGGGTGACCATCTACTGGAAAAAGATCAAGGGTCATTCCAAAGTAGAGGGACCAGACAAAACTGGAAATGACCTAGTTGATCAGATGGCCAAAACCGAAGCCATCCAAGGGAATCTACTAGAGATCGAGTCCCTGTTGGGGGAAATCCAGGTCGCTGCTATCAGTAGGTCCCAGACAAATGCTCACAATGAACTCTCAACTGCACAATGGAGTAAAGAGACCCCAGATGCTGATTTGATTACGGCTCAAAACGGGGATCCAATAATTGCTAAGTTTTATCAACACATTGAGGACCCTGAGAACGTTCCCCTGATGGATACCGATTACATTGGGAAACAGGACCTCAGAGTGTTGATGAAATGTCCAAAAATGTTCCGAATCCAAGACGGTTTTTTGGTAAGGAGATCCCTAGCTGGCCATGATCAGTGGGTGGTCCCTACCTCATTCCGAAGCCTGATGTTAAGTCACGCCCATGATGTGGCCACAGCCCGTCATAGGGGGTTTCATACAACACTTGAAATCTTAAGAGAAGTTGCATACTGGCCACACATGGGGCAGGACCTTGACCAATACTTGAAGGGGTGTCTTGTGTGTGCACAATTTCAGCCAACATCCCTCACACACCGTGTGCCTCTCCAAAAGAGGGGGATGACACTTCCATGGTCAGATTTGCAAGTCGACTATATCGGGCCCCTGATTCGCTCCTCTAGGGGGAACAAGTACATGTTGACTGTGACATGTTTGTTTACTAAATGGGTGGAATGTCTCCCGGCCCCAAACTGCAAGGCAGAAACAGCAGCTGCCCTGATGATCAACCACGTCTTTTTGCGTTTTGGACTACCCCAAAGGATCGAGTCAGACCGAGGTAGCCACTTCACTAACGAAGTAATGACAAAGATGTGGGAGATACTTGGGGTCAAAAGGAAGCTACACATTGCTTACCGGCTAGCCTCTAGTGGTGCAGTGGAGAGATACAATAAAACAATTGTGAGCATATTAAAAAAGTTTGTGGCAGATTCTGGGCCAAGTTGGGATATTCGATTACCTCTTGTCCTAATGGCCATCAGATCTACCCCTTCATCTGCAACTAAAATGTCACCGTTTGAGCTGATGACTGGACGCAGGATGGTGCTTCCCCAGCATCTGCTCTACAGAACCCAAGAGCAGAAATTGATCAATGCATCCACAACTCATGAGTATGTTGATAATCTAAGAAAACACCTTCAACATGCTTTTGCCATGCTCAGCGAAATCTAGAAATATCTGCAGACAGCATGAAGACCCACTATGACTTAAAGACTAGTAGAAAAGAATACAATGTAGGAGGCCATGTCTACTTATACAATTTCCAAAGCAACCAGGCCAAACAGCGCAAATTTTTGCCTAGCTGGAGGGGACCTTTTGAAATTGTAGACAAAATCTCACCAGTCGCCTACAAAATCCGCATCCCCAAAGCCAGTTTGGCAGAGGGGGAAAATAAGTGGGTCCATATTAACCAACTAAAGTGTTGCCATCCTAGGCACACTCTGCAGCAACTGGAGGAGTCTTCTGGAACCCCAGAGGGGGTCACTCCAGCTCCCTAGAATTAAAATATTCCATATATAGTCCATAAATTACAATCGCAAAATGTGTCCTTTTTTGTCAAAATGTATATGTCCGCCCCACTACATTAATAGTGGTGGGGAAATGTCTACAAATATGTTTTTGCTTTGTCATCATAGTTAATTGGAAACCATGGAGACTGAAACCAAGGAGGACCACCCAGGGACCGGAAGCAAAGATCCAAGGGGTCCGGGGTATCGCGCCATACCCTCATCAGGACTGGGCGAGGAGAACTAGTCGATCCACCCCTGATGGAAGAAAAGATGATGAACTTTGCCATTTTTGGAACCAAAGGAAAAGAGACAGTTCAACTCAGTCTTGCGACTTCCCATTGATGAACGGTCAACGCCAAATTGCCAGGAGGGGCTTGTGGGATGTTCTGACCCACTAGTCTATGCCCTGCAACATCACCGTGCACTGCTTTCATCAAAATCAACAGAACGGCCGCAGGAAAGCCTTATGCGTGCTAAAAATCTGTGAGAAGTGTGCAGGGAAACCTGAAAAATATGCCGCCAATCCATTTTGCCTATGTCAGTGGTAAAACAGGAGACCACACTGCCAAAACCTATCATTGGGCTGCCCAATGAGTAAAATAGAACTGCTTGAACAGGCAGTGCTACATCCAAAGGAAAACCCAGAAGTGCCTAAAACCCGTTTTTCCTTGGCTGTTAAATTTGCAAAATAATGCGAGTCATTACGAGGTTGGAGGTAAGGGAATAACGATGCCGGTAAAAGATTACCGGCATTGCTTACTGCTCCGGGCTATAATGACCTGCCAAACCAATATTGGCGGCACCGTAAATAACTGTGCCTCTAATAGCGGCATGGGCGCGGGCACGCGACCCTTCATGCCGGCAATACCGGCATGGCGTAAACAGGAGGACATCACAAGTCAGGCGGACATGCAAATAACGGCCTACTGAAGCCCGAAAAGTACCTTACCGGCATGGAGTAAATACCGGCATTGCGTACCACCCGTAAACGGCCATGTGCAGTGTTCCCAACTGCCACAGGTGCACACAATCAGCACAGGTGGAGGCAATATAGACTGGGCCAGCCCAAAAGGAGCCCACCCTACCCCTTCCCACACCCAGTCACACACCAACATGATTCCAATACTACTAACAATGCTGCTGCTGAATGACATGATTGCAGTGAAACTCCAGCAACAACAACAACAACAACAGGCAGCACAGAGGAGACGCAGGAGGAGAAGGAGGGTGAGGCAGGCCCAGCATGCCCCACCAGTGCAGCCAGTGGTACCACGCAGGCAGCCCCCAATCCCTTGCATCAGAGCCAGTCCATTCAACCTAACCCCTGAGTAGATCCACACCCTGTACCGTCTGGATCGGGACACCATCACCACCATTGTGGACATGATACATAATGACATTGTCAGCCTGATTGAAATACACACCGCCATCCCACCTCTACTGAAGGTAGTGTCTGTGCTCCACTTCCTGGCCACAGGCACCTACCAGCACACAGTGGGGCACATGCATGGCATATCACAACCATTATTCTCACGTACGCTGAACCAAGTGCTTGATGCCCTCCTGAAGCACACAGGCGACCACATTTTCCTACCACAGACAGCCCAGGAGATCTCCAACACCAAAGTTGGTTTCCATTTACTGGCCGGCATCCCTGGTTGCATGGGCGCCATCGGCTGCACCCATGTTGAATTGTTGGTTCCACATGCCATGGAGGTAGTGTACCGCAACCGTAAGTTATACCACTCCATCAACGTGCAATGGTATGTGACTCAAACAAGATCATCACACATTGTTGTGCCCAATTCCCCGGATCAACCCATGATTCAGTGGTCATGTGGAACTCCACGATACCACGCTACATGGAGTGACATGCAGGGCAGAGATCCTGGCTTCTCAGTGAGTTGCATGTCAGGCTCATGGAAATGCGATGTGGGTACGTGATTGGGGGGAGAGATGCATACTTCACCTGGCTGAGATGGGGGGGCGAGAGATGCATACTTCACCTGGCTGAGATGGGGGGAGAGAGATGCATACTTCACCTGGCTGAGATGGGGGGGTGAATACTTCACCTGGCTGAGATGGGGGGGGATGCATACTTAACCTGGCTGAGATGGGGGGAGAGATGCATACTTCACCTGGCTGAGAGCACCTGAGAGGATGTACCATGCTCATACCTCAAAGCAGGCCAGACTTGAACCGACACCTGACCACAAAATACAAGACATAAGCTACACTATCACGAAAATGATGCAGTGCAACAACCATTACATAGCCATCAACGTGTACACTGCACATAATCAGACTGTAGACCCCACAGCACAATGCAGCAACAAGCAATGAGGATGGCGAATGCACAGCACCAAATACCATCATCTAAAAGTACAGGTCTCCATTACTGTGTACAAAGGAGCCACATGAGGGCAAGATACAAGAACGCACCCCTACACCAACACAGAGGTCCACCAAAACAGCATGTCACCATTTGTCGTGCAAAGTGAGATCATCATGACGCTGCCATCAACGTTGACAGGATGGTAGCATACATATCACTGCACACCACCCAGATCATGGGAACAACCATCGTGGACTACCACAGTGCATGAGCAACCACAAGGAATTGCCCCCCCCCTGCACCCAATTGACGATGGCACGCACACCTGCCTATAAATGGAATACACACATAGCAGTCACTTCATGTGTCTCTATTCATGCATGGATCTGTGGGTGCATACAGGAAATGAATGCTTGCTATGGTGTCATTGATACAGGTCCCATGTGATGTGAGGACTTACACATAATCATTGTTGCCCACATGCAGGTGATGCAGGCTATCCCTTGAAGAGGTGGCTCCTTACCCCAGTCCGGAACCCGCAGAACATGCACGAGGAGGACTACAATCGTGCGCATACATGTACCCGTGTGGTGATTGAGCAGACCTTTGGCCTCTTGAAGGCACGGTTTCGCTGCCTCAGCAGGTCTGGTGGTGCACTCCTGTACAGCCATGAGAAGGTGGGCATGTGTCATGCTACACAATATGTGCATCAGACGGAATGTGCACCTGCCCCCTGACGCTGAACTGCAACCACCTGAGGATGAGGATGAGGAGTGTGGAGATGGGGCTGCACTTCAGGGAGGCAGCAATGATTGACCAATGTTTCTAGCACACATGGATGGGGAGTGTGACATGGAGGTGGAACTCAGTGCACTGGGTGTGTCAGGGACATGGACACTGTAGACTGTTCACCAATAAAGCACACGTACAGAATAAGCAATGTCCTCACATGTGAAATCAGATTGCATAACAGGTGTATTCAGAATATGGTGGATATGTAACTATATAAGTGCACAAGCCCTCCAACCAACACACCCAATCCCCTCCTCAACTTCCCCACACACCCTCACCTCCCTCCCCCTCCCCCCAACTTCCCCACACACCCTCTCCCCTTTCCCCCTCCCCCCTCAACTTCCCCAGACACCCCCTCCCCCTCCCCCCTCAACTCCCCCACACATGGTGTGCACCATAAGTCAACATGAAACCAGTATGCCTGGCTGAACCTAGAGCCCTCCCCCTCTTCCAGGACCAGGTGCACTCCTGTCCGACCTGCGCAGGTTCCGCCCAGACCTACGCACGGGGCTGGACTTAGTGGAGCTGGCATTGGAAGATGTCCCAGGTTGTTCCAACACCTGAGCCGGACGCATGGTCTCCATTGCTGACACCATTTGTGTGAGGACCTGCCTCACAGCTGCCAGTTCACTGCAAATGTCCTTTGAGGTGGTCTCAATTGCTGATTTGAGGGATGAAACTGCCGGGCAATGAATCCCTAGGAGAAAACCCATGGATGCTGCTGTTGTGCAAGCTGCATGGGGAGAGTTGTGGTGAATGCAGGGGGCCTGTGGCAGTAGTTGCGCCATGCGGCAGAACATCTGCCTCGTCGTCCAACACGGCTGCTGTGGCAGCTGTCTCCCCCACTGTGCTGCTGGCAGCTGATGCAGTGCCTTCTGCCACTGGCTCCTGTGTGTTGGTGGCTGGTGTGGGTGCTGTGGTGGGGGCCGTAGTGCACATTGGTGCTGTGGGCTCTGGGGTTTTCTTGCCCTTCCGCGTTAGTGCAGGTTGGCCTCTTCCCCTTGATGTTGAGGGCTGGTGTTCTCCCTCCATTCCCCTGGCCTTCTTTTGTGGTGTTGCAGCATCCCCCCTAGGGTCATGGTCATTGTCTGATTGCGTGCCTGTGGGGGACCAATAGAGGGAGAGGGTTAGTAATGGGTCTACATGCATCAGGCATGGATTGGGGTGGCTGCATTCATATGGAATTGCAGTTGATTGCCATTGGGGTAGTGACATACGGGTTGCTTGGCTTTTGGCTGGGTGATGCAGGGAAGCGTCTGGGGTGAAACATATATGGGGTGGATCATGCATGTGGACAAGATGGTGCTGTGCACTGCCTGTAGGCAGTCTTATATATATGTGTCTGATGGACCCTGCTCTACATCATTGCAGTGTCAGTTCAGGTGGACATCATCGTGTTGGTATTTGCATTGTTTCATTTGGGACACCTACCTGCATCAGCCGATGACGGGGCTCCTCGCTCCATGTCCCCCACTAACTCAATTGCCTCCATCCCTATGGTGCTTGTGCAGATCTTCTCCCAGGGTTGCATCTTGATGGCGGAGTCCGCACCTCCGCCTGTTGCCATCCCCAGCTTGCGGTTGGCCGAGAGGATGCTCCGCACGCGTAAGCGCAGATCAACCCAGCGCTTCCGGACATCTTTAGGAGTGTTGGATGTGGTGCCAACAGCACTTACTTTCTGCTCAACCTCCGCCCATATCTACTTCTTCCGCTGCACTGCAGGTCGGGACATGTCGGAGGAGAAGACGACATCTGCATGTTCTTGCAGCGTCTCAGCCAGCATGGTCAACTCCTCTTGTGAGAAGCGAATCTTGTGCTAGCGCTCTGCACTTTTTTTGAGTGCCTTGGGCATTTTGATGTGCTGTAGGCAGAGGTAGAGGTGTGGTGGAGATGTGACGGTCAGATGGGTCCTGGTTACAGAGGATGGCAATGGATTGTGTTTTTGAAGATGGCCGCCGTGCTCTTTCCCATTCTTGTGCGATGACGGTACTTCCGGTTACGCTTATTGGCGGTCACCGCTAATAGCGGTGACCGCTAATGCCGATGGCTTAAATGGCGGTGGAGCTATTTGCCGGTAAGGGAGATTTTTCGCCCTTTTACGGCAAGGGAGTGGGGTCATTACCGGCATGGCGCAAAGCTCATGCCCGCAAAGTCGTAATAGGCCGCTTTAAGCGGTCTATTACCAGCACGGCCACGGTAGTTGCTCCATGCCGGTAACGATCGGTACTTACCGCCAACCTCGTAATGAGGCCTAATGATTCTCAAACAGCAGAGAAGATCCAACATCCTTGTGGGTGTTCACCATCACCTTATTTAAGGAACCCCCATAAGCACAATGTCAGGAGAAACACCTTTCATCATAAAAAAATCCACATTCAAAAGGTGCTTGCATGGGAAAAATATGTCAGAAATGGGCGCAGTACCGCCGCTCGCCTGTATCAGAAGCTCTCATTATTTATACTGTCAGTTTAAAACTTGTGTCTTAAATCAAATTGTAGAAAAGAAGAGACTTGCCATCAAAAGCAATATGGGTTGCTACAATTCAATTTCTATGTTTTAAAAAGACTGGAATGAAGAGATTTGTGTGGATATTTGTAGAAAATGTAAATTGTATTTTAAAAAGCCCATTTTTAAACAGTGTTTTAAAGTGAATTAATGGCAGCTTCACTGGACTTCAAAGACATTCCACAGCTTCTCCCCAAACAAAGGAATTTTCCTCCTGCTCTCTGCTCAGGAACTGGCATTGAGTTGTTAAGGGAAGTGGGAGGAGATTTTGGCCTGTTGCTCTGAGTAGGGACAGAAGGCTCCCTTGACTGAAAGGAAATGCAAATGTAGGCGTCATTAGGAACCAACTGTTAAGGAAGAGAGGCTCAGGTTACTCTGGCCCAGCCAAACCTTGGAGGTGGAGCTAGACTGATATGTGTATCTGAAATTTCAAGGAAATATGTTTTTGGAAAAAGACTCATAGAAAACTGTGAACAATTTGGAAAAATCTGTGTTTTATAGGTTGTTAATATAAAAATGCTGCTCACAATTTGAGACTACTCTGAACCCTGTGCGATATTCAGAGACCGGACTACTAAAATGTTGAGATTGTAGCAATTGTGATCATGCTAGGAATATGAAAGTTTACAGGATTATGCCCAGATGTCTTGCGCATGTATGTGGAAAAATATGTACAAATCTGACACTAGGTAACCAACCAAAAGCGCAAACAACTGTCCATTTTGAACCAAAACTCTCAAGAAGATGGGACTCGGATGGAGACGTGCTTTATTAAATATGTGATGGGAATATGTATTATTAGCAAGTTGGTGATATTGTAGATATGCTTTCTATGAAAAATAGATTTTCTGTGTAGGAACAAAGGGGAGGTTTTTCCCTGGATTGTAAATTGCAGCATCACTATGACATTAGGTTTCTTTCTCAAATCAGGAGAGAGGGAATACTTTGACCAATCGGATCCCTAGAGGGTGGGCTTAGTATAATCAGCCTACCCACCCCTTTGGAAAATATATGAATAGGGACTGTTGAGGACCTAGACAGACGCACATTCACCCATCAACTGATTTACTGGCGAAGCGCTCTGCAGGAACTCTGAAAGCAGAAGGCTAAATTCCAAAGCTGAACCTTTCTCAGTTTGGCCTTTAAAATCTTGCAATCTGATTTTAACCCCAGACTTCCAAGGGGCACATCAAGAATTGAACATCCTGGCTGTGCTGTTTTCTGCTTCTTGCCAAGAACTCTTACCAGAACCCAGAGATCCAAACCAGTAGAGCAGAGCTGAAACCAGATAGCTGTAAACTCCAGAACCAACCCGTCAGAATCAGTCCAGTGTGCCGTGCAGAGACCAGAGTGCCGCGCTGAGTGCAGAACCGGGTGCCTGAATCCTGTCCGGTAAAATCCTTGACCAGATCTTTGATGGGCCTATTCCAAAACCATAGTTGTGAGTATTTAGCATAGAATCGTCCATAGCCAATCTCTTAGCCTTAAGTAATCCCACCCAAACCATGATATCATATCCAGAACTGCATTGCAGAATCTCTTTTGTCTTTTCTGAATCTTTCCCTTACCCATCTAGTCCTTTGTTTTTTTTTTCAAACTCTTTTTATTAGTGGCCATTTAGGAACACATGGCACCTCATCATCTACAGCATACAGATCAGAACAAATTATTGGCATCATGGTTATAGCATTTACACATAGTTACATAGATTCATCATCATCAGAGGACAGGTTGCATAGGTAAGTTCTGAAAGGACCCCATATGTCTTTAGGTCTGCAGGCTGTGGGTAGGGTCATTACGTATTGTGCTTCTGATTCATTTACATAGGTCAGTTCATGTAGAAATTGGTTCATACTGGGTGGGCACACATTTTTCGACTTAAGGAGGATACACTTTTTAGCAACTGCACACGCAACATTGAACAACCTTCTAATTTTCTCTGAACATTTACCTATGTCTCCAAACAGATATTCTTGGGGCTTCAGGTCTGGGGGAATCTGTGTGATTTCCTCAAGCATTTCAGCAACTTCTTTCCAAAAGTTCATCACCACCCGACATTCCCAGTACATATTAAAGTCTCCTGCCTGTGACATATTATGTTTGGGGCATGCATCCGACGCAGTAGGGGTGAATTTCGCAATTTTAATTGGAGTCTAATGTAGCCTGTTAAGTATCTTGAACTGGATTAACTGCAAACCAGGATTCAGGGAGACCTTCTTAGTCAGGGAGCAATATCTATGCCATTTCACGTCTTCAATGGGTATCTGTAGGTCTCGTTCCCATTTTTCTTTCACATGGTTTATCGTGGGGGTGTGGGCTTGTACCTCCGTGTATAATCTAGATATACCCAGGCCTCCCATTGCGGTTACCATCTGTACACATGGGTGTTCCTGGGGTTCGTCCGAGAATAGTGGCCATTTCTTTTGAAATGCTGCATGCATGCGGTAGTATTGAAGTGTTATGAGTGGCCCACCCCCAAATGCTCTTGTTATTTCCCCCAGGGTCGCAAATTTGCCATTTATAAACATATCACCAATTTTCATTTCCATATTGGGGTCGTGGCTCCTTGTATTGTGCTGTCATGTGTGGGGGTTATACCATGGTAGTTCCAAAGAGGTATCTCTGGATTGTATGGTGATTCAATCTGCAATCTTCTAGATATGGCCTCCCATGCTTTAACCATACAACTGACTGGGTTGTAGTCGCAAGTATCCATGTATTGTGTATCAAATATGACAGATTGGATGTTCGTGGGATGTGTGGTGTATTCCTCTATTAATGCATGAGGTGTCTCTTGTGCAGTATCATACCAATGCTTTGCAAATTGTGCTTGGGCAACATAATAATAGAGCTCAAAGTCAGGAGCTGCTATACCACCCGTGGAATATGGCTCAGTCATCTTCTCCCAGCTAATCCTGGCTATCTTCCTGTTCCAAAGGAACGTCACCACCATGGAGCGAAGCTTAGTGAAGAAGGGTCTGCCCGGCCATATGGGGATATTGACAAACAAGTAGAGCAGTTTAGGAAGGATTACCATTTTAAGGACCGCTACTCTACCATGCAGAGACAACGGCAAGCGCCCCCATATCTGTAGCTTTGTGGTGATGGACTGCAGTGTAACCTCATGATTGTCCAGGTATAGCGTGGTCCTGTCTCTAGAGACCAGGATACCCAGATATCTAATATGTTGATCCGACCATTTGAGACCGTGTAGCGCTGTAGGGCACTCAGTGTTTGGCGTAAGTGGAAATATTTCAGACTTGGCTCTGTTAACCGTGTACCCCGAGTAATCAGCAAAATGTTGTATTTCCGCCATTATGGGAGCTATATTTGCTTTAGGCTCACAGATATATAATAAGGTGTCATCGGCATATAGCGAAATCAATTGAACAGATACCTTTATGTTTATGCCTTTATCAGTGTGTCTCAGTCTCACCGCAGCAGCCATAGGTTCTATGGTCAATGCAAACAACAGGGGCGAAAACGGACAGCCCTGTCTGGTGCCTCTGCCCAACAAGAAGAGTTCAGAGATGGACCTATTGGTCAGAACACGAGCTCCCGGCTCAGTATATAATAGCTTGACATACCCAATGAAACTGGGCCCAACCCCAAACGCCTCCAGCACTTTTAGGAGATAGACCCAGGAAACCGAGTCGAAAGCTTTCTCAGCGTCTAGGGATATTGCGGCAGCGCTTCTCTTGGGGTCTATTTGCGCCATTAGCCCGAAGAGTCTATGTAGATTCAGGGCTGTTGACCTAGCGGGAATGAACCCATTTTGATCGGGGTGGACCAGTAAGGGAACCGCCGGTAAAAGTCTATTGGCCATTACTTTTGTGAATATTTTAGCATCCGTGTTTATTAGTGATAGGTGCCTGTGGAGGACACATCTTGTGGCGGTCTCCTCGGTTTGGGGAGGACTGTGATAACCGCCTCCCTCATGGTCGGGGGCAGTATGTTGCATTCAAGGGATTCCTCCCACACTCGCAGGAGTATCGAGACCAGTTCCTCACAGAAGTATTTATAAAATTCTGCCCCTATGCCATCAGATCCTGGTGCCCTACCCGATGACAACCCCTTAATAGCTTCCACCAACTCTTCTGCCGAAAATCGGCTGATCTAGCGCTAAATGATCTGCCTCTGCGAGTTGGGGGAGGTTGAGAGCAGCAATATAATTTTCCATTTCTGCGGGCGATTTTTTGTCTTGGTTCAAAATTTGACAAATTCTTGGTTTATCTCTTCTTCCTTTAGGAGTATCTCCCCCGTGCTGTCTGTATACTAGCTATTTGGTGCAGTTTCTTTTCGTGTTTGAGAAGATTAGAGAGTGTCCTGCCGGCCTTATTACCTTCCCGGTACCTAAGTGCACACATGGGGGCGGCCATGTAATGCACTTCTAAGCAGCCAGTTTGTCGAACTTCTGTAACTGTGTATGTATTTGTATTTGTATTTATTTTATTTGTATAGCGCAGACCAGGCCCGGAGGCTACCGGGCGCATTCCTTAAGGCAATGGTTACAATGTATATCTGCTAATAGCTCCCTATTCTGTGTTTGAGTATATTTCCCCTCCAATACCTCCAGCTTATTTTCAATGTCCGCCAGTTTGGCGCGAACGCTTTTCAGCATGCCAACCGACTTGGACAGCAACACCCCCTGACCCAAACTTTAAATGATTCCCACACAGTGGAGTATCTGTTTACCGTCCCCACATTGTTCGTGAAATATTCAGCTATCTCAACATGTAGTGTTTCCACCACCCCGGGGTCACCCAACATACCACTCAGCATTCTCCATCTACGAACGGGACAAGGGGTGTCCTGGATCTTAAATTCTATCATCACTGGGGAGTGGTCAGAGAATGTACGGGGCAAGATTTTGCAATTCTGCAGCACAGAGGACATGCTCGATGTGACAAACCAGTAGTCTATCCTGGACTCGGAGTTATGCACTGAGGAATAATAAGTGTATTTCCTGTCTACAGGGTGCATCATACGCCAGGCATCAACCATCGACAGCTGTGAAAGAATGCCACTCAGGGTCGAGGTTGTTTTATGGGGGGTTCTAGTGACCGTGGAGGACCTATCTAAGACAGGGTCAAGTACCACATTGAAGTCCCCACCCCATATCACATTCGATAGACCGTAGGCAGCGATCAGTTGGTACATGTTTATGTAAAACGCAGGGTTGTCTATATTGGGCCCATATGTATTAACTAGAAGCATTTGCTGACCAGCGAGCCTGCCCCATACAACCACATATCTGCCTTGCTGATCCACCTTATGCCCCTCTGGGCCGAACCCCAAGCTTGGATGTATAAGGGTAATTACACCTCTGGCCTGCATGGAGTAGTCCGTGTAGAAACGCTGAGATCCCCATTTGGTCAGTATGTGTAAGTTGCTGCTCCCCATCATATGTGTCTCTTGTAGCATTAGTATCCGAGGGCCATGCCTGGTAACATAATTAGCAATTTATCTGACCTTCACCTTAGTTATTCAGACCCCTCACATTCCAAGCAAGCAGTTTTATTCTTAACCCGTCACCAGTATTGTGTAGTGGCAAGTCTTTCCAATTCCATGACCCTTAAAATCGTGTCGTATGCACCAGCCGACCAGCGCCGCTCCCAATGCAACCACTTTTTTAACATTAAACGACTTGGTAACCATAGTCAAACTATAACCTGGGTCACTCTCTGTCAGGTGATCTCGACCGCTGCCTCCAGCGAGATCCTCTCCGCCATAGAACGACCAATTCCACCTTCCTCCCTCTGCCCACCGACCCTCATCGTCAACCCCAACCAGACGATGTGCCCAAAATAACTCTTGGATCATTCCAGGGGAAGCCGTGTTGCATCACATGGTCGCCCGATCGTTCCACAACTCTGTCGATCAAATAGAGTGGAGCCGCCATGATCAAGGAACCGCTAGGGCTGTAGCCCTGATGGTGTTCAGCTAGAAAAGTACCTTAATCCTCTGGTCTGGGTCTGTTGTTTTGGGCCGGTCTGCCCCCTCTGGGTGGGAGGGGTATAGAAGCCTCAATGTAGTGCAGGGCCTCAACTGGAGACTCGAAAAAATGTGCCCTGCCCGCATGCTGAATCCTCATCTTGGCGGGGAACATTAGAGCATATGGTACCTGCTGATCCCTTAGGAGTCTCTTGAGTGGTTGGTAGGATCTTTTACTCGCCTGGACACCAGCCGAAAAGTCTGGATATATGTGAATCCGGTTTCCATCGTGTTGTAGCGTTCCAGACTCCCTAGCCATACGCAGGATCAAATCTCTATCCCTATAATTAAGGAGCCTGGCAATTATTGTGCGTGGTGGAGCTCTTGGTTTAGGGACCGGGGCCAGTGTGTGATGCGCTCTCTCGATCAAGGAGTGTTCAGAAAATGCGTCCTGGCCAAATATCGTTTTAAGGAGCAGTTCAAGTCTTTTTTCCATTTGGCCTCTTCCGAATGTTTCCGCAACGCCCACCACCCGGATGTTATTGCGCCTGGATCTGGATTCGAGGTCTTCACACTTATTTTGCATTTTGGACATAGCCTCTTTTAGTTGGGTGATATCTTGACTATGGTGTGCAATCGCATCTTAGTTGGTGCTTATTCTGTGTTCTGCTTCAGTTACATGTGTACTCTCTTTGTCCACCCTAGCCTTCAGGGAACCAATGGTGGACACAATGTCATCCAGCTTAGTGTTGACTGCCCGGAATCCATCCTGCACTATTGTTGTTAGTCTGTCCTCTTTCTCACTGTTCTCCGGATTCAAGGCCTCAGTGTTATTGATGGGTATGTCCTCCACAATAGATTTTTTTCGGCTGGCCGTGGCCTTTCTTTTTGATGCTGGGGGTCTTGCCTGCCTTACTGGTTTTTTGAAGTTCCCCCATGATTTTGTCTGTAGTATACTGTGCTAAGATATCTTTTCCCTGGCCGTAGCTCGTGTCCCCTCTCTCCGAGTTCCAGCACTCCACCGTATCACCTGGCTCCCGGCGTGTCAACTGGGATGGACTGTGTTCTCCCACGTATTACCACATAGAACTCTCAATAGTATGGTTCTGAGGAGCATCCGAGTGTTACCAGTGTCCAATGCAGCTACTTCGCCAGAGAAGGATCTATGTCTGTCCTGTCCTTATCTGCAGGGCTGACCAGGGGTTACCCTCCGAGAAATCAGCAGAGGGTGTGAGTGGGGCGTGCAAGTCGGTGAGGGCAGACAGAGCCCGACCCCCGCCCGCAGTACAGGTTAGCGGGCAACAATCTGATTAAGCGGGAGCACAGCCTCTCTCCTTCCCACCACTCGTCACACCAACCTCTGTCCCACGTCGTATGGAGACCGGATGCTTGTCGAAGGTCCCAGGCATGGGCTCGACACCCATTCAGTGTTTGTCGAGGCGTGCTCAGTTATGTGTTGTTCCGGGCCAATGGATTGGCAGCCGGGTCGCCTGCAGCTGCGGACCACGACTATAGTCTATATAGGCTCACCAGCGATTCGGGTGTGCGAGGGAGGCTTGGAGTGCCGGTGTCCAGGATGGGCGGGGCCGTGACCCAGCAAGGATCACAGCCAGCGCTTTCCCGAAGCAGCACGGGCAAGCTGTATTATTTGGGCGGCAAGCCGCCGGGTCTTCTTACCCGATGTCAGTGTTGGAATCCCCCGTCCTTGGGTGCGCCGAGGGCCGCCTTCCCACTCTGCCCGGTGCCAGCACTCCGTGCTGGGCCGCCGTCGTGTCGCTCTCCACCGGGGCATCGTAGGGCGATTAGGCTGCTGGAGTTCTTCAGCAGCAGCGCCGTGCGGTACCAGCGCCGACCCCTCCTCACAGCTGAGGGGCCTTTCAGGACTCTGTTCCTAGCCACAGAGCACGGGCCAGATCCACAGGCCCGCCCCCCACGGCCCAGTGGTAGGCTGCGACCGCGGTCCTCAGTTGTTACCGCACGGAGCTCTTGGGCAGATCGCGCTTGAAGTAACGGCCGGCACAACTTCTGGTCTCCACAGCTCCAGTATTCCACACTGCAGCAATTCAGGATTTATAGGGCCCAAGGACGGGTCTGTAGCGCTTCTGCACCTAGGTTTTGGAGTCTGGCGGCGGCTCCGAAAAGGATTAATTGATCATAAGATTTTATGACTGAGTGGGAGCTCGCAGTTCAGGCGGCCATCTTGACAGTGCGCAACAGCGCCCTACCCATATAGTCCTTTGTTAATTGTAGTGATAATATCATCTTTGCGCTAATATTTTTGCTGAAGAAGGACAAGTGTTTTGGCGGGTAAAAGTCAGAGCAGAGGCGCCGCTGTGGGTATCTTGCATCTTCATAGCCTCCCCTAGTATTTGTATTTATTTATTTATAAAGCGCAGCCAGGCCCAGGGGCATACGGGCGCATAAGTTAGGTCTGGTTACAGTTGCAATAGAAAGCAGTCAATAAGGGTTACGTTACATTGCAGTTACAGGTGGGTACAAACTCATTAGTCATAGTCATGCAAATGCATATATACATAGTCTAGTATAAGTACATTAGCTACAAAAGTGTGCCAGTGACAGTCGATCATGCTGGGATCAGGCGGTTAGGGTGTCATAGAGTCCAGGTTGTGAAGCCAACACTTCGTGTTATGTTTAAATAGGTTAAATGAAGGTTCTGCTCGCAAAAGCGCAGGTATTGTGTTCCATAATTTAGAGGCTTGTACAGGGAAGCTATCACCACCCGAGTTATGAAGTTTAAATCTCGGTATGGACATAGTGTTAGCTTGTGCTGCTCTAAGTGGTCTTGAAGAAGTGTGAGGTGTAAGTTGGTTGGTGAGGTAGGCTGGTGCAAGGTTGGCCCTGGCTTTATGTGTAAGGGCCAGGGTTTTAAGGGAAATTCTGTGCTTGACAGGAAGCCAACGTAGTTTGTGTCTGGTCTCCGAGATGTGCATCTTTTTGGGGATGTTGAGGGCAGCTCTGATGGCATTATTTTGAATTACTTGCAATTTGTTGATATTTTTGTAGCTAGTGCCTAAGTAAAGGGCATTACAATAGTCTATCTTGGATAGGACTAATGCTCTAGCAAGAGTAATGCAATTGGGTGAGGAGATGAACGGCTTACATGCAGTGATCAGCTTACAGGTGTAAGCGGCTGATGATGCTACTGCATTAGTTTGTTTGGAGAAGGATAAGGTGGCATCGATGTAAACCCCAAGGGTTTTGGTGTTATTTGACACGGGAATGAGATTGCCATCTATGGTGAAAGATTTAAATGCGGGGTTGAGATTTTTGAGTTTGGCGTGAGTGCCAAGGATGATCAACTCGGTTTTTTCGTCATTGAGACAGAGTCCATGATGTGCCATCCATGCTTGAATTACTGAGTAGATTTCATTAAGGGTTTTGCTGTCTGTTTCATAGTTCCCCGAGATAGGAATGAGTATCTGGGTGTCGTCCGCGTAATTGGTATACGTGACACCCAGATAGTCAAGGATATCAAAGAGGGGCTTTGTGAATATATTATAAAGTGTCGGGGACACGCAGGAGCCTTGCGGGACTCCACAAGGTACTGGTGAAGGTTCAGCAGAATCAGTGGGAGAGAAGACCCTCATGGTTCTGTTCGCCAAGAAGGAACTGATCCAGGCTGTGGCTGCGTCTGTGAAGTGTGCTGCAGTTTTCAAGTGGTGACAGAGTGTTTGATGGTTGACCAGGTCAAAAGCTGCTGACAGATCAAGCAATAAGAGGAGTGCAAGTTTACCATTGTCTTTCAGGATTTGGATCTGGGTAGTGAGATCTATTAATGCAGTTTCCGTACCGTGTCTAGGTCGGAAACCTGACTGCCTAAGTCCTAGGAGATTGTTTGATTCTAAGTAGGCCTGTATTTGTAAATAGGCTGCTCTGTCCAGTATTTTTAGTAAGAAAGGTACAGTTGTTATCGGTCTATAGTTAGACGGGTTGGCTGGATCAAGAGTAGGTTTTTAAGGAGTGGGATGACCCACGCATCTTTTAGGTTATCAGGCACTACTCCAGTTTTGAAGGAGGCATTGATGAGGTTAGTTATGAATGGTGCCAGGTCGTGCGCAGCAGCTTTGATTATCGGGGCAGGGCAGGCATCACCTTGGCAATTTGAAGGTTTAAGTTTCCTGATGATGTTTTCTACTTCCCAGATTGAGAGGGGTGAGAAGCTGAAAGGTTTACAAGTTGACTTAAAGGTAGGTGATTTGTTGGGTAATTGTTTGTAGTCCGGGTCAGCAAGTAGCAGGGATTTTTTTGCGTTGATTTTAGATTGTAGGCGAGCTATTTTATCTAATAAGGCCTTCTGAATATTACTACACCATAGTGCATCTGTAACATGTTTGTCTATGGGGGCAATGGGGGATTCTAGTTCTTTCAAAATCTTAAAGAGTTCCTTTGTGTTGGATTCCGCTTGTGTTATCCTTTTGTTATATGTGTCCTTTTTAGCAATAAAGATAGCTTCTTTGTAACTAGAGGAGGCTAGGGTTAGCTCAGTCTTATTGGATGCTGTGGGATGTTTTTTCCAATGTGACTCTGCGGTTCTCTTAGCTTTGCGTAATTCTCTTAGCTGCGGGGTGAACCAAGTGTTAAGGTGACGCTGTGGCTTGGGTTTCCGCAATTTTAGGGGGGCAATGGAGTTCAGAGCTTTAAGTATAGCCTGGTTGTAGATATCCACTGCGACTGTGGGGTCAGTCTCTGAGTCGATATTATTCAGGGTGGGGAGTAGTATGGGTAAGAGTTTGTCAGGTGTAATATCTTTCTTATTTCTCGTGCTGGTAGCTGGGGCGATGATAGGCGCCAGGTGAGGTGTATTTAAGAAATCCTTGTTGGTAATAATCAAAAGCGCATCTTTCATTTGAAAATCTTGACTCTTTTTGAGAAAAATTGACCTTTACTAAAACCTCTGTAACTTTTGAACCGCACATGCTAGAAACGAGATTTAAGTGGTAGATGGAAGCTAACATCTTCAGACGAATTTAGAATCGCATATAGTTTTTCTGTAATCACATTTCTCACGCACTGAAAAGTTTGCTGCAAATCTGCATTTGGCTCAATTTCATTACATGTAAAATAGCTATTTCTTGCATCGAACCTCAGGATTCAGTTTCCTATCCGCTAGTCATCCAACCATCATTGCTAGTATTTACCTGGAACTATCCAAAGTGGCTCCCACTAGTTTTGAATCCAATTTAGAGAATTAAATTCCTTTTTAGCATTTTTCTCATTCATTCAAAACCACATTCAAAGCAATTGACCTGTTTTAAAATCATTCCTGTTTCTCTCTAAGCTTGCTGGGGGAATTGGGATTGAAACTGCATTTGTTGAGATTGTTTATTCGTCAAGCCTGTTTTCTCTCCATCCATCTCTATATTGCATATTCGGGGGGGTTGAGTAGTATCAGGGGGAAAGAGTGATTACATTGCATTTGATTGAACACACAAAAGTATTATTTCTGTGCTGCATTCATTTCCTATCATTGCATTTCATTGAACCCACACAAAGTTTTATTCTATGCTACATTATTCTTCACATCCATACTCCTATTGATTAAAGAGATTGTTGATTGTAATATCACCCAACGCTGATCATTGTATAAATATTAATAGTGTGATATCTAGATATTGTTCAAATTCTTAAAAGTGTGATATATATTTTGTTCAAATCCATCCAAAAAATCTTTTAACTTTGCAAAACAACCTTCTTCTTCGTTCAGTGAGACCGGGGGGGGGATTCAAAGAGAGGGGCGTGATATAAGGGTACATCGTTCAGAAATAAAAGAACTTAAGACATAAAAATATATAATTAAGGGTTCCAGCTGGGCATCACACGCTATGCATTGACTTAGGTGGAGTGCTGGGTTGAAACCACTTACAATGGGCAGTCTCGTTTTCCAAGAAGGCCGATTCCCACTTTAAAGCCTCAGGGTGCAAACCCACAGAGGGAGGGGACAGGGCTGGAGGTGTGGCAGGGAGGCCTCAATGACGTGTTTCATGACCGATCAGACTTCTTGAAACAGAATCTCACACATACTTGAAGTCAGATGAACAGGCGTGGGACCAAGAGCAGGGTCCAGTCCCCTATACAAACTGCAGGAAACACTTTGTGTGGGGGAGAAGAAACGCGAGGGTTGGGAGGGTCAGATAGGGCGGGCAGGGGAGGATAAGAAGGAAAGTAGACAGATAGAAAGAAAGAAGGAGGAGAGGGAGTGGAAAGGAGGAACATCAGTGACCGAAGGAGAAAGGAGGAAAAGGGTGAGAGAAGATGAAAGGAAGGAGCGAGTAACCACCAACAAATGGGGACAGGAGGGAGGTGAAGAGAGAGAGGGGAGTTGACTGTGCTGGACAATTGGCATGCTATAAGAGTCAGTGGGCTATTCCAGCTTTTAAAGGATGCTGACGGTCCTATGACACGAGTAAACAAACATTTCAAGCGTTATAGGGTGCCATTTGTGCACTTACTTTACCAGGCCACTTTGCTGTTGATACCTCAAGAGTTTGCCATAACAATCTCTTGATTTGTCTTTGATTCTGGTAATCAAAGTGAAAAGGATTTCTGATAGAAAGTGTTCACTACAAAACAGTGGTTAAAAGGTGGTCTCATAGTTGAACAAGAGCTAACAGGTTCAGAAAGTAAGTAAGCACATCACTGTCATATTGTGTACATTGTACAGACATGCAGCAAATTCAAAGCAGAATGGCAACCTTCTATGAGATGTACATGACAAACTGTGTAGCTGTTTCCTTATGTAAACTCGTTTAATTATACAATTGGCTCTAATGACATGGTCTTAGTTTTGTAGAGATGTCTATTGGCAGCTGAGACTTTATACGTAACACAAAGTTAGGTGTCAGCGAAAGTATAATATGAATCAGGAAAGTCTGTTAAGGCATCTAACCGTTCGTCAGCAATGAGGTGACACAAGGTCTAATGGATCTCCAATGCCCTGACATACCTGGTGGCAATAGCCTAACATCCCCCAAATTGGATGCAAGATATTCTTAAACATAAAGCAACACATTCCCAAAAGAGGTTGCTGTGATTTGAATAGACACGTAGTTATGACATATTTGCTTCAAAAGAAAACAAGTTACTAAACTTGCCCTTCACTGATTGGTCCTGAGATGACACAGCAGAAAGTTAGGAAACCATCTCCTGTTTCAGAACTGATTCAAGGTGGTTTCAGCCCAACCCAGGCAGGCATGTGTGCTAGCAAGTGTACTACAGGTTGGATTGAACACAGAAGAGGCCCATGCAGCTTGTTCAGCGGGCTGGGATTAGGGCATGGGGAGGCAGCCTGCGATGCTTACCTTCACTTTGGTTATTGCTAAAAAGCATTCAGACCTTCCCCCAATCGGAGCCTGGTGGGGGACTTTAATGACATCGATTGTCTCTTATGATGTATCTATACATGTGGGCTTTACTTATGCAATAAAAACTTGATTTCCGGGCGTTATCATGTGGTAATGGCTCACCGCCCAATTTAATAGCCCAGACTAAAGCAAGGGCCTGCAACACTGGCTGCTATCACTGGGTAATCAAGCCTCCTAACCAAGGGATTATTTCCATTAGCGCCTTTTGTTAAAGCCCCGGCCGCTAAAGGCATTTGATTTTAGGGAATAAAAACAGTGATGCATGTTTCCTTCCATACCTCAAGTGGCGACCCTCCTATTTACTGATGAGGGTTCCATTTCGGAGGAGCTTGAGGAAGACTCCAAGAAGAGCAGAGGGCAGAGGAAGGTCCTGATGTGGGATACAGATGACAAGTAAGCGAGGGTCTGTTTTTTTACAATTGATGGTGGAAGAGGAAGTAGGAAAGAAAACAGTGAATGGGTGGCAGGGGGTGAGAGGGGAACGGGAAAGAGGCGACACGCAAACGAAGCTTTATACCTGTTAATGAAGTCCACAATCCCAGCAACTCGATTGGCTTCTAGCACCTCACAGGATGCTACTATATATTACATTGTATATGCATCGGTGGGTCATTCTACTTATGTTACTCTATGCATATCAGGGCCCGCCAAGGCCGCACAGCTGCGCTGTGCATAATTCCCCAGGCATTATTTTACGTGCACGTGATCCCGGAAGGGTGCAAGAGATTCCCTGTGCTCGATTGCCCATACACCATTGCGCATGCGTCAGAGTCTCCTGAGCCCTGCCTCAATTTGGGGGCCTTCCTATGGAATATTCCTTACGTATGGCGGCAGTGTCGGGCAGAACAGCTGCACCACCTGCACTGTGATGGACTATACGTTATCACGCGCATCCCATCTGTGCTGGAGCAGCCTCGACAAGCACCACCCACTCCACACTGTGTGGCAAAGCTGCCTCGCGCTCTGTTACACAAACATTACTTCACGTTTACATAAGCACTTATGGTATTCTTTTTTTGTAAAAATGCAAACGTTTCTAAGAAGTCCTGCAATTCTTCTTAGAAATATTGTGCATGTGCAAAACAGGTGGTGCAACGAGATGTGCCCACTCGACTGCTACCTTGCCACCTCATATCGCCAACACCAAAATAGTCATTTTACGTTATCTACTTCCTGCAGAGCAGCTTGTTCGGGCAATGTTTAACCATCCGGCACGTTCAGGCCAATACGAGGTAGTTTTGATATTATTGACAGGGGGCGGTCTGCTTTTTGGCATAACAATGGTGCGACGAGGCAATACACAGGTTGGATGAAAGCACGCGCGGTAAGTGTCCGTGCTGCGCTCTTATTGTAAATATAACTCGTTCATGTGATCATAACAGTGTCGTTACTGTCACCCACTCATAATTTGCCTTTATGGTCAAGTCCTAAAATGTAAGTGGGGGGACTCATCAACAAATGCAATGGGATGTGACATCGCCAGAATTTAGCATATCAAGGTGCAATATGCAAATTTCATTAAATTGACTTTGCATAACCACTCACATTGCACAGGGCAAATGGCATTTGCCTTTCATAAAAAGGACACACACACAAAACCCAGAGAGGATTGTTTCTTCTAATGGTGTTTCTGAAAAAGTTAAAAGATGTGCATGTTTTAAACTCCAAGAACCAATATAAATGTTTTCCTTCGGACTTACAGTACCGAAATGAGACATTTTACCTTTAGTTGTTTGTTATTTTTCACCAGGTTATACAGTGCAGTGGTAAAGTGTCTGGCCTACAAACCTCCCTGTGGTTGGCTTTAATGCATAAATTCAAGGCGGACATTCAATGTTTCTCATTTTAGCTGGGGGGGACTGAGTCCACCTTCTGAAAAAAGTGGGTGGACTCCGTCCCCCCGCGTGTACCCTCGACTTGAGCCCTGTTTATGCTGCCCCATAGTCTCAAGATACGTTACTTGGCCATAATCATTCACCCAATCACACATTCTCTCACGCACTGCTTCAACCCTGATAGACTAAGGGAGGGGTCATTATCACGGAATAATGGCCTGCCACAAGCTATTGCCCATGGTGAAGCTGAGGGCTGTAAATTGGGCCTGGGTGACTATACCAAGGGATAATGACCGCTCTCAAGGTGTATAAGGCTACTAGCACATTGACATGTGCAATTGAAAAGGAATGTGTTATCGTGAGGAAAGACCACCCACATGCAAATTGAACTTTTTAATTTAATGAAAATGGAACTAGCAATAATAAACTTTACACAGATAGTGTTTCATTGTTGTTTGTTAATTTGGGGATTTTAACTCGCCAAACCCCTGTGTGCCATTTCACAGCTGAAGACAATAGTGTCTGGGCTGCTTGTCAGGAGACTGCACAAGTCAAAGGGCCTCATTATAAGTTTGCCGGTACTGGTAAGCTGGCCGGTACTGTGGTTGCCGGACTGGCAAACTACGAGTTATGCTTGCGGGTGCCTTTCTGCCCACCAGGTCGGACCTGGGGGGCAGCGGCACCTGGGAGCACATCATATCGGATGCACCGGCACTGTTATAAACTGAGTCGGTGCATCTTACCTCCCCAATCCCATTGGGCCCTATGTGGCCAAACGGGAATGGGGAGAATTTTTTTTACGGCGCCCGCGAACGGCCAAATACCGGGTCTGGCAGGGCTGGAATTCCCTGGTAATTGCACATTCGCGGGTGCCGGACATTTTCAGAAGTTTGGCGGCAGCCTGCCGGTATTAACGGCAAGGCTACCGCCAAACTTATTATGAGGCCCAGAAGGTTGGAATGAGGTTAATTGTGGACTGTATTCCAAAAATTCTGGTTGGCAGAGAGGAGGTCTGTAATCCATGCGCTAATAGATTTCTGTTTTTTGCCACATTCATACAAAACCATGAAACTCTGCTACATCCCCACAAGACACACGTCTGTGTTTCTCCTTCACTCTTTGTGCCGTATTGACGTCTGCTCTGCAGGAGTACAAGGATGAGTAGTAGCTAAATTACCTACTCAACCATCACACTTCTGCAAACCAACAGCGATCCCAATTATAAAGGTACAACAGGCACAGTTAAGTGATATACCTCCTTCCCCTTTTGTGGTAACGTGGGCCGAGGGAAGGCTCTGCTCATAAGAGGGGTATGAATGTGATCTAGTTATGACCCAAACAAAAAAGCAACACAGTCCAAAATAAAGGGGCCCTCCAAAAAAGGCTCTATACAAATATATATGCTTTAATCAAATACTCCATATGCAAGAAAACTAAAATAGAAAACACTGTACAAGAAGATGAAACAGATACAAGAATGTAGCACTATGAGCATGAAGACAGGGGTGATACGCAATTTAAGTATCCACAAAAAAGATGTGTTTTTGGATGACAAAGGTGCACAAGTGACCTAACCGGTCATCAGGCCTCAAAATGGACTAGGGGTCAGTTATTGGCCAGTAGTACCGTGTTTCTGTTCTTTGGCAGTTCAACAGTGGTAAACCCAGCTTCGAGCAGTGTTGCGAGTGGATAGAGCTCAGTTTGGGTACATTGGAGTGTGTGGTCGCAAGCAGCAAGCAGGAGTCGAGCAGGTTCAAATGCTGTAGCTCCTTTTGGTTCAAAGCAGTGTTTGGCGAAGCAGGTCGGTGCTCACCAAGATCTGATTAAGGTTGAGCAGGGTCAAGTCTGGTCGTTACCGCCAGTAGGGGTCAATGAGTGATGCTTCAATGGTCAGAGGACAGCAATGGTTTGAAGTGGTGATCCTCTTGCTCCAGTCTGTGGTTCAGGGAAGCTGCAGTTTGAAGGCGAGTCTGGTTGATCTCCTGGTTCGAGTTGACAAGTGACACGTCAGTGGTTTGAGTAGGTTCCTGGTGGCAAGCAGTTGATCTGAGCCCAGCAGGTGACGGGCTCCACAAGAGTACCATACAGCATCAATCAGGTTTAAGGTGCAGGCACTGTAGTTCGAATGTTCGGAGGAGTGCCAAAAGAAGCACCAGTGGGATCCCTCTGGTTCAATGGTGGCAAATGTGGTTCAAAGGCAGTTCAACTGGCTCAATGCAGCAGAACAAGGAGCTTTAGCTGATCTGGTCCTTCAGATGCTGTGAGCCCCAAACAAGGGGCTCTAGGACAGGATGAGTTGCTTCAGGGTGTGCTCTATCAGTCTTGGGAGATTCTAGTGTAAAGTGGCAGGTCCTGGTCCATAGAAAGTGTCACTCCCAAGGTGTCCTGGAGTGGGTAGGAGGTAGAGCCTTCCTCTTGCCTGGAATGCTGCTTCTTCACCTTTGTGGTTGAGGGCTCCTGAAAGTCAAACTCTACCGAAATAGGTGCACGTGAATCCTTCTCATGTGTTTTTTCCAGAGTGAATCAAAGAAGTGGTGGGAGATGCCTTCATTTAAAGGCACAGGCCCCTAGGAGATTGGACTAAACTAGCCTGCTTTGGTGGTCCAATTCCAGTTCTTGGAACAAGTAGGCTTTGCCTGCTGACATCACACTGTCATGACTGTGCCATTGGAGCATCAACTGGCACCCATCGTGGACTATTTGGGACTCATTCATCAACATAATCCTCCCCGGACGATACCTATTCATAATTTGTCTTTACTTTCTGTTTGAAGACATTGGTACTTCCCCAATTAATTTCACAAACTACATATCCCATAATGCACCTGTGGCAGTTCTCATTCCTTGGCTATTCCTATGCAGCAGTCTTAGAACTACAATCCCCAGAAGCCTTAGATATGTTTATGTTTATTAGGTTTATATAGTGCTTTAATCCAGAGCGCTTTACAAGATAACAAGAATAATGAAAGAAAAGATATCAGCGCTGCTTTCACTTACCCATGACCAGAGAGGAAGGAGATCAGTGATGCTTCCACTTTCCCAGGACCAGAGAGGAAGGATGCAGATTACCTTCAAATGTGATGCTCCAGGTGCTGCTAATGAACCTGTTTCAGCACAGGGCAGGTTAGTATTTGAGCAGCTGCCTGCAGGATCAAAGGGCTCTTGCACTGAGTTCGCTCCCAGCCTTTTGTGCTTTGATCCTTGGATTTCTGCTGTGTCCTGTTGCTTCCAAAGCCTGCTCCTGTTCCAGTGCCCTGTGCACCTTACCTTGTAGCCATGCTACTCTGCCTGCATTCCCCTTCCTTCTGCCCTGCACCTCTGTGCTCCCTGCTTTGCAGCCCTGCTGTTCTTCATGCACTCCCCTGTCTTCTGCCCTGGACCTCAGTGCTTCCTGATCTGCAGCCCTGCTTCCCTGCTTCCCTGCTTCCCTGCTTGCAGTCCTCTCTTCCCTGTCTGATATGATATGATATTTTCTTTGTATCACGCCCATACACAAGTGTGTCAGAGTGCGACATCCCCTTGCTCTCTACCATCTATTATCTTGTTCCCTGCCTTCAGTTCCTTGTTTGTGCCTATAGTCCGTGTAGCTGAACTTTAGCTTCCTAGAATCCAGTCCCGAGTTTCCTTTATATCTGTCTGCCATCCTGCCCTTGTTATTCCAATCCAGAGTTACAGCTCCTTGAATGTCTTCCTACCAGTCTGCAGTTCAGTCTTTTTATCCTAGTCCAGAGTTTCAGTCCTGCGTTTTCTTGTTCCTGGTATATAGTTCAGTCCGCTGTTGCTTGATTTTAGTCCTTAGTTTCTAGTCTGCAGTCCCATTATCCTGTACTGTAGGTTCGTGTCTTCTTGCTTTTCCTCTTTTTTCCTGTTCTCTGTCCTGAATCTTGCTCACTTTGACTTCTTATTCTTTACTTGGATATTTCTGCTAGGATTCTTGTCCTAACTTGTGCTTGTGTCATTCCTTTGGTCAGGGTTTGGTTGCTGGGTTTCCCAGCAGGCAATCTCTGCCCCTTTCCTTTCATTTGTCACATTTCAGTATTATACCTTGTGCCATACTGTTAACAGTGTGCAGGTTCCCCAGATCCACTGGGTCTGGGGAAACTCTAGCCTTCTGAGCTGGTTAATATTACAGGACCCTACTCTCATGCTCATGGAAAGGAGCAGCAGGAGTGGGTGTCTATGTCTGGGCTCTAAGGCTTGAACAAGGAAACAGTACTCACAAGACTGAAGCCTGTACGGGTCCAGCAGGAACTGAACAGTGACTGCTTCCTTTGGAGTGGCTGCCTCTCTTGGGAGGGCGTTACTTGCTGTTTCGAAGGGAACGAAGATAGGCAATCCCCAAGTCTACTGTCCTGCCAGGGACATTAAAGAATACACATAATCCCTTCACAGCAGAGCTGGGCTCACAGGGCTGATACATGTGTGATAACGGACCACATCTCTGTCTTTCCGAGCTTCCATCTCTGGTGAGTGGACTCACCCTTGCCTCAGCAGCCTCCAGCCACTGGCCCCCAACCAGAAACATCCCCCAAGGTGGACATTAGTACTCCTTGCACTCCCTGACCCCTTAGGAACCTTGCTGCTTCCCCTCAATCCTACTAACCACCCGACTTGATCTCGATTGGCTGCCCGTGCCAGCAGACCCAGAAAGCCCTTATTTGAAGCAGTCTCCCAGGGCAGCCTTACCTGGGAAGCCATCCAATGGCCACGGCAAAGGGTAGCTCCCTTCTGGGCAGCTCCCATCCCTGTTTTCTTCTGTTCACCTAGGACACCTGACATAGCACCTTACAACAACAACTAAGGTAAATTGGTATGGGCAGTGAGCACAGCCATTACTGTGCTCAATTAAAACCTTACCAATTCTTCATTGCTATCTTCAAATCAGAACATTTTGTAGATTACCTGATGTACTCCTTAGATAGCCTGATGTATTTTGGAGGGCAGACATTGTGTTGTTTTTGATTCCTTTTGGGGGCTGGCAGTGGGTTGTACATGCATTGATTTTGAGGGCAGGAAATGTGTTGCACTTAGATGTATTTGGTGGCAGGAAATGTGTTGCATTTAGACATATTTGGGGTACAGGAAGTGTGTTTCAATTAGATGTATTTGAGGGCAGGAAATGTGTTGGACTTAAATGTATTTTGGGGACGGGAAATGTGTTGGACTTAGACGTGCACCTAGAGGACTCTCTGACACAGACAACCTGATCAAACAGTGGCATCAATCACAAAGTTCCATCCGATCCTCACAGTGCATTTAAATGCACCACTTCAGTGGACATCTGCCGCAGGCATGACTACCCACATGCATGCATCAGAATGCAACGATGACCTCTGACAAATTCAGTCCAGCTGGAGACATAAAGAGTCTCTTGCACTCTCACACTCTTCTGACCTCCCTCAGTACCTGTCTACATTCCTGATCTCTTGGGTTGCTTAATGGATCCCGGCCAGCTCACCTAATTCGTTTTCTTGGCCAAATGCACACAGGCATTCTAAGCCTTTTCTGAGAATTTCCCATACTCTGGAATGCAGTCTCCAAAGGCGTTCCCTCCACAAGCGCATTGAGACCATTGTGATGGGACAAGGCACTATATAATCTACTACAATACAATATCAAATTGCTTTGTCTTTAATAAGTATGATAACTTCCATTTATAATACAATAACTCAGGTATGGCTTATATTGAAAGATTACCTGCCACCAGAACAGATTCCTCTTTATCATAGGTTTCTGTTGCAGGGTGCATGTCTTAAATGCAGCCCCCACGCTGCAGAGACTTGGCTGTCCTTGCAGCTCTCAAATGGGCATCTGTGACCTTTGAACGTGCTCTCTATCACTTGTAGAGCAAGCGCTGCAGATCAGGATGCTCATGCAGCAGGACACAGCTGTACACTACGCTTTTGGCATGGAGCGTATGAAAGGGATGAAATTACCTGCATGAATGTATTAATTCATGCAAAAATAAGCAGGGCTTCTACACCGTCACCAAATCCTCACAATCTCACACAGTGAGCATTTGTCATTAGTCAAAACGTATACGGTTTTAGCGGGATATGTGGCATTACTGAAAATATATTAAGGATTGACCTAAAAAAGAATTGAAGCTGAGCTTTTGCAACTCATCTGCTTCTGCCTGGTCTCGTGGCCCAGTTCAGTCTTCCGCTCCTGAAGTAATCTGCTCGACAAAATCTTCAATTGCATTTATCCGGAAAATTCTGTAGTATGACTATTTTCACACTGCTCCACAGTAGTAGGCACAGATGGCTGATCTATGTTTGGGATCAAACTGTCTTCAAATGCCCTTTCCCTGGATCTTTTAAGAAGTAAGCATCAATTCTCGTTTGACAGCCTACTGAGTATATATTGTTTTTATCCACCTAATTCTTTTAAGGTTAAACTTGAAAATAGGATTTTGTTAAAAGGTGGTTACCAATTCAACACGATTCTAGTTGCCCTGCTTTGGTCAATTTATCAAGCTACATCTGGATACCCTCTTCCATTGCTTTAATCATTCCTTCCCCCAGCTAGTCACCCGGTGCCATTATTAATCTGTGGATTTCAAGGTAACCTGCTCAGTTTCCCACCACGTGTTTTGTTTGAGAGCAATTAACTTAGCTGAAAGCGGACTTAATATACAAGCAATGTAATAAAGAAAACAGGATGAGAAACCCAAAACAAACTTCATCTTTTGGGCCTTCCAAGAATTTTTGCTTACAAATTGCATGTTGAAAACAAGGCAAATCAAAAACGATCAGAAATCAGAAGTACTAGGAGCTGATGTCAAGCCCAACCACCTGGGGCAGTGGCTTACCAACTTATTTTCTTCATGGCTTGAACACACCTACTGAGATGGAGGAAGGAAAGAGAGAGGGAAAGGGGCAGGTGAGAGAAGAGAGCATACGAGTTCAATCAGGATTTCTAATGTTCCATCTAAGTTGGATTTTTATGGGCGTATATGTTATGTTAATTATGGCAAGGAACTTTAAAAGACGTGTGTACTAAAGGGATCTCTAGAAACTCTATACGTCAGTGTTGTCCAACTCCAGGCCTCGAGGGCCAGCTTCATGTCGGATTTTCAGGATACCCCTCATTGATATGCATGAGATACATTTGCATACAATGATTCTACATGTATGCACATTTTTCTCATGACTATTCATGAGGGATTTCCTGAAAACCCACCAGTTTCCGACTTTCGAGGCCTGGTGTTGGAAAACCCTACTTTACGTCATACCATGTTCCGCCATGGAACATAATAATCTGAGCATTATTAACATAGTTGGTAATGATGTCGCTACCCACGGTAAGAAATAGGCCAAACAGTTGGGATTTTATGCCAGAACCATGCCCCAGGACATCAGCAGAGCGTAACCTTCCCCGTTGCTCTGGTCCGGTGGAGGAGAATTTGTGATAGGTGCATAAGTCGGCCGAGAGTTAGCCCTTCAACAAGGCTTGGCAGGTCCACTCAGCCCTTCCACTTTCCGAAGTTGATAAAATGAGCACCATTAAGGTGGGTAACAATAAACATCTGTTATCTGTCCATAGCGCTGAGATGCCTCTCTGGGGGTGAACATGCACTTTACAAACACACATGTTATGTTAATATGACACAACTGTATATGTTGTAAGACCATGTCATTATTGAGGGACTATTCAGCATTCTCTACCCCAAAGAACTTGATCTCTAAGCAAGGCATACATTGCTTGATGGGCAGCACGCGTCTACTTATCCAGGTGGGACAGTTATCCATTCACCATCCACTTAGATATACCTGTTAAACCAAGTTGACACTTGGGTGGAGTACTTAGGGGATGTGACCCGTGTCTTCAAGGACCTTGAAGGAAGCAATTGTGAGCTGGAATGCTTTGTTTATTGCTAATGCTGGGGGCACGTATGACAATAGATCAGGGGGTAATGGCTGAGGGAGGACTCAGACATCCACTGAGGTCATGAGTGTCATCATGGAACTGCTCTGCCAATCTAGGGGAGGGTACATGCTTATGCTGTCCCTCTAGTTACAGACACCTGAGACTAACCCAGTGCCTGCGGCCATTTCAAAGGATTTTAATAATATGTTATTCGGAGTTTCAAAAAGGGGTTCGGGAAGAGGCGTACACATCGTGCTCAAGGTAATGGGGAACATCTCTTTATAGGGGACAGATCTTCTTCCCAAGGTGCAGTGTTGAGAGTAACTCCATCCACCATGCTAGGGGCATTTTAACATATACATATTTGATCTTCTTGTCCTGCCATGCAGGAGGGGATATGGCAAAGGGGCGACACAGCATTCTTTTTTTTTTTTCAATAGAAGGGCTTTCATTTTGTAGGGGTTGACCTTACAGCCAGATAATAACCCTTATGTGTTTTGGCAAGCGTCATCATTGCTGGGACCGAGGTCTCGGGGTGCGTTAAGTATACCAGAACCCCGGCTCCACATGCAGGGACTTGGATATGCAGTTTCCCAGCATGATACCCTTTTTATGAAGATGATCATCTTATTCACTTATGAAACACTTGTGTATAGGCGCTCCATAAATAAAATATCATATCGTATCATTTTTCGAATAAAGAATCGGAGGGCGTCGCAGAGCCTCTGTCTCATTCCCCTGGGTTAAGCGGACGCAGCTACTAATGTGTTGCAATTGGGGTACAAAGCCTCCACCATTTTACAAACATTGGGGTCGAGACCCGATCATTTTCGCACCCCCATATCGTGCCTCCACTCATCGGCTGTCTTTTTCCGAGTCATGTGACGTGGCGCTGCCAGGTACTGGCTATCGCTAGCTAAGAGAAACACATTGCAAATGCATCTGGGGTTGTCAGAAACAAGGTGTGCACTCACAAATCCCAACTGATCAGGGAATTCATGACCAAGAGGATCTTGAAGCGCCTGGAGGCTAACATGGTGCCAAATATTATACTTTCAAAAAGAATAAGGTCGATAGGCCTGTAATATTTTAACAAGGGTTGACCATCTTCCATGTTTGGGAAAAGTGAGAGCTAACTCTTGGCTGTCTGTATGGTAGAATTCTACTGTCAGGCCAACAGGACCAGGGAGCTTCATCTTCTACTAGAGACCTTCTAGCTATTGGGATGGATTTAACTGTGAAGGGATTTTCGATGGAAGTAAGTTTATGAGATGGAATTCTCGGGAAAGTTATCTGATATAGGAAGGTCAACATATCAAGGTCTGATGGGGAGACTTAGGAAATAAAGTGAGGATGTGACTGGGATATTCCCCGCTCCGTGAGGAACATATCAGGGTAGCATCAAAGTCTACTGCTGGCTTGGAATACAGAGGGAGCGGTCCCCGACAGCAGGAGACGAGGGGTTTGGTAGCTGTGCAAACTGCAGGACAGTGTTCGTATGAAGTGATATCATGCCGAAATCGCACTCGGCCCCTTGCCACTCTCTGGACTGAAGCAGCGTTGACACATGCAACAGAGGTCTCCACCAGAGGCAGCATCCCAAACCTGGGGCGATTCTGAGCTGGGGAACTGGAGATATTATATCGCTGCAGGAACATCACAGCTGCAGATCCCCAGCAGAGACGGCACAGGACGCACACCAGTGACCTGGTGCCTCATCACACAAGCCTCCCATGGCCTGGCGGTCACCAGAGACAATGACCCTGGGAAGAACTCGGCCCGCGGCAGAGATGAGCGGGGTTGCAAGCAAACCCGCCTGAAGAGGGACGGCTCATGGGGAAATCCGGCAGTGCAGTCCCCGTGAACCTAGGCAGCCTGGACGGACTTGAATCACAGTGGCAGGGTAGATGGCTCTCCCTAACGCCACTGTACAACATTATAAAGGCAGAGACCTCCATCTCAAAAATCAGAATGTGCAGAGCCCCAGTGCCTGGGCATTCACCTCACCAGGTCTGCACAGCAGCCATCACTGGCCTAATCACTCCCCCCGGCTCAAAAGACAACCAAAGAAGACTTCCAGCAGTTAGGTACTGGATCAGTAAGACTGTCTGAGTGACACTCAATGACAGATTACTAAATTCCCTGTTTTCGGAATGGTAGAGCAGCTGCTAGCTGCCTGTACCGCGCATTGCTCCTCCGTTTGCCGACTGAAACGTTCAAGTAAATGGAAGTTGGCGTGAGAATCAACACCCGCTCTTAGGACCTAAAGATGCCCGGAACTGCCCGGTGGCTGTATCTGCAGAGCGGGGCTCAGAAACAGGTTGCACTGTGGATGCTAGTTGTGCAGATGCACCAGAAGCAGAGCAGCGCAACACCCCTTTCAGCAACTTGTGAGATTTTGTGCACCTGATTCGTCTGCATCTGTCTTGCTGCTAGGCCTCCTGGTGAGTTCATCATGCTTTGTGCAGTTTCTCTCTCTCTCTCTCTCTCTCTCTCTCTCTCTCTCTCTCTCTCTCTCTCTCTCTCTCTCTCTTGCTCTCTTTCTGTCTCTCTCTCTCTTTCTCGCCCTCTCTCTCTCTTTCTCTCTCCCCCTTCCATCTCTTTGCCCTCTCCCTCCATGGTGCTCTCCATTTCCCCTATTTACTCTAACTGCTACTCTATCACCTATCCTACCTCTCTTTCAAAGTCTGGAAACAAAAAGTTCAAGAAAGAGTTCTTGGTCTCCAACCTTAGCCTGCCCATCGCTGACCCCATACATCAACACTTCTTCCAGGAAGACTGTCACATACACCCTCTTTGTCCCTCCCTCTCTAGACCTATGGACTCTCCACATGGTCTTTGGCCTCTCCACTTTCTCTTTGTCACCCATTAAGGTGGGAAGTACTCTTGGCATGCTTCTCATCCCCTAGGTGAATCATTAATGTATATCAGAATGGCACTGCCATGACCAACGGCTCTCAGCCTAACCTCCTCCTCCTTGATAGGCTCTCCCGTCTCTCATCAACTTCCTTCTTTCTCCTGCCACTCCTCCGTCTGCCACCCCTCTTGTCCCTTCTCCACCACCAATGAGCATACCACACCCCGGTACCCCTCTCCAAAGATCTTCAAATGTGGCAACCAGCTTCACCTAGCTACCCTCAACTCTTGCTCTGCTGTTAAACACTCCTCTCATATCTGTCTCCTTCTTGAAGACTTTGACATTGACGTTCTCGCTCTCACTGAGCAGTGGTTCGCTGTGAGCTCTGTCACTGCTTTTGACACACTCCTCTCTGAGGGCTACAAGATCCTCTCTAAGCCCAGGCCTTATGGTCTGGAGGCAGAGTGGCCTTTATGCTCCCTGAATAGGTCCCTGCTACTATCATTCCTACTCAGACCTACTCTTACTTCGAATGCCTAGTCTGCGGGCTTGGTGTCTCCCAGCCCTATCGTTGACTCTTACCAAGATCTACAGGGCCCCTGGTCTGGTCTACTTCTTCCTCTCTGAGTGGTCTGACCTCACCTCTTCTCTTCTTGCCTCCACCTTCAAGCGTCTTCTCCTCTGTGACTTCAACATTCACCTTGACACTTCTGATTCAGCCTCTGGACTCTTCTACAGCCTCTGTGACTTTCTTTCTCTCACCATTCATCCCTCTGGTCCGATGCACTCAGCCGGACATACCTTGGATGCTCTCATCTCAGCAGACATACCCATCTCCAACCCTCTCACTACACTTCTCATCTGGTTTGACCATGCTCTACTTTCCTCACATCTGGATTTCTTAGGTCCCCCGGCTAAGCCTCTGCCTGCAATGCCAGTCTCCTTCTCTGTTATTCGACCAATGAAGTGAGTGTCAGTTGCTGCTTTTCCCACCAATTAGATTCCCCCTCACACTCCGGCAAACGGACTCTCACACTGACTCTGCCCTTGCTAATCTTCACCTCTCTATCACCAACACCATGGACGTCCTGGCGACTGTCATGTGGATCCGCCTGAAGCCTGCCTCCAAGTGCAACACCGGGTATGACTCCTATCTAGCCTCTCTGAAACACAAGTGCAGAGTTGCTGAGAGATTCTGAGCAGAAGTGAGAGCGCTCAGGCACATCCTCTGACAGACTTGTCGCCTGCTCCCAAGGCAATACAAACTCTCAATCCGCATGAAGCGAGATGGTGGGGTCCTAGTCCCCACATCTGCTCTACAGGTTCTTTTTTCTCTTCGGAAAATTAAGATAATGAATTTTGTATGGGTTTAAGGAATCATTTCAAGAAGCCAAATGGTCCTTGTTTTACAGTGCTTTAGCCATGCACAGTATATTGTTTGCTCTAAAAATATATATATACGGACACAAAAAACAACTAGTGGCAAGGCTGTTTGGGGCTTTATTAGGCATTTGCCAGGTAGTGACATAATATGCCGTTAGCCCGTTTGTCAGCTGTTGCCATTTTATTCCCAGGCGGTACCATCACTTGACCTATATTGCCATGCAACGCACAGGCAATCACGTCACATGGCACATCAAATGACAGGCACTCCTATGCATCCAATGCAAGGTCTCCAGCTTGACACTATTTCTTTATTTTATTTGAATTTGTGTTTAGTGCTGGCCCTATCCATTGGATCTCAGAGCACCTTAAAAGGTGTAAAATGGTACACTTGCTTTTTCAGTGCAATGGCTGTTCTGTGCCTATACCCAGTTTTAATAAGTTATTTTGTTGTAACACTCTTGCAGGGCGCATCTGCAATGGCAATAAGTAGGGGCTACGCTGGTAATGGAGTCTGCCTCAAAATGTTTATAATGTATGTTCAATATAAAAACACATTATTTTTCCATTATATTTAATCTGCAGTACATATCTTTTGTTCACATATTCACTACAACAAAAAAATATAGTGAGATGGTAATAAAGGACAATTCTTTCCAAATTACCATTTCCTATTTTTCGCGAATAAACAGACACTCCATTGCTGAAGGCAAAACGGTTGGCTTTCACAATGCTTGTTTTCCATTTGCATGAACTGAGCATGTTCTCCTGTTTTAGGAACATGTATTTTTATGTAGGGCTGCTGATTGTCCCATGAAGGAGAATGGTACCACTTCTGCAGCCCTGTTAAATTACAACAACTCGCCTGCCTACACCATTACAACAGAGCCTTTATGAACACAAATAATCCTCTGCAAAGGCTGAGAGAGCCCTTCTGTCAGAGCTGACAGCAAAGGCAGAATTCAGCAATCACCACTCAAAAAGCGAGCAACCAACGAATGAAAATGCCATGAATTTGGAGAGGGTGGAGCAAATGCCCTCTCCCCTTCCTCCCTGTCTGTGGTTTATTCCAATACCTTTGAGACTAGGTGGTGGTGCTACAGCGTCACCTTTGAGTCAGAACAAAAACATACTTTAATGGACCTGTGTAGTAAACAGTGCATTTGCCGAAATTCCGGTCCTGTTTTGAAACACACTTGGGCCCAATTCATGGAACTTTTAGCGCGGTGCAAAGTGACTTTGCACTGCCAACAATCACCCTGATTCATAGAGCGGTGCAAAGTGTCATTTGCAACACGTTTGTACCAATGCAAAGTCTCTTTACACTGTGGCTAAAAACTCCATGAATCAGTCCCAAGGGCACAAATCGGGATCGGATCTGACGAACTCGGTTCCGTTTATCACACAAGCCGACCAAAAAGAACTGCAGATACATACCTAGTTTGTTACCCAGTTTGCTTTCCCTGCAGGGGTTCAGTAGATATGGATTGCAGCTGCTTTCTGCAGTATCTCTTCTTGGAACTGTTTCGTGTTGACGTATTTTTGTTTGTTGGAGCTTTGTGCTCTGTCTGCGGCCATTACAGAACACGTGTTTGTTTATTTCAGAACTATTTGTAATTCTGATGGTGCTATCAATGTGGTATTGGTGTGGTTTACTAGTTATACATTTTACTGGTTGTGTTTGTAACGTCTTCTCTTAGTGGTGGAAACTCTATGAGCAAATGTGGTTGTAAAAAAAAAAGTGTGCGGAGGAAATGTATAAGAAGGATGAGTAAGAACACAGCGTTTTGAATACGGGTCTTTGGTGAAATTGGTGTCGGCTCTTTGAGGAGCTTCTGGTGCTCTTTGGTGGTGGCAGGTGGTTGCCTGTAACCTGCATTGATGGAGATCTACACAGAATTGCGTCACAAAGGCTGTTAGCAGAGTAGCCTGTGAGGTTTTTAGCGTTTAAAATGGTGTATAGATGGCGTAAATAAAGAAAATGAAGGGAAAAAACGAATGTTAATGCAATCTTTGCCCAAATATTCTGAATCCCGGAAGGATTACAAATAGGTCCTGAGTAGAGAGGATGCACCTTGCTCTGAACCGCTTGGCTTTTAAGATTGCATGGAGTTATGATGAAGCATACTGATTGACCTCTCTGTTTTTTCCTGAAGTGCTGTTTTAGCGAATCGCTTAAAGTAATTTGTTTTATGTAATTGGTTAAACATTTTAATCTTTGCTTTGTATGAGAATGCTAACTTGATTTTGCTACGCTTTGTATTGAGTGAAAGGTTTATACTTTTGTCTGAACCATAGCACTTAAATAAAAGAAAAAAAAAAGATTGCAGGGAGGAGAGACACAGTAATGTTGGAAGCAGGGCCGGCCTCAGTGGCTGCAGCTCCCCGGGCAGCAAAGCAAAAATGTGGTGCATCCCCTCCCTTGCGCACCCCTGGTCATGCACGTGGTCATGACGGTAAGAGAAGTGAGAAAAAGACTTATTGAACATGTCATTCATCTGGAAAAATAGACTAACTGCTCCTTTGGTGAGTCATTTTCAAGCATATGGACACACCCAAGATGAATTTAGATGGACCATCTTAGAAAAGGTGAGACCACCTCGAAGAGGACATTTTGCGCAAATGTTACTCAAGCGGGAACAACTATGGATATTCCGCCTCAATACAGTACAAAAAAGCCCAAATGAAGAGATCCAGTGGCATGAGCTTGCACTGACGAGATAACATATTGAAAAGGGAGGTGATCGAGCCTATTCCGCCTCACAGCACCAAGACAGAAGGTGACAATGTAAACCTGGCACCCACATGCGGATCTAACAAAAAATTGGGAGATTCACCCAAGAGTACAACCCCAACTCACGCCCACAGAGGCCCTTTCTCCACCCGAATGTATGAATTACAGGCAGAACATAATATGACATTTGGATGCAGGTGTGTTTTTATTTCATCAACACACAACAACAAGATGAACAATGAAGAAGAAGTGTTGGCAAATCACTCTGACAATTGAACAGAGCAAATTTACACAATAAAACAACCCAATATCCACTTGAGCCTACTTTGAGAAGCACTTGTGTATTTTGACTTGGATAACATTGTGACACTCACAATCACTAGCCAATCATACGTTCTGTGTGGACTAGCAGCGCATCTAGTGGTGGAACAATCACTGTTTTTGCAAGATGAACAATGGTATCACCCATTTGAAAATACATGAACACCTAATGCACAAGAATTGCTCACTAAGCAGAACCACCATTCCCTATGAATATCCTGGGTCCACTCAAATATGGCCGCCGGGAAACTCTCGCTGTAGAAACAGAAACAGAAGATGCCCCCTTAAAAGCAACCTTTGCTTGCCTGGCAAACGTTTGTACAGGACACGGGAGCGCAAGCAAGCCGACACTCGTCTAACACTGCAGGCTGGGATTCCCACAGTAAGGGTAAGACATCAGCGCCCTCGACACCACCTTAGGCCAGATGCGCGCGGGATTTAATTATACACGCAATATGAATTATGACTGTCCTGTGAGAACGCACACAGGTGACATTGCAGCTTGACCTTGCGATTTGTACGTAATATCATTTATGCCTGCCTTTTAAGATTTCGCATAGCAGCCACTGCCGGAACACACGAGCATAAGAAAAACTTTGCTTACACACGCGTAAGAAAAATCTTGTTCCCTCGCTATGAATAACACGTCTTCCGCTAAGCCAAATCTAAGCATGGAGATTGGAACGGCGGCACTTTGAACAAGGAGCCCGCGCCATACAAGAACAACCACAGATACGATATTAGCTGCTGTTTAATAATTAATACAACAGAGTACGATATCAGCAAATACTACTTGCATAAGAAATGAAAAATTAAAAGAAGGGAAGCTGTAGACATCCCCTGTTGATTACAATGACCCAGGTAGGAGGTGACCAACCCCACGAATAAGCTATGATATCAGTTCTTCGCTAGCCCAGAATGAGACAACATTCTTTTAATCAACAGCTAAGCGATGCACACATGGAATAATCTAAGTCTTTACTACATCAAAAAGATGCTATAGACCTGAATTTCTGGAGAACAACGACCAATACTTGCTTCTTCCCTCTAGGGGATCCACGACTAAAATTGAAAAACTCTGGGATCCCTCATCACCACCGGAGACCGGGAGTCTACTGTAACACCCAAACTCAACGGAGCAAAGTCTGGGTCCAAGGTAACCTCCTAACATTGTTATACCAATCCATTACTGAGACTAAATTATTCAGTTGGACCATACACCCACGACAGAGACTATTTAGGTAGCGCTGGGGTGCCCGGGGTTACCAACAGAGCACCCAAACATTAGTGAACAGGTTTATACCGTAATATAAAATTAATGTTAAATTCGTGCAATTTTACAGATATAAAGTAATCAAATACCTACCAGACCTAGACCAAAACCACTCTTAATAATTTTTCTCTAGGTGGATGTGGTGATCTTTGCCATATCGATTGGAAAATACGATCTGACCCAGATGGAGCAAATTACCTGGTCCTGATGAAGATGACACTGTGGATAGTCATCGAAACCGGTCGACCAACTAGATGGACGATATCCCCGAAACCCGATGGGATACGGGACATAACTAAAGCCACTGTAGTGGAGAACAGACTTCTTCTACCCTCAATTCACTAATAAACCTTGCAAATATAATCAGGATCCATTAGTAGTATAAAGGAGTTATATGTACACAAATTATATTATTTTTAGATTGTCCCTCCAAAAAGGGCGTTGGGGCTTTCCATAACACAGCAACTGATCCACGATATAGTGCCAACACACTTCGTGGCAGGTCATTAAAAAGAAGCAGGGCTTCGATGCCCCAGAGAAAAAGTTCCTCCTAGACAGTAATTGCGTAGAAATTGGTTTGCCTTTTAACAGAGAAGTTTAATTAGTGAACAACATTGTAGACATAGGGATACCTATCCTCATCTTTCCCTTTTAAATAGGCGTTGCACCAGCTCCCACCTAGGGACAGACATCCCACACAGGGAAAGGGTTTTCTTCCTTTAGGGACAGGTAGGTAACACATGTAGTGTGAAAGAAGAATCATGTTTAATAAGTCCTCCGCTGAAAGTGTTTTTGTGTGTGATAACATGCAGGGGGAGGCACATGTTCCAAAAGGCACCGATGTGAAAGCATCAGCGCCCTACTGTTATTAAATGTGCCCTGCTCCCAAGAGCAGTGCACATCTGAGAGCTATTGTCCAGTTGGGTTAAAAACAAAGTGTGCATCTGATAAGTTAGGCATCAGGGACACCATTGGGGTTCAGTGAGGCAGCTGCCAACCTACTGAGTGAGAGAAATGTGGTGTGGAAGCTGGGTCCCAGCTATAGTGATAGCATACATATCTGCAAGAGTGTGAGAAGGACCAGTGGTGATGGTGGCTGCTGAGAAAGGCAGTTGGTTTGCGCAAAGATCAATGGCACGAGAGGGTCAGAGAAGGAGTTTGGGTAGGTAAGGCATTGAAGAAGGTTTCCAAGAGTAGTTCCCAAACAGGGGCTGATGAAAGTGGACTACATTTGATTATATTGGGCTGATGAAAGTGGTACAGCAGATGATGGTCTGGCAGTGTTGGTGGCCAAAGGCAATGATGGATGGGTGTGGTTACACCATCTGCAGGAAGTCCAACACAAATAAGTGCTACCAGTAGAAGCTGGGAAGGATGATAATGCTGTCATCTTTACTCAATTTAAAGCACGCATTCCTCTCTCTCTGTGTTAGATTTTGACTCAGCTTACTGTTGCTACTCCTGTCCATTTGTTTATGTGCATCCATTATCACGGCCTTGTGCAGGATGCAATATATAGATAATGGAGAAATCCTTCGAATTCGGTATCATTAATGATAGGTACAGCTTTCATGCCAAGTATTAATGGTATTGGAGTAGGGATGTGATGTGTTATTTATCACAACCATTCGTTCATTGTTTGAGAATGGACTGTGATTATGGTACGGTTTAAATTCATTTAGACAAACAACATCCATGCATTGTGAATAATTTCAACACTTGGCCACTTGGTAGGTACTTTTTTGACAGTTTGTAGAATATTGGTGTTTTATAAATGTTGAGAGCAGAATCATGTTTGTGATACAGTTGGGCTTTAATGACCATATATCCGCATGTTGTTTACCGACCGGTACTTGTATCATGTCAGGCACCTGTGATGTCATATGCTTAACCGGTAACCAGACATTTGGTCGAAAAAAATTGGTCGACCAGACAAATGGTCGAACCAATTTGGTCGAAAACCAAATGGTCGAATTTTTTTATTTTTTTATTTTCACTCCTTTTTTTTTTTTTGGGGGGGTCTCCCCCCCAACCCCCTTTTTTTTCTAAAAAACCCTTTTTTTAAAAAACGAAAACCCGAAAAATAAATATATAATAAAAAAAAAAAATTCGACCATTTGGTTTTCGACCAAATTGCGTCGACCAAATGTCATTCAACCAGTTTTAATTCGACCAAATGACTGTAACCTGCTTAACCAACAACATCATAAGACATTTTTCATAGGGTTGGCCTGATGAGGTCACTGGGGTGGTGCACCAAAACAAACATATAACCAGCAAGCGGGCCGGTCAGTGGCCAGTGTTTTTATAAGGGTGGCCATGGCACCCCTTTGTCGCCCCTTGGGGGCGCCTCTGCAATGATATCACCCATTATATATAAATAAACTGTTGGGAAGGGGGCAGCCCTGTCCCGCCCCCCTAGGTGATTTAGAGTGAGGCGAGATGCATTCAAAACACTATGACGAGCCAGGGAGTATGGGGGACGGTGAGAGGGACACCTTCCAGTTTAACAGGACCCCACTCCAATATAATCAAATGTAGTCTATCCACATAGTACAGCATAAGGTGCGAGCAGCATTGCTATTTTGCATATATATCAGTAACCATAGTTAGAGGGGAAGGCCTGTGCGGTAAAAGCAAAATGCGTTCATTAGGCCCAAATTCATGAAACAAGATAAATCCCTAGCCATCCCTGAGCTCCCATGAGGACAGCCACCAACCCCAACCACCAGAACGACTATTCATTGTTCTAACAGTATTGCAAAGATGTTCGAGAGGAATATGCTCCACAAGGCCGCGATCACAGACCGGCGCCTAGTGTGCATGTTATCTCACACTGACCAAAGTATGACCCGTCCCATCCCTAGGCGACCTTCAGTTATAGCCCATATTACTGACTAAAACGTAAGACCTCTGAATTCCGTGTCACCAGGTGCCCTTTGACCACCAACCCCAAAGTAACAAGTCCTGAAATGTTCAAAGAGGATGGACATAGTATATCGTTGAATTGACCATCGTGTGATTTGTTTTGCGAGGTGCTGTGAGGGATAAAATATAGTTCAAAACGAGGGTGGAGACCTTGGAGCCAGATGGCGCGGAGGGAAATGAGTGAAATGTGTGTATGAAGGTTAGAGTGCCCCAGAACCTCCTTTGCGTCTGTCTTTATTTTTTTATTTTTATTTATTTTAATTTTTGTAACGCGCCACATGCCCATGGGCCTCAGGGCACACATGAAGATGATACAAGAACAGACAAACACAAAAAGGCAGAAGAGGAAGGAGAATCATAAGTGGGTTATTCCAGGTTAAAGAGGTGAGTTTTTATGGCCCGTTTCAACACAGTGTAGCTTTGGATCTGCCATATCCGAGCTGGTAGTGTATTCCAAAGAAGGGGACCCTGAGCATCAAGGGTGGTACCTCCAAATTTAGCTGTCCTGGGTCTGGGGTGTTTGAGGACGACCGCGGTAGATGAGCGAAGATTCCTCTCATTTGACTTGATACTAATGCATGCAGACAGATATAAAAGCCTGCTAAGTGCACAGTATGAGTGATAAAATAGTGGGAGTATAATTAATTTGTTTTCTGACCTTCGACGTGAGAAGAAGAGGGACCCCGCAGCACCCACGTGATGGAAGACGGACGGACTGGGCTGGAGTCAATAGACCGGCATCACTTATGGGTGAAGGTGAAACATGTATAGGGTCCATCCAATCAGCTGCGCAGGTTTTTACTATATGTTGTGCATCATTATGATGCTGTGTACCTTTAAAAGTTTCTGCTTGTACCTCTCTTTGGTAAAACCTTCTTAGCAGCAGTTATTTGCTGTTGCTCTCGTCTGTGCTTGAGATTAAAATGTGTTATCCTTACAAGATCGACTTGGGCCTTTCTTCCCTAGTGGGTTGTATTCTCTCTGGTCTGAGCATTCACGTACTTGCCTTCAATACAAAATAGCAGCCGCTATTCAGACAGGACGCCAGTTGCAGGCTGAACACAGCAGGGTAGATTACACCCTCATATATCAGGTAAATATTATGTAGATCCCATCCCTTCGAAAGTATATATCAAACTGTATAAAAGATTATGTTTTGCTTGTTGGAATGTTCCACCAGGACTAAAGTATTGCTTCTTATGATAGATACCATATAGATCTTTCGGCTTATAGTAAGCCCGTAGAACGGTGGGATCATTAAGAATTACAATTACGGTAAGTAGCTGCTTATTTTGAAACATTACTGCTTGTGGGATGGCCATTATGATAGCAGATTTGCAAGCGATAAGCAAGATTTTGCACTCATTGCTTTACAGCATTGAGCCTTGCCACATGGGGACACTACTATTTAGCAAGCTATCACATCCTTGGTGAACTGAGATTCACAAATTGATGAATCCATATCATATTTTCAAAGGTAAGATATTGCTACTTTTTAGTGTTAGATTTATAGTCTATGAGCTGATTGGAAAATCATATCAACTATTTGTTTTTTCTCTTTTTTCTTCCCTAAATCGATCTACAGTCATGTTTTGGGGGGTTTTCAGGATGAATTTCCACATAATGATTTCTAATGTGTTAGAGTTTTAAGCTAAGATCTGTTGATCAAATCTACTTTGAGAAAGACTAGTGGTAAACACGTGTCTGAGGACACCGCTATTTAGCAAACATCACTGGTGAACTGAGATTAACGAATTGATGAATCTATATAATATTTTCAATGAGTATTAAGCTAAGATGCATTGCTGAAATCTGCCTTGAGAAAGACCGATTGGTCAACACAGTGTCGGCAGGGGCAGTACATAGATGGTGTTTATCTGTTAACAGCACAAGTAGGAGAATAAATAAGAGTGTGCACAAAATTATAGTATCCTATACTTTATTGTGTTCATCTTTTATTGAAATTTATCATTCAAAGAAGTTCATGTGCAGGAGTCCACCATCTTAGATAAGGAAGTAGCAAGCATGGAAGAGCATGCAAGCTGTGGAAAAGGAATATGATGGACAGAAGGGAAGAGCTGGTGAAGTTAATTTTTGACATGATTGTCTAAGGGATGTACCCAGTGATGTTCATAGCTTAAAATGTGGTTGTAGTAATCTATGTTTTTTTCTGAATATTACATCTCTTAGGGGATGAAGGTCAGAGGATGGCAGGACGGTGGGCTAAGAGCAACAGGTGAAAATGGAAAGACACCAAAGTGGTCTCGATTGCGGTTGCGTGTGTAGCTAATGGTGCATTGGGGATTGTACCTTGGTGGTTTAGGGCACATTTTTATTCAGGGCTCTGTTTGCAGTCAAGTTTTTGGCAGTCCTGAGGGTGCCCAGTTTGTTAGGAGGCAGGGGGCTACCAGATTTGAGGTTGCAGGGTGTGTGGTGGGATGATGATGCGCTGCTAGATAGGCGAGAACAACACGCATCAGATGGGAACATGTTGTACAGTGTGTCTGGGCCAGTTGTGTGAAGTGTGTATTGCTGGGCCGGGAAGCCAGAGAGTTTGACAACTTTGAGATGTTGAAAGAATGGTTGGAATTTACAAAGGAGAACAACATCTTTATATTCAATGGCAACTATTTCATGGGCGTTGGCTCCACAGAACCAAGAATGACAATGGGGATCAGGTGAAGGGAAGCAGGTTTTGGGCTTCATGCAACATGCTTAGGGCTTTTGGGGTAATACCACGTGTGTATGGCACCCATTTATTCCTCATTGGTGTAACGTTAATGGACACCAACGTTGTATTGAGCAGCAACACTTTGTAAAACATGTGTGGTGGAAGTCAAGGTGGTATTTCTGTTATATTTATTAATTTATCTGAATTTTTATTTAATGCCTGCCCTTACCAGACGATCCTGGATCTCCTTACATGGTTCAAATATAGAAAAGGGGGGAGTTGAAAAAAACGGTGGTTGTATACACTGTATAGAATGAAGGCCTGGCATAAGATGCTGTTACTAATACATTTATTTACTTTAGAGTTGCCAGTATTATATGGGGCCAGACATGTAGTATGTATTTGTGTGCATTCCACAGTGATATGCACAGGTCACCTTTCTGAATAAGGTGAACTGCAAATTTCACCAACTAATGCAAATAAAAATGTTCATCCCCTTTGCATGTTTTATTTATACATTATTTAGTTTTTGAGAATGTGTCCCATAGTGTGCAATGGCAAATTCAATATGTATATGGAGTAATGTTTTATTGAGAGGCCACCCCCACTCTCCTCCCTCTCACCCATATCACCTGATGAGGTCACCAGTACTCTTTGATCTATGAAAGTTTCCTCCAAACAGGTGCTTGCCTGTTCCTCTTGAACTATCAAGGACAACATTGCTGCCCTCACTCTCTCTTTGGCTGAGGTCTTCAATCACTCTTTTGCCAATGGCTCCTTCCCATCAACTCTAAAGCACTCCCTTGTGCATCCGCTTCTAAAAAAAGCCATCGGCAGACTGTAAAGGAGCAGCCGAATACCTCTGCAGGAAGTCCTGCCCCCCTATTGCCTGTACGTTGGAAGCCTGAAACTGCACCATGCTTGACACCAGTAGTTGTGACCATACTGTGACGAGCGTATCATACCAGATGTATGCCCAAAGAGATGACAATGGGGGTCATTCCGAGTAGGGCAGTAAGGGTTAACGGTCACCGGTAACGAGACCGGTGCCGTTAAACCCTTACCGCCCTATTCCGAGTTCCCTTTGCGGGTTGGTACTTAACGCCTGCTTTTTGCAGGCGTTAAAAAACCAACTCGCAAAGGGACCTAGGAGCTAATTACGGCACCGTAATTTACGGTGCAGTAATTAGACCTTCCCCATTCCCATTGAGCCCTATGGGGCAAAAATGGGAATGCGGAAGGGCACCTGGTGAATGGGGAATTACCGACCCCGCCAACCTTGGAATGGGGCTGTAATTCTGCCATTCACCATGGCGGAGTCGGAAAAATAACGGCGTCAACCAAGGCGCTATTAGCGCCTTGGTTAACGCCAGGGTCGGAATGAGGCCCAATCTCTTGGAAGAGGTCCCCAAAGGAATATGAAAAACAAGAAAAAGATGCTGATGACATCACAAGGAGTGAGAGTGACCTACTAGGAAGATAAGAAGAAGATGATATATAGACTTTATAGAAACTGAGGATGAAATAAGGACTCGAGTGAATGTTCCTATGCAGAAAAGAAGATTGCCTGTGTGTGTGATGCACTGCAGAAAATGCATGCCGTTCAATGAATGTACAGATGCATCAACGCAATTAGACTACATATTCATGAAGTCAGCTATACGCAATGAATATACTGGAGATGAAGCTGTCATTATATAGTGTTTGGACATCGGTGTCACAATTTTAGTAAACTCACACCCACGGAGAAAGAATGATTGAAAACTGTGCAGCTGCAAAGAATTAGCTGGGAGCATGGAAGAAGCAAGAAGGGCTGCCTCGCCGCCTGCTGTCAAGACTGAAAGCAGCCAAGAACTGGTTATCTATCCTCAAATAACAGAAATCCTGAGATGCTGAATCATCCCGTGTTAAGGTGCAAACAAAAAACACCATGAGTGCTAAGTTTATTAATTCAAGTCAATTCATTGCTGCAAAATGGCCTGAATTGCGGTCTCCTGTCATGTGAGCCAAGGATGGACATAGGAGTTGGGCATGCAGACCAGAACTGTGATAAGCGTGTGCCCACACTCCCTTGTATTCCCAAGAGAAGATAATCTATTACAATGCCAAGTTCAAGACAACTGTCATGACAGAAGGCATGGGTGCTGAGAGATATATTGCTAATTGGGTGGGGAGGTGAAGGCAAGTTAACAACCTGGCACCTGGGTATGAGCTTACATGCTGCTAAGGAGCCAAATGTTCCAGACATGACACAAGTGTGCCAACCAAATGTAGAGGGCCATATAATTAAGAGCCTTATAGTTTAAGAGCCAATAGTTGTCTGTGTCCTTAATAAGTGATGAGGATGACTTGCAGTAGAGGCAGGCTTAAGTTGTCCTCCTAATAGTAGATGTCCTATCACAAACTGACCCTGTATATAAAGTATATTTAGATGTTCCCCTTGAGCCAAGCACAATCCCTCATAGGTTTTTCTCATTTGCCACGTAGTATGATGTCACTTAAGATGTGTTTTTATGTGATTTGCGCTGAGACCTTGAGCGAACGTCTTTCGATGTTCGTTGTAACTCCCTGTTTTTTTTTTTAAAAAATTTTGGTGGTTTAACAATCCTTTAAAATATAACAACAAAATAACAACTATCCGTCCCTTCCCATATTATCCATCAATTTGTCAGTTTTGTGTGAAATTTCACACAACTTTATTGCTTTTCCTCATGTTGCACTACATTGTTTAACCATCAACAGTTTTTCAATCTCTTTCAAGAGAAGAGTTGTTGGAAATATTAGCTTCATGGCCACGCCATTAGATTTTTAGATTATTGATATTAAAACAGACAAATTGGACTTTGCCAACTTCCTGAGTCGGTCTGATTATTTGGTTTAAGAGTTGCTCTGCATCCCATCCTAGCATGACTTGTTACTGATTAAGGACCTATGTTCACTTGGTAGCAATATCAGATGGTTCTGCCCATTGACTTGTTAACTCCAGATTTTCAGACGATCAGGCATCCTCCGCCATTTATCCGGAAGATTGCAGGGTTTCCTGGGGCGAGTGGCCAAATAGAAATCTTTCAAGAAAATTGAGACGGTGGGCTGAGTCCCTCTTTGACGAAATCCCTACCTGGTTTCCACAGGCGGTTTGTGGACGGAAGGCAAAAGTGGTCGGTTGGAGGAGGAGATGATACGTAGGGATCTTGAGCCAAACAGCTGAATGGTGAGTAGATTGAGGGGAATGGCAAATTAAGGGGACGGGATTGTGGTAATTTTAAAGTAACAGGAAATATTGTGTGAAGAGATAGGGATAATGCCTAACAAGTCCTGGCTCAAGAAAGATTCAGAACAAGTCATCTCACGCTCCAGTTGGGGTCATTAGGCTACGTATGAACAGGTTCATATAAGGAGACAATTTAAACTCTGTGACAGAGTAATTGATTAGAGGCAAGAGAAAAAATGGTGACCACAGGATATTTTTAAGTATATGTGTAAAGTCGACTAGTTTGTCTTGTTTGTCTGATGAAGTTGAAATATTGAGGGGGCAGTAGAAGTTGTAAAATTATTTTTGAGAAGAATTATGAAGCTATAAATAGATACTTTAGTGGAGAGATTGCTACCTATCCACAGACAGAGATAATTGAAAAGGGTAGAGATTTGAGCGGCGATTGTTGGAGCACGCTCATATTTGTTGTTTTAAACGTATTGAAAAGTGGTGAAAGCCGTTTTATAAAATCTGGTAAGTATTGACAGTCAATTGAGACCTGTCACAATGGGAGATATCACTGCTCCAATGCATTTATGTAAGATATTGCCAAAGCACCTGCCCAAGCTTAAACAGTATAGTGCAGAACACATGACCATATACTTGCACACTGCATACAAGGGGAAGAAATTAGAGCTTTGGAAAATGTGCCAGAAAGAGAGAGAAGATCCACCACACAAGGAATGGATGCTTAGCCAGCGTAAGGAGGAAGGTGTTTAGCCTTTGGCTCCCCTTACCTTGCCTGAAGTGAAAGGTTTTGATATGGAAGACATAGGGTTGAATCCATTAAAGGAACTGAAGGCGGTGGCAGGGTATAGTAATCAGATATACAAACCGCCTGTGTACAGCAGTGACGAGAGTCCAGAGGAGAGTAAGAGAAAAGAGAAGATCTTTAGGATCAAACAGCATAAAGAAGAGAAGAGTGAGTGATCGAATGTGTGAACCGAAATAAAAAGAGATTAATAGATGGAAAGGAGAAAAAGATAAAGCTGACAAGATAATGTTTGTACAGAATGAATGGATGGGAGGACAGATGTTACTCAAGATAGATGGGAAAAGCATCAATGAAGTAAGGCAACAAGATGATAAAGATGAACAGGACAGAAAAGACAGGGAAAGTGAAAAAAGATTGAAGGAAGACGAATAGGAAAGAGCAGAGAGTGGCAAGAACAGATGTATCAGGAGGAGCAACAAAAGAAAGAAGAAAGAGCAGAAGAGCAAAGAAAATATGATAATAGACAGAGAGCGATGGAAGATAAGGATAGGAGAGAAAGGAAGAGAGAAGAGGAAGAAGCGCAGAAATCAAGGGACAAAAGAATAGAGACAAAGAGAAGAGGAAGAAAGGATAACAGGAGTGAGGAGGGAAGAAATAAGACAAGAGGAGGATAGCATCAGAAGGGAGGCGAGAAAACAAAGGGAATTAGATGAAGAATTAGAACAAAAAAAAGAAGACTGAGGGATTCTGAATCCAGCCTTGTTCGAAGGGAGCCAGTAGGTCTGAGTCCAGCAATAAGATGGGACAGAATAGAAGAGTTTCTTCCAATGAAGGAATGCAACACCAGAGGCATCTAGAGTAGCATTAGAAGAGGAAAACTTCAACATTTAAACCGTGAAATGAAGAAGAAAATCAATGTTGTCTTGAGCATAGAGCCTTGTCCTTAAGTAGACTGAACCTAGACTAGGGTGAAGGGGAGGGTAGTCATACTTCACACTTCTTGAGGACAAGATATGTCACATGAAGAAAGAGAATCTCTCCTTGCGGTGTGGGGGTGGTGGTAGCCGGAAGGAAGTGCATGCACCCCCGTAGACAGCCTGCAGACAGACAGGGAAGTAAGTTAGTCAGATCTGGAACAACCTAAGGACAGGATGCCAGATCCCATACCATATCCAGAATGTCCCCAAGGATTATCGTATAGTGAGAAGGGAGAATCACCCCCATATGTGAGCAGGTTTAGATCGTTACCAGTGAGAAGACGCTCAGGAATGGTCGTCCCTGCCGTGGATAGACATACGATGGGAGCTGACTACAAGTTAGGGTTTACACAGTTTCGTTACTGGAAAAAGGGGGAGCATGACCACAGTATATTCCATGACCACAGATGGACAAGAATAATTTAAGATGCAAGCTCCCAAGTTTGACATTGGGTGCTGGGAAATGGATATATGAGTTAGAAAAGATGACAGGAGGAAACACATTGACTATAGGTGACATTAAGGGTCTCTTAGCAGCTGTCATTGGAGAGAGAGCTGATGACATATGGAGGAGAGCAGGATATGCAGGTGTGACAGCACAAAACACAGAGCATGATGGAACGCCATTTAATAACTGCAGAGCAGACGTGTCGAGGGCTCTCAGGGTGCAGTATCCTGACACATCAGTTATGGGTGCAATTATGATATGTAAGATGAAGGAAGATGAAGACCCTTTTGCCTACATTTAGGATATTTAAGAGCAGTGGTAACTTGAAATGAAGGAGCCATGGGAACAAACTGTGGCATTATTTTTCCACAATTTATGTCAAGGGTTGACCGAGCCGCTACAGAGGCAAATGAAGAAACAGTTAGGAATGGAAGCCAAACCGTGGGCTGAGATACAGTTTACAATAGTGCATCACTGTCGGCTATTGCAGGAGAATAACATGAAGAAAGATGAGGCTAGAAAAACTGAAGAAGCCAAATTAGTTCAGAAGAAACTGTCAAAATACGCCATAGAAGGGACGGTATTGACAAGTGGAGAAGGATTGGTGCAGCAAGCAGTGGGTGCATTGCAGATGAATAATCAGCGCCCGATGGACCAAGAAGGGAATGGGTCCATGCCACGAGGTGGGGTATGGGATATAGAAGAAGAGGTGGATTTTAAAACAATCAAGGTGGGTTTCAAAACCTAAAGAATGAGAATCAGAATGTTCAACGAGGATTCAATCCAGCAGGGCTAGTCCGGCGGTATCCTCCCGTATTTTGGTCTTGTGGGATGACAGGACACATTGTGCGCTTATGTGGGAGCCAAGGAAATGTACCGAATGGACAATTCACAAGAGGGGGGACAGCTTATCCTCCACCATATAGTACACAAACTAGGGAAGGGTTTGTCAAAGATCAGACAGTGTATCAGACGCAAGCGCCACAAATGTAACAGACACCACAACCAGAGCAAGTACAAGTGAAGACCTATTTTAATGGGACGTGTGCAAGGGTCCTGTCTTACCTGACTACTGCCTGAAGCAGAAGGATGTGCACCCCTTCCATCGGGGCACACAGACTGATCCTGCATCCATCACTAGGTGTCTGAATGGCCTCTCAGCCATGCCGCAGATGGCCGCTGCTTTGTTCCCCTGCCTGGCCGTACGGAGGTGCCTGGAGAGGCACTCCACACCATTCAGCCTGCTGATTGGCTGTAACCTACAACAAATCCGCAGTCCCGACCAACCCCGAAGGCGAAGCCGGGCCTATTTGGAAGGACCGTGTGCAAGGGCCCTGTCTTTCCCTGTCCTTGCCTGGAATTGCCCCTCCTGCCTGATGAGCAAGCATCTGCCTTCTGCCACCTGTGCGTGTTCTGAGCGCTTCAGATGTCACCTGAGGAAAGAGGCGCACCTTTTCAGGCACCAGCTATACATCGGCTATTACTCCTCCATATAATTTGTCTGCTGTCTACACTATCCCGACGCTTATGCCTTCATTCCTCATTCGTTATGCTCCCTTTCCGGCCTCTTTCGCTTCAGGCCTGCTCTTAGAGGCGCTTCCGCAGCTGCTTATATCATGTCTCCTGCACCGTTACCGGCCGGACCCCTCTGAAACACTTTGTTACGTTTACCTGATATCCCCGGGGTCGTCTGGAAGGCTCTGAGATCTAAGAGCCTGGATGCGCAGTTGCCCAGTGCTGAATAATGAATCTGCAATTACAGAAGGGACGATTTGCGATAACTGTCTCTAATGGGTGAATCGCCCACCTCCCTCTGACCGATTCCCTTGCCACTGGGTTCTTTTATCACCTTAGTTAATTGTATGGTGAGCTATCCGTCCTGCGTTTCTTGTGCAGGGGTGCTTGACATATGTTGGCGAGCTGCCTGAGTTGCTTCACTGGTGCAGTACTCCTCCCTTGGGCCCAGGCCTGCTGTGACCTTGAATCTGCTGGTAGGCAGGTAGGTTTGTTAATTGTAAGTCTTTGTGCTGTTTATGGTGGGAATTCGTTAATGTCTTTATCTCCTTCTTTTCAGGTGCAAAGGTCTTGATGCTGGCGTGCCGGATGGAGAGGCACGTTTCTAGGTAAGAGAAAGCGCGAAGCGCATCACCTTTATTGTCTTTTAAAGCCAGCCTGTGTTTTCTTCTTCTTCTCCTCACAGGCTGCTGTGGTGCTGCGAGTGGATGAGAGCACGATGAAAAACAGGCCCCCGGAATCCATAAAGGTACGTAAAGCACTGTGCAGTTGTTTAATATGGAAAGCGAACCTGAATATGTCTCTTTTCCTTTGCAGATGTTGCTGTGGTGCTCCGGATGGAAGCGTGGCGTAGTGCGATGGAATTCAGGTAAGACTGATGGAATTCGATGTTTTGGAAGCGCAATGTTCGAAAAGCAGCTGCGGTAGCGGTTCGCCGGAAGTCCTTAAGCTAGTACTCACAGGTGAGTGATATTTCTTCTTCTCTCCGTTTCCACAGATTGCAGCCCAGTTGAGATGCTGAGTGCTGGATGGTGTTTTCTCAGGTAAGACAGAATAATCTTGTTCTTGTTCTTGCAGGATAACAGGAAGATGCTGAAGACCAGGAGCTGGACACAGTGAGCGTCACGCTGCTGGTTGCAGAATAGCACGAAGCGTGTTCTGCAGTCAGGGTGTGGTTTATATATCCCAGGTAAAGTAGTACCAGGGAAAGTGCTTCCAGGCCTGCCAGACCCAAATCACTAGACCACATGGCTTGGTTCTTAGAACTAGACTGTGTGGGTGCTTCCATGTTGGATTTAAAGGCCCATGTACATAAATGGGACCTAGTTTGAACAGCCCTTCCTTCCTACATATGAGCCTGGTGCCAAAGGTGCCAGGACTGGCTCCAGGAGACATTTTGCAGTGGTTTTAAGGCCCTCAGGGTTCTGGTGGGAGCCTGCTTGTGGTACAACTTATGCCCCCTCACAGTGGTCATGACACCCTTGCAGTTCAGACCAATGTTCATCCGCATTTTAATCACGGACCGCTGCACAGACTTGAAACACATCTCATTCCTCTGGTCAATGCCCAGATATCAGGGTTGGTCTCTTGCTTTATGGCCCCCTTCTCTATACAATTAAATTCACCCCCCAACTGATCCTGGCGCTATGGATGCCTCCACCCATAACGGTGACAATAAATGTGCATTAATCCATTACTCTACGTATCCTCTGTCAAGATTTCTACACACTCTCAACGTGCAATATCATCTTAAAATGCAAGCCATCTTTATCTTTGCTATGCCCTGCTTACCTGCTGCACTATATCTGCCTTTGTTCACTTGTTTATTGTAGCCCTCTTATCCCAGATTGTGCTTACCTAGTAAGCACCTCACCACTCTATGTACTGCATGCACTTTTGCCCAACTCCCAATAACGTAAGCAAGTCCTCCAAAGCATGATATCTATGTATCTTATATATCACAATATATACTATGATGTAGTTCCCTGCAACAAGAGGCAAGCTTTCCAAAGCATGTAATTTATGTACCTGCTATGTCCCCATATATACTATGATATAATTCTCTGCAACAAGAGGCTATCTTTCCAAAGTATGTAATTTATGTACCTGCTATGTCCCCATATATACTATGATGTTGTTCCCAGTAACAAGAGGCAAGCTTTCCAAAGTATGTAATTTATGTACCTGCTATGTCCCCATATATACTATGATGTAGTTTCCCATAACAAGAGGCAAGCTTTCCAAAGTATGTAATTTATGTACCTGCTCTTCCCCCATACATACTATGATGTAGTTCCCCATAACAAGTGGTGAACTTTCCAAAGTATGTGATTTATGTACCTGCTATGTCCCCATAGATACTATGATGTAGTTCCCTTTAACAAGTGGTGAGCTTTCCTAAGTATGCATTATCCTGCACTTTCAAGATCTAATGATTGCCTGCTCAGTAACTAAGAAAATTGTCTGATTTATGCACTTACTGTAACCATATCCTTAAGTTAAAGCGCCTAAATGCATCTGGGCTTTGTGCGCTATATAAGTACAAATATAAAATAAATAAAATAAAATAAAGTGAATCCACAGCAAGGGCAATCACAGCATGCCCCTATGCAGACACAGCAATATGCAAACACAGGACAATTATTGACACCTAGAATAGGAGGTGCCACTGTGGTGTGAGGGAATCTCTTCACAGGTATGGGGGTATGTATGCTCCCACAATAGGACAGCTCACAGGTTGATCTGATGTTTTCAGTACTATCTGTGACACCAAACCCCCAAGGGGCATCCAGGGTCGATATGACGATAAGTGGCAATACTTTTTATTTTTTAGTAAACACTGGGGCTACTCGTTTGTGTATACGAGAGAGATAATATCCAATGTCAGGAATTGCCATGAATGCTCCAGGGTTCTCTGGAGCTACAAGATGAGTTCCTTTTACTATTTACCAGTCTCTATAGGAGAGCGTGACATGTCTGTTCCATTGTTGTATTCACGACAGACACCAGTTAACATTTTGGGAAGAGATTTGATGGCACAACTTAATATAACGATTTAATTTACTGACAAAGGAATAGTGTGTTCCACTCCTGGAATACACTATGTGAATGTGGGCGAGTTTATACTGGTGTTCACAGGGCCAGTGGCTCTGTGAGGCGTTCCAGTAGAGCTAGAAGTTTTCCTTTATATGGTGAGCATTCTATTGATATGATATGATATGATATGATAGGTTATTTATAATGCGCTTAATACCCAGAGGTTTCTAAGCGCAGACCTGGATATTTAACCTGTGTTGCTCCGTGTCGTCTTGCTTCCAAGGCAAGCACCTTGCCCCTGAGCTATCCTCCCGAGACATGGCTACCTGGCTTAGTGGGGAAGACTGTGAGGATACCTGACAAATTATTGTTCAGACCACAGATACATATGGGCAAAGAGGGGGGACGGACTATCCCTCTAGAATTAGAAGCAGCCACAGGGTCAAGGGAAATGGTGATGCTTGAAGGAACGGATGATGAGGGTAGACCACGGAGTACAGTGATAGCTCTCGAAGAAGTGTACAGGTTGACTGACATTACTGATGAAGATATGTTTAGAGAAGACTCAACAGATGATGAAGTAATGTTCTTTATGGGCATTAAATACTGGACAAGAATAGAGAAAAGTGAAGTCCTACAGCGAATGGCAATAATGCGACAGCGTCCAGCATTTTTTGGAGAATACTTCCAAAAGGTTCCAAGTATCGTTTGGACCACATTCCCCTATGACTTGTGTTATGATATGATATTATATGGCATTTATAAAGCACCTATCCATAGGTGTTTCAAGGCACAACGAGGCAAAGTGGGCAGAACAGGGGGAAGACAGACAACGATCTTACTGGACCTGGTGGATTGGAGGGGGAGGGTAAAGTGCAATACATGGGATAATATAAACAAGATAAATAAAACAACAGAAAGTGCAGTACATGGGATAGTAAATATACCAGATAATAAAAGAGCGGCCAGCAGGTGGCAAGTGCAGGGAGTGTGCTGAAGTAAGTGCTGGTGGGGGGACTGTAGGGATACATAAAACAGTCCACAGGAGCAGGGCTGCCAGGGAGGCAGTGCAGGCATGCAATTGGCTGGGCTAGGGCTTGAGATCAGAAGGGACCAGGTAACCAGTGCAATCTCAGTATCAGCCAGGTATTCAGCAGGGGAGAGGGGGAGAGAAAGCAGAAGTGAAGAGGAAGGTTTTAAGGTGCTTCCGGAACCAAAGGTGGTTCTCCTCAAGTTTCAGGGAGGCAGGGAGGCTGTTTCAGAGGTAGGCCCCAGCTGAAGAGAGAGATCTACCACCAACTCGTTGCTTGGAGAAGCGACTGACCCCGAGGGAGGCAGAAGAGCGAAGAGCTCGAGAAGGAAGATATTTAGGAAGAGAGAATTGAAGGTATTGAGGCCCAGGGCACCAGAAGGCCTTGTGAATGATGCAGAGTGTTTTGAACTTAATCCTCGCAGCCACTGGAAGCCAGTGCAGAGACTTCAGTCCTGGAAAGATAAGATCCCTGGGCTTGAGGCCAAGGACAAGTCTTGCTGTCCTGTTCTGGATGAATTGCAGAGGGCGGAGGGTAGAAGCAGGCATATTTAGAAAGAGGCTGTTGAAATAGTCCAGCCTAGAGAGAACCAGAGCTCCGGAGACAGTGAGCTTCTGGGGGAAGGAGAGGAAAGGGAGAATACATTTGAGGAGGTGCAGCTGGTAGTGTGACTTCTTCGAGAAATCAGAAATGTGAGGAGATCTGTCTAATATATGTAGGTCTATTAAAAAGGGAAGGGGAAGTCACAATAAAGTTGAAACCAGGGCTGATTTTGCCTTGAACAAAACAGTACCCCATGTCTCGAAAGGCCAATGAGGGTATACTCAGAAACATTTCAGCATTAATGAAAAAAGGGTATTGCCAAGAAGAGGTGTTATACATAGGACAGTTGATTTCACATGAGGGAAAGAAGGTGACACCTGAAAGGGCTGAGGCAATTATGAAAACCGCAAAACCGCACATGGTAAAACAGATGCAACCATTTTTGGGACTATGTAATTATGTTAGAGCCTAGGCTTTTGATTATAGTTCATACAAAAGACCCCTTTTGCAGGCTTTAAAAAAGGCACTAGTGGACAAAGTTAAAATAGAATGCACTGAGGAATTGGAGAAAGGATTTGAGGAGTTGAAAAAAGCAATTTGTACAGCTCCTGTTTTGAGGATTCAAAATTATTCTGAGGAATTTTATTTATTCTCGCATATGAATGGGACAGTCACGACTGCAGTGTTTACACAGAGGACCCCATTGGGGTATTAACCTTTATCATATTACAGTGGGATTTTAGACCCAGTTATGAAAGGACACTTTCCTTGCGAACAGTCATTGGCAGCCGCCACATTTGCAATTGACAAGTCTACAAGCATTGTGATGGGCTGCTCTATGCCTCTCTTTGTGGAGCATGCTCTGTTCGCCATTTTATAGAAACCTAATGGCACATTGACCTCTCAGAGAGCTTCTGCCTATGAAGTAATGACTTCAAACCCAACAATCAAAATTGTCAGGTGTAAAATAGTGAATCCTGCCACCTTTATAGCCAAGCCAGTGACAGAGAGTGACCATGTCCATGATTGTGCAAATTACATTGAATTTTATGATGATATACCCTGTGTGAAAGAAAATGCTTTGCCAGGAGGGGAAATTCTCTTTATTAAAGCACTACAACTTCCAGTAGCCATAGCGGACGTTAAGTGCGCAGCTCACACTAAGCGAACAGACTTTATTTATTGCTGGAACAAAGCTGCAGACGTAGAAGCCAAGAGGGTGGCATATTCTCCAGATATTTCAAGTTTTGATACACCAATATCAAAGAGAAAGTATTCACAGTTATGGTGATGCAAGAAGGGTTTAATAAATTACTGACGAACCATTTAATGGAGATTCAAGGATGTGCACCACAGGAAGTACAGGAATTATGGAAGCAAAGGGAATGTTCCTTATCCCTCACAGAAGCATGGTGATGACAGGAAAGCACTGGAAAGCCGGTGATGCCAGTAGCATTTTAAAGGTTGCGCTTGAAAAGCTGCATTATCCTGCGCATGTAACTAGGGAAAGTCTTGCTGCAACAATTGCGGAAGACTGGTTTATTGCAAATCTGTTAGAAACTGTTGCATTTTATGTACTAAACTGCATCATATGTCAAAATATTACCGCTTGGCATACACTGAGAACGATAAGAGTGTCATGAACCGCCAAATTCCTCTGTTCTGGACTTCATGGTCCATGATGCACCGCGGTATGAACGCCGTGATCCTTCCAACATGGCTGACGATTCTGAAACGCTGTACTCCAGCCCTTGCGCGTTACGTTCGACTTCCTAGAAAACAGCCACGCCCCTGGGGCTCTACGTGTCTCAACGCTACTGCTTGGAGTAGTTAGACATGTGTTGTTGGAGTCCGCTTCTGTACTCTTTGCAATTCCCTTTTTCCTTTCTTCTTATTCCTGGAGCCCCGTTTGTATTCCTCCTCACCTCATATCCGTGCCCTTTTCCGGGATTAGTCCTGTGCTCAGTCCTACGGTGCTTCAGACACGTTTGAAGAAGGTCACAAGCAAAGAGAAACAGTTGAGAAGGGGAGTTCCTTGTGACAGATTGAGACGCCTCAAACCTGATACAGAAACAGATCTGGAAGCCGCAGTTCAAGACCTCATGAGAGGTATGCAAGAATTAACCACTGAAGTCCATACCTCAAGGCTGAAAATGCGGCATTACAGCAGTTAGTCTTATCCCGAGACTCTGCAGTCAAAGAAAGCGTCCTGGTGGGGGGAATAGTGGACAAATATGACGAATCATCTAAAACCCTATGTTCCTTCCTAGATTCCTGTTTAGTACATTTCACTTTCAAACCGCACTATTTTTCCACCCCACGAGCAAAGGTCGGATTCATGATTTCTCATCTCACGGGCAATGCCTTAACCTGGGCAACTCCCTTAGTCAATGCGGGAGATCCTCTCCTGGATGATTACGATGGGTTTGTGGAAGCCCTTAAGACCATGTTTGATCATCCAGAACTTGTTTATAGTGCATAAGAAAGGCTATTTGAATTCCAACAAGGGACTCAGGATATGCTTACCTATGTGACTCGCTTTAATCAGCTAGTAAAAGAAGCCGATTGGTCCCAAGAAGCCAGCTTCACCCTTTTTCGAAGAGGTTTAAATGACGAGATAAAGGACGAACTAGCTAGAGTAGCTCGCCCAAGTTCCTTCCAGGCTCTCATGGACCTCTCCCTACAGATTGATTTCCGGATCCAGGAAAGAAAGGCAGAAAAAAGGAAGACTAAGTCAACATCCCCAAAGGCAGCCACAGGCTATCCCTACCCCAAAGAAACAGCTGCTCCGCAAGCCTCAGATCCAGAACCTATGCAATCAGTCGCCTTCCGAGGACCAATTTCTCCCCAAGAAAGGATCCGTCGGATTAATACAGGGCTTTCCATGTATTGTGCCTCTGATAAACACCGTGTAAGAGAATGTCCTATAGCGCCACCTCGGCATTCGGGAAACGCCAGCTCCCGATCCTAAGTGGCGCACAGCTTCGGGAGAAAGGTGCCTGCTCCTCATCTATTCCTTCCTTGAAATCTCCAGGACAGAACACTCTAGTGTTTCTACAGACATTTGCGTCACCTACCAAAGAAGAATCTTACCCCATCCTGGCCCTAGTGGACTGCGGTGCCATGGGCATTTTCATATGTCATGATTGGGTTGTCAGCCATCACATTCCTCGAGAAATCAAAGAGGTAATACAACCTGTTAAAGCTATTGATGGTAGACCTTTGTCTTCTGGACCCATAACTCACCAAACCAAGGAATTACTACTTTCAATAAATAACCATCAGGAATTACTTAGATTTGACATCATAAAATCTGCCCACTACCCCATGGTTTTAGGCATGCCTTGGCTTCAGAAGCACAATACATACATCAATTGGGCAGCAGGGTTCTTGTTTCTCGGTTCAGAATATTGCATGTCACATTGTTTATCTCTTGCCACATTGCAAGATCCTTCAGCAGACTTCCAGGACCACAAGCAATCATCCATAAGTGTATCCAATATTATCCAAATTCCCGAGGTGTACCAAACATACTCAGATGTGTTTTCAACAGCCATTGTTCAAACCCTTCCACCTCATAGACCAGAGGATTGTGCCATTGATATAGACTCATCTGCGGTGATTCCATTTGGGAGAATGTTATTTTATCTGAACCAGAAAAGAAAGCACTCTGAGAATACCTGGATACTAATTTGGCAAATGGTACTATCCGACCTTCCAAATCTCCAACCGGTGCTTCCCTCTCCTTCGTTCCTAAAAAAGACACTAAGGAACTTCAACCTTGTCTGGATTACCGTGGCCTCAACCAATGCACTCTCAAGGACCACTATCCACTACCACTTATTTCTGACATTCTGGAGGCAGTGAGGGGTGCTGTCATTTTCACTAAACTCGATCTCAGGAGTGCTTACCATCTCATTCGCATAAGGGAAGACGATGAGTGGAAACCGGCCTTCAGAACTCCCTTTGGCCACTTTGAGTATCTGGTAATGCCCTTTGGTCTCGCCAATGCCCCTGCAGTTTTTCAACGTTTTATGGATCGGGTTTTTTCTGACATGCTGTTCCTTTTTGTCATCGTATATCTGGACGATATACTAATTTACTCCAATGAACCTCAGGTCCATCAAGAACATGTAAAAGCAGTCTTACAATGCTTACGTAAACACAAGCTCCCGGCCAAGCCATAAAAATGCCTCTTCCATGTATCAACAGTTCATTATCTTGGATTTGTACTTAGTTCCAAAGGTATCGAATGGATCCTTCCAAGGTCGAATCCATCCTGTCTTGGCCCGCCCCCACTACTGTAAAGCAGATCCAATCCTTCCTGGGACTTGCACATTTTTACAGAAAATTCATACCTGCGTTTCCCATTGGGCCTTCTTTTTTGCCCAATACCAATTTCAAATTCTCCACTTTCCTGGAACACATAAGATCATTGCAGATGCCTTATCCAGGCATCCTGATTATGAGCCCCTCGAAGCCCGGACCTTTCCTAAAATGTTTCCTGACACCGTGTTTGTGGCTCAAGCCATTTCTCTCCTGGAGGACATTCGTGCAAAAAGACCTTCTTCCGAACTCTGGAAGGAATACAAAGGGAAGAATCAAAGGAACCTCATGATGAAGGACGGATATCTCTTCAAGGAAACACGGCTGGCAATACCCACACAAGAACTGAAACATAAGATTATGAATCTATGCCATGATACCCTCCATTCAGGACATCGAAGCATCACTACCACCCTCCATCTTATACAGAGACAATTCTGGTGGCCAAGGATGATAGACGACATAAGAACCTATGTCCAATCCTGTGCAGTGTGCAACCAGAATAAAAATGATAACAAAAAACTAGCAGGTCTTTTACACCAACCTGCAATGCCAACATGACCTTGGGAAATCATCGCCACAGATTTTAGCATGGAATTACCCCCATCCAGATGATACGCAACCATAATGGTTACCATCGATTTGTTTACACATATGGCTCACTTTACACCCTTGTTCAAACTACCATCCTCATCAGAATTGGCTGGAATTTTCCTGGAACACACATTTAGACTTCATGGACTACCTTCCAAGATCATCTCCGACAGAGGACCCCAATACATATCCCAGTTCTGGAAACAACTATGCCAAATATTGGGTGTCTTCAGGATATCATCCACAGACTAATGAAGCAACTGAACCAGTCAACCAGACCCTAGAACAGTACCTCTGCTGTTTCGCAACCAAGGTCCAGGATGACTGGTCGCTTTTGATTCCTGTGGCTGAATTCGCTTACAACAATTCGGATCATTCAGCTATCAAGACTAGTCCATTCTTTTGCAGTCAAGGATTTCATTCTTCAGTTCTACCATCTGTTCTTCCACATCCTACCCCAGTTCCTGCGGTCGATTTCTGGATTGAAACATTGGTCAACGTACACAAAGATGCCAAGGAACGACTGGAAAGAGCCAGAATAGATGTCAAACGATATGCAGACACCAAAGGGAGACCTAATCCTTCTGATGCAGTGGGAGATAAAGTTTGGCTGTCTTCAAAACTTCTTCCTCGACATCTGCTACCAAATAAACTGGCTCCCAAGTATTATGGACCCTTCTCCATAAAGGAAATCATTAATCCAGTGGCCTTCCGACTCCAACTTCCAGAATCGTTGAAAAGGATTCACCCAGTCTTCCACACTTCATTGTTAAAGCCATTTGTACAATCCACCCGAACTGCTCCAAGACCGAACCCTGTAATCATCAATAATCAACTTGAATTCGAGGTCTCCAGGATATGTGATTCCAGATACAGACGAGGTCAACTCCAGTATCTGGTTGAATGGAAAGGATATCCTCCCAGCGAGTGCACCTGGGAACCTGTCTGAAACATGAATGCCCCCCCGTTTAATACAAAGATTTCTTAGAATCCACCAAGGCAAACCCGGAGGTGCAGGGTTTAGGAGGAGGCATACTGTCATGGTCCATGATGCAACGCGGTATGAACTCTGTGATCCTTCCAACATGGCCGACGATTCTGAAACGCTACACTCCAGCCCTTGTTCGTTACGTTCGACTTCCTAGAAAACAGAGACGCCCCTGCGGCTCTGCGCATCTCAACGCTACTGCTTGGAGTAGTTAGACGTGTGTTGTCGGAGTCCACTTCTGTACTCTTTCCAATTCCCTTTTTCCTTTCTTCTTATTCCTGGAGCTCCGTATTCCTCCTTACCTCTTATCCATGCCCTTTTCCTGGATTAGTCCTGTGCTCGGTCCTACGGCGATTCGGACACGTTCCGAGCCTGGAACTCTACCTTCCTCCTGCATCCACGTCCTGGATACTGAACGCTACCCGGTGAAGGACTGCCAGAGAACTCACGCTGGAATCTGAAGACCCGCGCCCAGGCCTATACAAGCTTCGAAGAGTGAGAAAAAAGAAAACCACTTCCAAGAATTCACAAGCAAAGAGAAACAGGTGAGAAGGGGAGAAACTTGTGACAAAGAGGAGTAATTCCTCGACTGAATAGTCCTTTTTAGCATTTACATGTTGAATTTGTTGATGTGCTGCAGGTGTGTAGCGGATACAGGTATCTGATAGAGGTGGTGTGTCCCTTCTCCAGGTAGATCAAGGCAGGTCATTGTATACATCCTGATGCCACTTGCACAGCGAAGTTCCTAGTCCACAAAGTCTTTCCATTCCAGTATACATTAAGCATACATTTTCTCATGCTTATCACCCGCAAGCGAACGGGTTATGTGACAGACTCAATGGCCTCCTTAAGGAAAGGATTGCCAAAATTAAACTGACACTGAAAAAGGGATGGCTATATTGCCAGCCCATAGCTTTATATTCCCTACGGAATCAGCCTGGCTCGGACCACCACCTCACCCCCAACAAATTAGTAACAGGGAGGCAAATGAGAACGCCTCTTACACCTCAATCGAAGAGTAGAAGTGATATCCAGAGCACAGCAAAAATGTTAGGAAATGAATCAAATTAATATTTGACATGTATGACGTCTAGGATCTCTCTCATTGCAGATCAACTCAAGTGTCGAGGGGGTCAGTCTCAGAACACAGATGAAACCCATTCAGCAACCAGATCATCTGAACTATTATCAACACCTAAACTATTTATTGACGACGCCGTGTTAATTAGAAATTTCACCCATAGGTGGCACAAGCCACGTTTCCATGGCCCTTTTATCGTTGAAAACATAACCCCATCAGCAGCAAACGTTCAACGCAAGCGAGCTTGGCTTCATTTACATGACAATAAACAGTACAGAGGCAAGACCGTACCTCCTCCCATTGCCGATCCAGAAGCAAGACGAGAAGAAGAATTTCAGCGTGTGCAGACTCGATCGATGACGAAGAAGAAGGACGATAAATCTACTAGCTGATAAATGCAGATTTGGATTTGGACTGTGACTCACTTTGGACACTCCTTATAGATATCATAGCAGGTGTGCAATTCTTTGCTAAGAGTCACAGGAATTCTGAAAATAAACATTAGAAAAATATTGATGCATCACGTATATGCCTGATCTTGATTTCAAGTTTGAAGATTGGAAACAAGAGCAATACCCCGAGGCCTTTCTCACTGAGTATCTATTCGTTTAGCTCTATGGTTATAATGGATGGGGATGTGCATCGCCTTGTGCTTGCTGTTTTTGTGTTTATCCTTCAAGCTTATCCTGCTCTTGTCAGAACAGACGTTGATGTTTGCACATTTTTACAGGATCCTAAAAATGGGCCAGTGTTTAGAAGTTTGCTAATCACAGTTATAGAACAAGTATTACAACTGCAGCAGTAAAAATTTTTACTTTTCCTTAATTAATTATAGTACAGATGAGAAATGATGAGGTAAATATGATTTTAGAGAATGAACAAGCCCAACCAATTTCAAAATGTCACAAAAGGTGGATATTGGTATTCTGGTGTATGATATATGCATGTTCAATTTCTATCTTTGTCCCCAACGCTAAATGGTTACAGATCACCAGATGGGAGCTTCTGCAGGCAACCAACACTACCATAAAAAGATACAATGCTAGCAAGGAAGAATTATTGAAGGCCATACGACTAATGACCCTCCAGAACAGATATGTCCTGGATATGATCACAGCGATGGAAGGAGGAGTTTGCGCCAAAATCAGGCCATCATGTTGCACATTCATACCTTCTCACGATGACAAGAATGGGACCTTGACAGAAGCCATAACGTTGCTGATGAACCTTGTTAGGCAGAATCATATGCAGTACCCTTTGGAAACACCACACACAATTAAGGCTACAAGTGCAAGTACAATTTCACCTTTGGTACAAGCCTGTAGTACACAGTTAAGTGGTAGCAATGGCTGAGCAGCCATACTTATCTCAAGAGTAAAGTGAGCACTATCAGAAGTTTACACAAAAGACCACAATTACTGTGATTCAAGCAAACACTGATTCAAGTTTTCTGAGTAAAAGAATATATATTTATTTACACCATCAGTTATAAAACAGTTCACTATTATAAAGCAGCAGAACATCACAATCTTAATACACTACAATAACCCCCAATCAAATCTGGACAAGCTAAGCTCCAAATGAAGTGTGAGCAAAATGGCACTCCAGCTATTTAAAAGGGAGGAAAAGACAAGGTTACCCAAAATCAACAACACCAACAAGTGATAGGCAGGGCAATCTAGAAAAGGCTTACTACAACCAGGATTCAAGTCAATAGGCATGGGCCAATTTTAATGGTTCAGAGTCTTTGCAGAGGATCACACAGTTCAGAGAAGTTCGCGGTTAAGTCTTTGCCAAGAGTTCAAAACGAAGTTGGTCGGAGGAAAAGTTATTTAAAGGAGAAGAATAGGACAAGCCTTCAGAGAGGCGAAGATTTCAAAGACTTTCACCGTGGTCGGACGGGACGAACAACCGGATTTGCACAGTACCTTAAATGAAGAAGAATGCTGTAGCTGAGGTGGTTGTTCCTGGCAGTTCCTGCAGGCTCACGGTTCCTGAGCGACTGTTGTGGTGACAAGAAGGAGGAAGACTGGAGGGTCCTGCACTGCCCAGAGAAGAAGCCAGCAGCAGAGCAAAGCATTGAATAAAAGATGCACTCCTTAAAACCCAAACAGGTTTTGTTCCTCCTGGCTATTCGGTTCACTGCAGCGATGCACAGCAAATTTGACCAGGAGAGGGAGGCCGGCGTTTGGTGTTTGGCGAGCTGGTTGGTCCCACCAAGCTCAAGGGAAGAAGATTACTTTCAGATCTTCTCTGTCGTCTGAGTTATGGGAGTATTTCAGACCTGCAGCAGGGCTTCACCGGAAGGTCCAGTAGCTGCAGCTCCTCGTTGGTTCTCTCGTTCCACTGGCCACTCTGCCTTCCAAGTCCGAGAGACCTGCTTTTAAGCAGTTTTCCCCCATTCACACAGCCTGGCTGTCAATCACACAGCAGGGTGGCTGTCCTGGCAGGACAGTCACCTAGCGAATCAAACTAGAGTGCGACTTGGGACTCCAAGGAGACCTTGTGCAGGGGGCCTCAAACCCCTCCCTCACATCCTGTCCACCCAGACACTCAGGCACCTAAGGAGGGCTTCTGTGCAGAAGCCTGCCAAAGGACGGCGAACAAAGGAACCAAACCTGGTTTGGCGCGCAGAGTAAAACACGAGAAATACCTTTACAAAAAGAAATGGTGAATAAACCCAATTGGAACAAAATAAAATAAAAGGGGCCAAGCGGGTTAGAGTTTGAGGCTACCACCATAGCCTCTAACGGTACTGAGGCTATTTTCATAGCTCGCGGTAGAACAAAAATTGTAGATACCACTGCCACCAGCCAAATGTTACAGAAAGGGGAATGAAACAATGTCTCATGAGAATCAGACAAAAAGGGATAACTATTAACCCTTCCAGTACTCTATTGGAACATAGGTTGTACTGGGTATGTACATTTAAAAAGGGTAAAGTCAATGGCAACGTTACATGTTCTGGGAGACAGTAGTCAGTCCCAGAAATTTGAGTTTAAATTGGGAAGTCTAAAAAGACAACCCTGGGTCACTGCACTGACGGTGCTGTGTGACACACAGTAAAAAGATGATGCTTCTGGAGTGGGTGAGTCTCCATAGTCCATGAGCACAAAAATGTACAACACATAGCCAAAAACACATGTAAGAGTGGGAAAAAAAGGCTCACACTCTTACCAGGTGAAAAAAATAAATCCTAGAAATCCAGCAAAGTTGCTGAGGGACTCAACGGGTAAAGGAAATTGGCCATTCTGGAGAATTCTCCCTATAAACCTGCATAACAAGATGAAAGATGAGACAGAGGGTATTGCAGATGACAGTTGGTTTCCGTCTACCTTCTCATGGGTTCCACAGTGGATGGCAAACATCTTTAAGCTTCTTGAAGAAATATTGGTGATGGTGATGTTTGGATTTTGTGTGATTAGGATAATAATTGCCCAGTGCAAGAAGACAGCCAAGAAAGCAGTGGGAATGAGAATCATGATTGATGTTGAATCAGGATTTGGACCCAAGGAATTGACTGATGAAGAAATCAGAGGATACATAAAGGCCAGCATCACAGCACCTGAAGGAACAATGTTCCTGTATCCATAAAATCACAAGAAGTACATGGGATGATGGGTTTATTGTAACCCAAATGGACAGCGCAGTTATATGACCTGGAGTGTGGGTGAACTGTCAAATCAGATCTAGACTCCGAAGAAACACTTCTTCAAGAGAAGATACCAAGAAGTGGAGACTAATGAAGGTGTGGTCGATGATTCGACCAGAGAGGGGAGTGTAGAGGAGCAGCCAAATGCCTCTGCAGAAAGTCCCGCCTGCTAAAGACTCCAATCAAGCAGTCCCACTAAGTCAGTGCCTTGTTTGGGATTGCTCAAGGGAAGTCCTTATTTATACATTTTTATGTCCAGTTCGTGTACTCTGGATGACAACCCTTATATAACACCCCTCTCTTAGAATCCCCCTGACCCCACTGAGCCAAGAAGTAAGTTTGTTTTGCAAATTTAAAAGGTTTATTTGAGAATTAAACAATATATATATATATATATATATATATATATATATATATATATATCACACTTTTATAATAAATTAATAATTGATATCACACTTGTGAATATGAGCAGTAATCAGCAATAGGTAATCCTATAATAGCACAGTGCTGGTGACTTATGACTAGGAACAGGGGAATAAGGTATCAGAGAATGCTTTATGGGTTCAAGTAGATGCAAAGATGAATAAAAAGCAGTACAGAAATAAACATGATATGATTTCGGCAAAAGATAATGTGATCACTTTTTCTTAGACAATTCACTCCCCCCTATGCAATGTAAGGAGATGGAAGTAACACACACAATTCTCAGGAATACACACAAATGCAATACAAAGTTCCAGTTCCCCCCAGCGAGCTTAGAGGAAAACAGGTCTGATTTTAAACACAGGCAAAATCCTTTAAATGTGATATGCAATGAAGTGAAAAATATGCTAAAATGATTTTAATTCCCTCTAGAGGTTCAGGGTGGGTGACAGCTACTTTGTATTAGTTCAGGATCACTTTAGCAATGCTCTATGAATGATTATCAGGTTGCAAACGAATTTCAGCAAAGGAAAGCAAGACGCTGCTATTTTGACAAGTGAAGAAATTGAGCCAAATCGCAAATCGCGGCAATTCTTCCAAGTGCGTTCAGCGCGATTACGGAAGAACTATAAGGAGTAGCAAGTCGGTTTTAGGTTCGTTGGAAAGCTTAGAATCTTAGCTTTAAAATGACAGCTAACACTCGCTCCTACGACGGTTCAAGAGATACGGATGATTTAGTGGAGGTAGATTTTCAGAATTGAAATTACAGTTTCAGAATGACAGATGCGCTTTGGAAGGTTTTGAATCAACAGGATGGACACGATTTCTGATGATGCAGTTCTAATAGGTTAAAATAGTTTGAATTAGGTTATTGTAAACCAAGAGATTGGTTTTGCACAGGCCTCAGGATACTCACTCCTAATTTTGGAAGGACTGGGCCTCGTTACGGATCTGGTCAACAGGTTGGACTGGACTTCTGGCAGGTGGTTCTGAAGACACAGCGATCTGGGTCAGCTCTGCTCTCTGGGTCTGTAAGGCACTGGTTATGCTCACAGCAGTCTGGTCTGGGTCTGGGTCTGGTCTCTCTGGATATGGCACTGCTTTCTGGGTCTCTGGTTCTGTTCTGGATACACAGAATTCTTAGCAAGCAGCAAACCGCACAACCCGGCGGTTTTATTCTGATGTGCCCCTTGGAGATCTGGGGTAATCAGTTTGCAAACTTGTAAGGCCATCTGAGAATACTTTAGCTTGCAGTAGGCCTTCTTGGTTCAAAGTTCTGTAGTCTATCTGGAGTCTGGAGTCCCTGGATGTGAAGTCTGAAGTCTGGATGTGAAGTTGTCTGTCAAAATGCTCTGCAGAAAGTGAAAAATGAATGTCCTGCCTGCCCTGCACTGTCTCCTTTTATGTGTTTTGAAAGTGGGTGGGTCGGCTCATCTTCTATGCCCAACCCACTCAGGGTTCTGATAGGTTGAAGAATTTTCTGTGCTCTCACTGGAGAACATACTTGTGTGTCAGAGTGAGTCATGAGGTGTCATCTTTATGGCATACAGAAAGAACACTCCCCTTTGCTTTTACCTTAGAAAATCATTTTTCATAACTACACATATTTCCCAGATACACAGTTGTTTGACAATACATGTACATATTACAGATTACTTATGGTCCATGTTTGTTCAACTCTGATCTTCCTAAGAGCTTGCATTCAAAAATGACAACTTATTTTCGTTTTTGGTAGCTTTTGCAACATTGGTTTTTCATCAAATCTTTACACAGACCTGTACCCTCTTCCTGATCATATTAATCTAATTTTTCGTGTCTCTAGCATACATACAGTGTCAGTAGTATTAATAATTAGCAGGGTTTTGCCTCAGAACATGGTACAGAGTTGAGTCTAGTCTTAAATTGTGGGTACATTTCTTAGATTAAGGATCTCCAAATTGTACATTTCTGTCATCTGGTTACATTCAGTTATCAGTGTTCATATAAAACATATATTTGCCTTCAATTCAATTCACTTCAGTGTTTGGGTCCGCCCCAGAAACTTGGGAGTTCAGGATCACATGTCTCTTCTTGCTGGCAGAGCTCTGTTTACAGTCCACACCCAAATTAACATACCCCATTCAATTGCAAGAGCCTATTGTGTTGGGTTCAGCAGGCTGCAGGAAGTCCCCTCCCTCTCAATCACCAGGGCCACGTGATATCCTGCCTTCTTGTGTGTAGTTCTGAGGTGAGAAGGTTTCCCAGCCTCTTGCAATGTTAATTGAATCAGCCCGTCTTCAGGGAACAGCAGGTGTTTAAAATGTTTAATTAACCAAAGAGGCTTTGAAGTTTCCAGCTGTCTCAGGAGGCTGATTAGGTTCTGAACTAGCAGTTCTCCTGTCAGAGTTTAGACCGCTAGCGCCGGCTTGTGGAAAATGCCGGTACTGCACCCATTTTTGGGATCTGTCTTGAATTAATGCATTTCAAAAAGGGGATTTTGCTTGATAGTATATAATCCTTGCTTAACATGGCATTGGTGTTTTTCCTTCGGCACCACATTTCACTCATGGCGCTTCTGACCCAGCACGCTCGCACTGGTGGGTGGCAGGTCAGGCGACCATTTTGGTGTTCGCAAAAACTGCACGGTTTTCCTGGATTCTGGCACGCATGTGGGCTTTTCCACCATCTTGGATTTCCTAAGCCCACAGCACCAAATGTTGTAGCATAATGACTCAAACGTGGGTCATGACACCCAACACGCCCCCTATTGCATGTATGTTGGACGCCTGAAACTGCACCATGCTTGACACCAGTAGTTGTGACCATACCGTGACAAGTGTTTGAGAAAAGGTATCCTTTAAGAAATCCATACCAGATATATGCCTGAAGATATGACAATCCCTGAAAGAGGTCTCTGAAGGAATATGAAAAACAAAAAAAGAGAAGCTGGTGATATCACAAGAAGTGAGCGTGACGTACTAAGAAGATAAAAAGAAGATGATATATGGACCTTACAGAAACTGATGATGAAATAAGGAATCAAGTGAATGTTCCGGTGCAGAAAGGAAGATTGCATATGTGTGTGATGCACTGCAGAAAATGCAAGCCGTTCAATTAATGTACAAATGCATAATCGCAAGTAGACTAAGTAATCATAGAAGCTAGCTATATGTAGTGAATAGGCTGCTGGGGAAGATGCTATTGTATAATGTCTGGACATCGGTCTCAGAATTTTAGTAAACTCATACATACGGAGAAAGAAGGATCGAAACCTGTGTCGCAGCAAAGAATTAGCTGGGAGCATGGAAGAAGCAAGAAGGGCTGTTTGGCTGGTGTCAAGACTGAAAGCAGCCAAGAACTGCTTAACTATCCTCAAAGAACAGAAACCATGAGACGCTGAATCATCCTGTGTTAAGGTGCAAAGAAAGAACACCATGAGTGTCAAGTTTATTAATTCAAGACAATTAATTGCTGCAAAATGGGCCAAAATTGCAGTCTGCTGTCATGTGAGCCAAGGATGGATATAGTAGTTTGGCATGCAGACCAGAACTGTGATACGTGTGTGCCCATACTCCATTTCACTCCCAAGAGAAGAGAATCTATTGCAAGGCCAAGTTCAAAGACAACCATCATGTCAGGAGGCATGGGTGCTGAGAGATATGGGGCTAATTGGGTGGTGAGGTGAAGGCAAGTTCACCCCCTGCTACCTGGGTATGAGCTTAGGTGCTGCTTAGGACCCAAATGTTCCAGACATGGCACAAGTTTGCCAAACAATTGTAAAGGGCCATATAATTAAGGGCCTTGTGGTTTAAGAGCCAATAGTATTCTATGTACTTAATACGTGTTAAGGATAACTTTCACTAGAGGCATGCTTACGTTTTCCGTCTGATAGCAGATGTTCTATCACAACCCGACCCCGCATAGAAAGAATATTTAGATGTTATCCTTGAGCCAAGCACAATCCCTCATAGGTTTTTTTTTCTTTTGCCACGCACTTTGACGTCACTTATGATGAGTTTTTAAAATATAACTGTGTTTTTATGTGATATGCGCTGAGAGCTAGAGCAAACATCCGCCGATGTCTATTGTAACTCCCTGTTTTAGACAATTGATATTAAAACAGTCAAATTGGACTTTGCCAACTTCCTGAACTGGTCTGATTATTTGGTGTAAGAGTTACTCTGCATCCCATCCTTTGCATGACATGTTACTGCTTAAGAATGTTATGTTCAGGACCCTTCCTGCCCGGCTAACTACCACTGCATCTAAACTACCCCCTTCTTGTGCAAACATTTGGATAAGTTGGTAATTTCTCAATTAATCCATCACACTGAATCATTTGGCTGTCTCCACGACCACCAGTCTGGCTTCAGAGCAGCCAGAGGCATGGAAACTTCTCTCCTGAACACCTGTGAAGACTTGATCTCAAACCTTGACTCCAACTCTCCTTCTTTTCTTATCCTTCTTGATCTGTCCTCTGCCTTCGACACATTCAATCATGGCACCCTCTTAAATTGACTCTGTGATACTCTGGGCATCACGTACCGGGCACTGGCTTGGATGACCTCCTTCCTTTCAAATAAGCCCTCCCAGGAGGATAGCTCAGTGGCAGCGTGCTCGACTTGGAAACAAGATGACACGGAGCAACACAGGTTCGATCCCTGGGTCCGCGCTTAGAAACCTCTGGGTATTAAGCGCGTTATAAATGACCTATCATATCTATCATATCATGCTAACGAAACTCAACTCACCTTCAAGCTTCCCTCCTCTACCACCTCACCTTCCTCTCTCATTTTGATTGTCTGGCTGCTATCCAGGCATGGTGTGCTGCCAACGATCTCTGACTTGATGCCAATAAGACCGATATCCTTCTCATAGGAACACCCCGCCCTTCCTTCCCCCCTAATCTCTGGCCACCCTCCTTGGGACGGGTCTTCTCACCCTCTTGTGAGACATAACACCAGGGGGTTATCTTTGACTCCTCCCTCTCCTTCTCACCTCATATCACTGACATTGCCAAGAAGGCTCACTTTCAGCTTCACCTCCTCAGAGGTATTCTCCCTTTCCTCACCTTCCCCCAGAAACTCACAGGCCGATTCATGGAATAAATGTGCGCCGAAAATCCCAGCGCAGAGGGGCCAATACGTGCGCTGCGCCGAAAATTAGCGAAAAGCGCAGGGAAACCAGCGCACGTCGATTCATGGAAGTCCGTGCGCAAGAAAAGCAGAGGACGTGCGCTGAAAAAGCGCGCGGCGCAGGCCGGCGCACAGGTCAACCAACGTCGTGCGCCACGGCCACTGCGCTATCACTCCGAGCGCAGCGCACAGCTCTAAAGTAGGCGGAACACAGGGCGGGACACTCGGAATGGGGAATAAAATGGGGCACAACACTCGGAATGGGGAAGAATGTGGGCGGCACGGGGAAAGTATAGGAGGCAAGTGCGCGGAACGCCCACACGCTCGCATACAACACGTATTCATGGAATAGAATAGGGCAAAAAAACGCACGCTCAAAGCAGCGCACAGGCACAAACAGGCACAAACACGACCGCCACAAGAAAGCAGGCGGTAGCGTCTCTGCACCTGCAAGAAATGTGCGCTAAAAGGTGCGCCAACAAATAGCACCTATATACAGACATGATCAATGTCCAATACTCTAGCCCTCCAGGACAAATGACGTACAAAGGGGTACCCACAAACACAGACACGCGCTGAGAGAAAAAATAAACGTGTGCGTGCATACCGGGGTGCGCGGGAAGTTGCACACGCGATATGGCCGGGTACGTGGATTACAGGGGTGCGCGGGAAGTTCCACACGCGATTAGTCAGGGTACGTGGATTGCAGGGGTGCGCGGGAAGTTGCACACGCGATATGGCCGGGTACGTGGATTTCAGGGGTGCGCGGGAAGTTCCACACGCGATTAGTCAGGGTACGTGGATTGCAGGGGTGCGCGGGAAGCTGCACACGCGATATGGCCGGGTACGTGGATTGCAGGGGTGCGCGGGAAGTTCCACACGCGATTAGTCAGGGTACGTGGATTGCAGGGGTGCGCGGGAAGTTCCACACGCGATATGGCCGGGTACGTGGATTTCAGGGGTGCGCGGGAAGTTCCACACGCGATATGGCGGGGTACGTGGATTTCAGGGGTGCGCGGGAAGTTCCACACGCGATATGGCCGGGTACGTGGATTTCAGGGGTGCGCGGGAAGTACTACACGCGATATGGCAGGGTACGTGGATTGCAGGGGTGCGCGGGAAGTCCCACACGCGATATGGCCGGGTACGTGGATTTCAGGGGTGCGCGGGAAGTTCCACACGCGATATGGCTGGGTACGTGGATTTCAGGGGTGCGCGGGAAGTTCCACACGCGATATGGCCGGGTACGTGGATTGCAGGGGTGCGCGGGAAGTTCCACACGCGATATGGCAGGGTACGTGGATTTCAGGGGTGCGCGGGAAGTTCCACACGCGATATGGCCGGGTACGTGGATTTCAGGGGTGCGCGGGAAGTTCCACACGCGATATGGCCGGGTACGTGGATTTCAGGGGTGCGCGGGAAGTTCCACACGCGAATTGGCTGTGTGCTCCCAGGCATTACCTGTACACCCTCCACGGCCCCTGCAGGCAGCACACACCACAGGGAACTACCCTGCACACCTGCTCATGTCTCCCACCACCCCCACCCCCCATCCACCAGGGACACCCTCCACCAGGCCCCCACCCATGTCTCCCACCACCCCCACCCCCCACCCCCCAGGGGCACCCTCCACCAGGCCCCCACCCATGTCTCCCACCACCCCCACCCCCCATCCACCAGGGACACCCTCCACCAGGCCCCCACCCATGTCTCCCACCACCCCCAGCACTGTGGGGAACCTGCCAGCAGGCCCCCACCCATGTCCAACCCATGTCTCCCACCACCCCCACCCCCCATCCACCAGGGACACCCTCCACCAGGCCCCCACCCATGTCTCCCACCACCCCCACCCCCCATCCACCAGGGACACCCTCCACCAGGCCCCCACCCATGTCTCCCACCACCCCCACCCCCCACCCCCCAGGGGCACCCTCCACCAGGCCCCCACCCATGTCTCCCACCACCCCCACCCCCCATCCACCAGGGACACCCTCCACCAGGCCCCCACCCATGTCTCCCACCACCCCCAGCACTGTGGGGAACCTGCCAGCAGGCCCCCACCCATGTCCAACCCATGTCTCCCACCACCCCCACCCCCAGCACTGTGGGGAACCTGCCAGCAGGCCCCCACCCGTGTCCCCCTGGCCCCAGGTCCTGACGATACACAATCATGGCAGTAATGGCCAGCATACCCAGCACAAACACCCAGGCAAGGATTGCATGCACCCACATAGTGAATGCAATCACATGACACAACCCCAAAGGCAAGTATGCAAAAGAACACATGTCCGTCACACACACATACACAATGGGTGCAAGTGAATGTCAAAACCCATATCATGACATGTAAGAAACCAAAGAGAAAATAACACAAGTGTAAGATAATATAAAAATGTATTAAAAACACAAATCAAGTAAACCAATAAAACATACAACTATGTGGCAAAGTAAATAAAAGGTCCATGTCCGAGAACAAAAATGATAAACCAAAAAACAAAGGATTAAAAAATCAATATAATTTGTCCAAAGCAAAACCATGTAGTAGGAAATCAAAGAAAAACCATTACGTCATGGTGTAAACAATAAAAAAATTAAAAAATGTATCTCCCAAAATATAACAATATATACAGGAATGTTCCAGGGTCCATGAGCCCAACAGCACAAATGAAACCTAATACTAACTAATAAAATAAATATGTACAAAAAAGTGGCCATTGTCCGAGCGGTCCAAAATAATAAAAATAAATAAAGGAAACCTAGCACTAACTAACTAAAAAACTATATACAAAGGCAGCGGGCTAGTCCTGCGGCTCACTTGGTGATGCTGGCCAGGGCATCCTCGAACTCCATGTCAATGTCCTGGAGGCGGGACTCTGTCCTGGCCCCGAGGTCTCGCAGGGACAACCCCATGTGCTCACCAAAATCCCTGCGAGCCTCCTCGAGGCACTCAGCCCGCCTCAATGCCCGACGCATGGAGATCTCCGCCCTGGCCATGGCGAGCCGCTCCTCTTCCGCCCGCTGCCGCTCCGCACCTATCCGCTGGCCAAACTCCTCCCACACGGAACACACCGCCATGCCAGGGTTGCCCTGCCCTCCGGCCGATGCCTGCCCCTCTGATCTTGATGGCCCTGAGCCATGATGCCTCCCACGTCGAGCCCGCTGCTGCCTCCGACGCCACTGCCTCTGCCAGCACGACGGCATCCAGGCTGATGGTAACCACCGACGCCGTCGTGCACGTGCCCTGCCCGATGATGCCGGCACATCTTCCATCTGCTGGGGTCCACTTGCTGTGTCGTCCACCCCTGCTGGACCTCCGACTCCCAACTGTGGCAGGGATGGGATCCCCACCGAGCTGGCTGCATTGGTCGGGGCAGGTCCACAGGGGGCCATGGTGGCATCTGGGCCGGAAGACGGCAAGGAGAACGACCGGTGGATAGCCTGCACAGAGGAGGAGAGGGCCGTCAGATTGGCCAACACATGCAGGAACCCCCCGAACATGGCCGATCCCAATTGGGCCACGTCGGCACGGTGCACTTCGTGATGACGTGCGTGCTCCTCCCGGGAAGCACGCACGTCATCACGAATCACAGCCGTGCGCATCGCGACCCCAATCAGGACCTGCTCCACGCGGCCAGGGGTTCCCACGGCCGCAGGTGGAGGGGAGTCAGTTGACATGGACATCCCCACTACCTGCGGACGGGCCTGGGACGGGGCATCCCTGCTGGTGCATGGTGGTGCACTCACAGGGTCAGGGACAGCGACATGCACAGGCACCTCCACGGTGACCTGTGCTGCCTCCTGCCCCTGGCCCTGGACTGCACCACTTGCACCAGCAGGGATGCTCCCACCAGGCCCCATGTGTGCACCAGTGTCGGCCTCCTCCTCCTCTGTGCAAACCACCAACCTGGATGGCTCCTCACCGTCTCCCGCCGTAGCAGGCCCCTGTGGGGGCTCACCCACCCCTTCCGCTGCAGCCGTGGGGGCATCCCCGCCGCCTTGCTCCACAGCGCCGTCTCCGCCCTCTTCTTCACTAGCCGCTGCGTAGAGGGAGACAAAGGACACAAGCATCAGGCTACTGTAAAATGGTCCCCTAGACAGGAAGCAATAGCAGATGAGCACCCCTGTCAAAGTACACTTCCATCATGTCCCTCCACAACACATGGGTCAGTCCAGGCAAAACACACACAGTAACAGGCATGGTGCATGCCATGCACATTTCCATGCATGTCCAATTGACTCTTGAAACATTCAATGATATGTAACTCACATGCATCATGGCTCATGCATATCACATGCACACACTTCACCTCAGTCACATCCATCTGGCCCCAAACACAACGAACACAGGCGAAACAAGGGTTAGTTGGGTGCGTCACAGAATCTGTGCATTGTCACACACATGTGTCATGCATCCATGGCATGCACAAGTCACAGACACGCAGGTCAGGCACACAGACATGGCTACCATATATGTACCTGGCATCAGCACCCATCCTTCACCCCCATCCATGTCCAGGTACAGAGACTGGCATGCTCTCATGTCCTAAATCTGCATAGGGCTCCCCATGCCACATTTCAACACATGCAACAACCATGTGGGTCACACATCACTGGTCGCACATGCATTACCATGATGTCCCTGCACACATACAGGCATACATGGCCCATGGCACACATACAGGCAAGTATCATAGAACCAGCACACCGCAACATGCCCTGTCTCACACAGTAATGCTTGCACACTTACCGCTCAACTCCAGACGGGCCTCCCTCTCAAGGACCTGGGCATGGAGCGCTGGGCGTACGCGTTCCAGGACCCTCTTCTGGATGGAACTCATGCGGCCCCGGCCCCCCTCCACGAGGCGCCGGGCCTTCACAAGGGTCCTGGACCTCAAGTCCTCCCAGCGCTTCTTGATCTTCTGGACGTTGCGGGTTGCCACCCCCTCCGCGTTGATGGCAACCACACAGTCGGCCCAGATCCTCTCCCGTCCTTCCTTGCTGGCGCGGGACGATCCAAAGAGGGCATCATACTGCCCCAGGACATGCTCCACCAGGACACCAACTTCGGTGGCAGTGAAGCTGGTGCCCCTCTGCCCCTCTGGCCTGGGGTTGCCACTGGTGCCAGATGTCGAAGTGCCCGACATGGCAACCCCAGAGGCAGGTGTGGGTGGGCAACTGGGTCCTGGGGCTGGGCTGTGGAGCGATGTAATCCCAGTTGGGAGTCTTCAGTTCCAGCAGGGGTGGACACAGCAACTGGACCCCTGCAGATGGCTGATGTGCAGGCACCAAATGGCAGGGCACGGTGGCAGCAGGCAGGCAGGCAGGCAGGCAGCAGCAGATAGCACGTGGGAGGCTGCTCAGGGCACTGGGGGGGCAGTAACTCGGCCTTCTGGGCAGGAGCGTGGTGTTCCGTGTGTTTTCGGGTGGCCAGCTTGATACGGAGTGATTTGGCACGTGAAATTCCTCCACGTCAGCGTGAAATCCGAGGAAAGGGCCTTAGCGCGTAAGTGCGTCAGCACGCATACGCGATTCTATTGGACCAGAGTCCCTCACCGCCTAAGCGCGTCTGACGTGATCCGCACGGGCGTTCCCCACTCAGCACGTGATGACGGAGCACACGTGGAAATACTGCACGTCAGAGTGTCATCGCGTGTAATTGGCCAAAAGTGCGCGTACACGCGATTGGCCAATGTACGTGTATTTCATCGCGTGTAATTGGCCAAAAGTGCGCGTACACGCCATTGGCCAATGTACGTGTATTACATCGCGTGTAATTGGCCAAAAGTGCGCGTACACGCCATTGGCCTATGTACGTGTATTTCAGGGGTGCGCGGGCACTTACACACGCAAGTACGTCAGCGCACCTGTATGCCTGCTGCGTGGGAATTTCCACACGCTATTGGAGTGGGAACTAGATTCCAGGGGTGCGAGGGTCACACGCTCGCCTAGAACACGCGCAAGGCATTAATTTGCGCACTTATCAATAAACAAGCCAGATGCCAGGATGAACATACCGTTCCTAGCAGCAGTGGCAGTGGGCTACCAAAGGAGGAGGAGGAGGAGAGTCAGGGCCAGAATATTCACACCCAGAACCAGCCTATTCGGGATGCCTGATGACCAGGTGTATGGGAGGTACAGGTTTCCAGCACACATCATACTGGACCTGGTCAGTGAGTGGGAGGATGACCTCACATCACCCACCCTGTGCTCCCAAGCACTCAGCCCCCTGCAGAAGGTCCTGAATGTACTGCACTTCTTGGCCACTGGATCCTTTCAGCGGACAAGTGCCATAGTGGGTGGTGTGTCACAGGCCACGCAGTCACGCTGCCTACACCAGGTCTTGAACATCATCACTGCACGGCCATCAGTCCGCAGGCACATATATCTCCCCAGGACTCATGCAGAAAGGCGGACGTGCATCCAGGAATTCTATGGTGTGGCTCAATTCCCCAAAGTGCTTGGTGCAATTGACTGCACACATGTGGCTCTACGTCCACCCAGGGCAACAGAGCACATCTATAGAAACCGCAAGCACTGGCATTCCATCAACGTGCAAGTTGTATGCAATGCCAAGGGAATCATCACATCAGTATATGCCAACTATCCCGGGTCCACCCACGACAGCTTCATCTACAGAATGTCTACACTATGCCGGGACCTAGAGGCTGGCCAGCATGGAGATACATGGCTGCTTGGTGAGCATGAATGCCACTGCACATGCATGCATGTCAGATACTGGGTCATGACACAACACCACTAATGATACCCATCACCACCTCCGCAGGGGACAGTGCCTACCCTATCAGCCCCCACATGATGACCCCAATCCGGAACCCCACCACGCCACCCGAGGTAAGGTACAACACAGCCCACATTGCAACACGGGGCATAGTGGAGCGCACATTCGGAGTGCTGAAGTCACGCTTTCGCTCCCTTGACCGTTCTGGCGGGCAGCTGTTATATGCTCCCCGAATAGTGTGCAGGATCATAGTGGCAGCATGTGTCCTGCACAACGTTGCAACACGCCGGGGCCTGCCCGTGGACATGGTGGTGCCCCCACATCCACAACCACATGCACGCCCGCTGCGCATGGGAGGGGAAAGGGCACGGGGGGTGGCAGCCCGTACGCAACTGGTGGCCAACTTCTTCACCTAGGAATCACAGTGCTGGCTAGTGCACACTGCTCTGGCACATACCATCTGACAATCAATGATGACACTACCTGACAATGTCACAAAATTACTTGACAATAAACTGTCAGATACACATCAGCCTGAGATTGTTAACATGGAAGTGTCACTATGTGTGCACCCCTACCTACACATACACCAGCAATGCATCACAACGAAAAGACACAACTCCATCAATCAAATATGCATTGCCACAGGCGATTCACTACATGACAACATTGCCATGTCACCCATTCCCTTCACAGTCCCGCCACTGAGGACACCATGTCATGGTATGTGAGAGCAAACAAACTGGCCATCACAACATGACACCGGTGTCACAAATAGCAGTGCCCCAAATGGAACATAGCCGCACTTGAACAGCTAACCGCGCTGGAGCCACTACTACACACCTGTGTAAGAGTAATTTCAATCAAATTACACACCAACCCACCCTGAAGCCCACCCAAACAAGACACAATGCATGTAATCAATGGTAGTCTCATTACCTGATTCTGCTGGTATGTCCTCACCGTCCAGATGTACAGTGATGGCGCCACGCAAAAGTGTCAGTGCACATCTACCGACATGTAGTCTGACTCCAGAGAGTATGCCCGTGTGAAGAACTGTGTGAAATACCTGCAAAACATGAGCAACATATGTAAGTAGAGGCACATATCAAACCATCATGCATAGTTAGGTGCAACAACAATGTACACTATGAATGTCTACACAGTATTGACTATGGACTGGCCAACAGCTCATGGGAGTCCAATGTCACCGTGTAATTTGCTGTCACTTGGGCACACCCTTTGCAAGCCCATGGAAACGGAAGCAGGAGGGGTGTGGATGTCTGCTACCCAAGCATCGAAACCAAACTCAGGACAAGCCTGCATGTGCCCAGCCACAATACAGTGTATGCCCAGGTACCCACACAAGGCAACACTCTTGGAAAAGAAAAAAGAAAATTGAGAAAAAATGGCCATGAAAGGGCCGGCGGGGGGGGGGCCACCTATGAGGTCCGAGGACAGGATGCACGCCACAATCCACCTGTGTGGATCATGGGAAACTAAAACACCCCATAGGCTCGTGGCCCACACGGCTACTCTGTTGTGGGAGATGAGTCGCTATCGCTCTGGCCAGACCCTGCAGCTGACTCAGGAGGTGGGGGAGCTGCCTCAGAAGATGGTGTGACAATGGGAGGCAGCCCACGCAAAGCACGAGTTTGCTCCTCCATGGCTGCAAGCAGGCGGGTCTGGTAGTTCTGGTTCTGGGTTATAATCATGCGGAGGTCCCCATGCAGTAACTTCCGGGATGACCTGACCTCCGCACGAGTTGCCTGCATCTCGGCCGAGAGCGTCCGTGTCAGACGCTCCAGCTGCTCCTCTGTCCTTCTATGGGATGAAGCCTCAAGCTCTAACAGGGTCGACCTGAGGTGATGGAATTCTTCCCTCAGGCCTTCCCTGTGGCGCTGGGACTCCATGGAAAGTGATTCCCGCAGAGTCGCCAGTGCCGCCCGCCTGTCCTTGTTGGACGCCAACATATCCTCCCTGTGTGCCTGGCAGATGGACTCTGTAGCCTGCTCCAGTCGCTCCATCAGCCTTTCTGGGGGGACAATGGAAGTGGCCACCCTATCCATGGCCTGTGCAATCATCTCGGATGATGCTGCCTGTTGGTTGGCCATACCGTAGATGGATTGCTCCCAAGCGGTATTGCCAGGTGGCATACGGCCACCACGTTGACGGGCACCACACCTGCCTGGGGCAAGGCGGACTGCGCCTTGCTGTGCCGGCAAGGCCTCAGGCTGCAGGACTGCATTCCCTCTCTGATCTGCAGCCCCAGGAACAGGATCAGAGATTGTGTGGTGTGGCCCTGCATCCGTAACCACCGGAGGCTGAGCTGCCGACACTGACATCCCCATTGAGGGCAATGGCCCGGCTGCAGGTGGGTCGGACAGAGGAGATTCTCTCCCAAGAACACTCACCTGCGACTGCACATAGGTGTCATCCTCCGAGTCTACACCTGAATACTGCTCGGGGGAGGAACCCCCAGAGACACCCCTCGACAGCACGACCTGCAGCACTTGTGGGTTTTCACCCACAAACACACCACGTCCCTCACTTGTGGAAGGTCGGCCCGGGTTGCCCTCCTGGGACGGCTCAACCACCACATCCCCAGCATCAACAAGTGCTTCGTCCCCTGCAAAGACATGAAAGAGAAAAATGGAAACAGGCATTAGCACCATGGCATGCAACAAGGGCTGATGAACAACAGAGGCAGTAGTTCTACGACACATGTCCCACATGACTGGGAGACCTCCTATGCATTCACCATCACTGGGTCTGTAGGGGAGGCTCAGGGCATACAATGTACAGATTGGAGAGCAACGCCTGCTCACCATGCTGCCTAGCACTGCCATCACACATTGGCCGGTGATTGCCATGTCAAAGGCAAAGGCACATGCCATCACACACATGGCATGTGACATAGCCACCAAGTGAAGAGGGAGAGGAGGGCAACTTTTTTGGATTTCTACCACTCTGGTCCTGACATCGCATCATCACATCAATAAGTTAACATGTTGTACATGGATCTGCTAGTCCAAATTGGCCACGATGCACAGTGCCTTGTCTACATCAACAAAATGCAGTTAACAATGAGATTCCACCTCCCCATCACCTTTAAAGGAATCATATAGCATTCGTGAAGCACCGGTCCAGAAATGTATGAAGGTACAGCGGAGCACTGAGGGGTGGTGGGGCAGTAGGGGATGCCAGTCAACAATCCTACTGGTGCGTGTCATTCATGTCACGCAAGTGCAGGGGTGGGTGGCACAATGAAGTGCAAGGGGAAGTGGCGGCTGGAAGTGCTGTACAAGGTAAGTAGGACTTAACGTCAAGGGCAGATGGTGTGAGGCGCAGACAAGTGCTGGGGGGGGTGGCCTATAGGGGTACAGAGACAATCATGCAGTGCTGTGGGCTCGGAGGGGACAGGGGAGGTACACACTGCATCTGGCTCGGCAAGGTCCTTGCAGATTTCTATGTGTCCTGCAGAGTTGTCACATGCCGCAGATATGTGCCCTTGGATTGGGGATCTCATCTTGGTGAAAAGGGTGAGGCGCTATTGCCTTTGGAGCATGTGGCAGGCCAGTTTGCCAGAGGATGAGCATGATGCAGGACATTCCCTCTCTGCCACCCGGCACCTGTGGTCTGGGTTCACAAGATCCGAGTCATGCCAGGACTCTGCATTGGCATGGGGCTTCAGACAGGTGGTCATGACCGTGGCAAAGACATCCAGTGTACCTGACATAGAGTGGAGCATGGAGTGGGCCCTGTCAGGATGGGAGTGAGCCTAAGGGGGAGCTGGATGGGGGGGAGATTTTGGCAGCATGAGCCTCGACTGACACACACTTCATGGGTTGGAATACCAAGAAGGTGTGTGACAGTGGTGAGGGTGGCTTTGCCTGTGGGGTGGTGAGGGTGAGCTGGGAGGAGAGGAGAATGTGATCACTCCAGGAGAGAGGAGTGCAGAGATGGACGGAGAGGGGAAAGTCAGATGAGATCAGAGCATCAAGAGTGTGCCCTGCAGAATGAGTAGGGACAGACGGGAGTCTAGAGGGTGAGAGGGAGTTGCTGAGGTCACAGAAAGGTCACGTGGGGGGGTCAACAAGCATGCAGGTGGATGCCTACAGCAACAAGGAAGAGGATTTCTGTGTCTGGGAACATGAGTGAGGAGGAGAGGTGAGGACACTCAGAAAGGAAGTAGTACATTTGACCAGTTTTCCCAGACACAGTACGCACAGTTTGTGAATGTCAAGGTCTGGTAGAGAGAGACGTCACACAAGCCATTCCAGAGTGGAGTAGGTCTAAGTAGGAGTGACAGTGGCAGGAATACCCTCAGGGAAGCCAAGGGCACACCCCCCCTGCACAGTAGTGGCGGGCCAAGGAGAGGGAGTGTGTGAAGGATGCAGACAGAGCTGGCCGTCAGACATGTTTCCATGAGACCAAGGATGTCAAGGTGCATAACCTCATGTAAGTGACAGATATCGGAGGAATGCCTGATGCAGCCGCAGTGAAAGGAGTGTAATTGTGGAGGAGGTTGACAGCCTTGGAGGACTTACGGGGAGTGCTAGAGATCAGAGGTGCAGCATGTGTAGGAGTTGGAGTGGGAGGCGGAGAAGGATCATGGGAGGGTGCAGGGAGGCAGTGCAGGATTGATGAGGAGAGAGGAGGGGGGACAGCAGGAGAGGAAAGGAAGTTGATGAGATGTGGCTAGCATTTCTCAAGGAGAATGAGGTTGGCCTAAGGGCCTTGGACTGAGATGCTCCCATTACCATGCACATCAATTGTGGCCTCTGAGGATTGGAAGGAGGCCAGGAGTACACCCCAACGGGTCCCACCATTGATGGTGGAAGAGGAGCAAGGAGAGAGGACAGGGACCATGTGAAGGGTCTATGGGACAGGCAAAGGCATGTATGAGCAGATGTCAGTGAGAGTTGGCTTTGAGTAGGCTCAGATGCACTTGTCAGCAATAGGGTGGGTCGCATTGGAGGGCAGGGTGCCCTCATTTGACTGTTAGCAAGCAGGTGTCGTGAGTAGGGCACGATGGTCTGAACTGTAGAAGTCAGGGAAGATAGACCATGAAGAGCAGCATGGAGTGTGAGGGAATGGGGCTCGAAACCAGACGGTACCAAAGCACACAGGTAGGAGGTGGATGTCAAGGCAACATCCACAGTATGACAGCATGTTGGTTGGCATTTATATACAGAGGACGCATTAGCATGTGGTATCATTGCATGTCAGGCATGTGAAGATGAAACTTGATTGGCTGGGGGAAAGTATAGGAATGGTATGTAAGACATCAGATGAATAGACAGGGGAGTATGAGCAACAATGTAGTGACAAAATGACAATTCAAGGGCAACTTCCATGGTGTAGGGCCATATGTGCACTGTTGCCAGTTGGGATAGTGCTGTGGGCAGATGGTGTTGCACTGAACATACTGGATGAGGCACATGGGTGCCACTATCAACTCTGCCACACACCCCCTTGACAGGCACCCAACATGAATGCTTCACACACACACCATGCACATGGATAATACACACATGCATGTGCACTCACCGGATGATGCCTCGTAATCAGGGAGATCTCCCACACCTTGGAGTTGTCCCTCGGTGACGTAGGATCCAGCTACGGACTCGTGTGGTGTGAGTTCTATTTCCTGTGCTGGGGACCCACCTCCAGTCACCAAGGTTGCGGCATGACTTGAGGCCAGCTTATCCTTTGCCCTGCGCTTAAGGTCATTCCAGCGCTTCTGGCAATCACTAGCTGTGCGCCTCACTACTCCAAGGGCACTTATTCTGTCAGCAATGGTCTGCCAGTGTGCCTGGCGTCTGGCATGTGTGGTCTTGGACCCTGCAACGATGACCATTTCCCTATCATGATCTGACACATACTGAACAAGTGCATTCAGTTCGGCGTCTGTGAAGCTTGGCTTCCTTGATGGGCCGGACTGTGCAGCCGTGCCTGGGGAATCAGCCTGTGCCGGACGTGCACTCTTCCTCTTGCGCTTGGAAGGGGGTGGGGATCCAGAGTGTCCTACGCCGCTGTGGACACTAGGGGCAGGAGCCGTGGTGGACTCAGTACTGGGTTTGTGGGATTGCACACTCAGCATGGGAGTAGGTGCAGGCATTGGGGGTAGTGGGATGGGGTCAGGCCTGATCTGAGGTGCATGAACTAGGACCGACACAGTCTTGGCAGGGTGTATGAGAGGTGGGGTGGATGGAGCCACACCCTGGCTACGGGGGCCAGCAGATGACCTATCTGGCATAGATGCGCGTGCCCTGATGACACCAATGTGCACCGGTGCACGTGCAGTGGACCTGCTGACCTGGATGTCAGCGATGGGATCACCCTCGGACAGGTCTGCTGCCACAATGGGCTGGTCCGACAAGGGCTGATCAGGGTTGGTATCAGCCACATGACCCTCAACTGGGGGGGGGGGGCATGGGTGTCCCTGACTGGTCCTCCAGACTGGGGGGGACAGGGGCACCCTGCAAGTCGCAACCACGTCCCCTAGTGGATCCTCCACGGCCACCACGTGTGGCTCGGCCACCTTTGCCACCCTTACGGCTTGCACGCCTCCCAACCATGGCACTGATGTTATTGTGCGTATGGGAGTCGGTGTGCACAATTGTCCTGGGCAATTGGGTGTCAAAGGGGTTGGGTACCAGATGGTATTCGTACCCTAGTGCAGTGGCAAGGCTATATGACACCCCTGGGGAAAGATGACGGGTCACGCAACGCACAGGCACCCCAGAAAAGTTAAGGAACGTGCACAATACCCCTCCTAGACCACGTGTGCTGATGGAAAACCCTGCACTACGCTGTGGCATCCAGTAACACAATGAACGTATGCGTGTCACACGCAGCCTAGAATGACCTCTGAAGGGGTAGGCTACACACGGGGCAAGCACAGAAGTTAGATACGTGCGTGACTCACCGTCTGCCAGGTAAAAGAGCGTGAAAAATGAGCGCGTTTGGTTGGCAACACCCCCGCCAAAAGAAGATGTGTACGCTGTCTGAGGAGACAGGACAACAGCAGAAGGGGACACTGTTTGAGGGAACAGGCCCAGGTAAACCAGTACAAGAGGAAAAAGAGAAAAAGCTGTCAGAGGTAACAGGGAGTACGAACTGGAAACGCTGTGAAGTAAATCGCGTGTGAAACAACAAGAAGTACAGAATTCACCCACTCGCTCTCCACGAAAAGCACGTACAAGGAAATGGTGTTCTACACTACCTTATATACAGGCCCACACGTACAGCGTCACTTACGGCGTGTACGTGCTTGGCCCATGTTCACCAATCACACGCTTTGTCACTTCTGCGTGTGGATCCTTTTTCACCAATCACACGCTTTGACACTCCTGCGTGTAGCTCACTTTTCACCAATCACACGCTTTGTCACTCCTGCGTGTAGATCCATTTTCACCAATCACACGCTTTGTCACTCCTGCGTGTAGATCCATTTTCACCAATCACACGCTTTGACACTGCACGTGCAGGTAACTATAGACGCACATATGCTGGTGACGGGTTTTCCCGCGATTCGCTGAGTGTGGGGTTTTCACGTGCAAAATCACTCCCTATCAGGCTGTCCACGCGTTCAAACACGAAAGACCACGCTCCTGGCCAGGAGGCCAAATTACAGTCCCCCAGAGCCCTGAGCACGCTCCCACCTGCCATCTGCTGCTGCCTGACTGCCTGCTGGCCACGTGCCCCACAGTGCTGGTGGGTGGGGGTGGTGGGAGACATGGGTGGGGGCCTGGTGGAGGGTGCCCCTGGTGGATGGGGGGTGGGGGTGGTGGGAGACATGGGTGGGGGCCTGATGGCAGGTGCCCCTGCACTGCTGGGGGGTGGGGGTGGTGGGAGACATGGGTGGGGGCCTGGTGGAGGGTGCCCCTGGTGGATGGGGGTGCAGGGGGACATGATCAGGTGTGCAGGGTAGTCCCCTGTTTTGTGGGCTGCCTGCAGGGGCCGTGGAGGGTGTACAGGGTACACCTGTGAGGGCCCACCCAGCCTATTCGCGTGTGATAATTCCCACGCACCCCTGTAATACACGTACCCTGGCCAATCGCGTGTTGAACTTCCCGCTACCCCTGTAATACACGCACCCTGGCTGTTCGCGTGTGATAATTCCCGCGTACCCCTGTGATACACGTTCCCTGGCCTATCGCGTGTTCTACTTCACGCGTACCCCTGTAATACACGTTCCCTGGCCAATCGCGTGTTGAACTTCCCGCTACCCCTGTAATACACGCACCCTGGCTGTTCGCGTGTGATAATTCCCGCGTACCCCTGTGATACACGTTCCCTGGCCTATCGCGTGTTCTACTTCACGCGTACCCCTGTAATACACGTTCCCTGGCCAATCGCGTGTTGAACTTCCCGCTACCCCTGTAATACACGCACCCTGGCTGTTCGCGTGTGATAATTCCCGCGTACCCCTGTAATACACGTTCCCTGGCCTATCGCGTGTTCTACTTCACGCGTACCCCTGTAATACACGTACCCTGGCCAATCGCGTGTTGAACTTCCCGCTACCCCTGTAATACACGCACCCTGGCTGTTCGCGTGTGATAATTCCCGCGTACCCCTGTAATACACGTTCCCTGCCCTATCGCGTGTTCTACTTCACGCGTACCCCTGTAATACACGTTCCCTGGCCTATCGCGTGTTATACTTCACGCATACCCCTGTAATACACGCACCCTGGCTGTTCGCGTGTGATAATTCCCGCGTACCCCTGTAATACACGTTCCCTGGCCTATCGCGTGTTCTACTTCACGCGTACCCCTGTAATACACGCACCCTGGCTGTTCGCGTGTGATAATTCCCGCGTACCCCTGTAATACACGTTCCCTGCCCTATTGCGTGTTCTACTTCACGCGTACCCCTGTAATACACGTTCCCTGGCCTATCGCGTGTTCTACTTCACGCGTACCCCTGTAATACGCGTTCCCTGGCTGTTCGCGTGTGATAATTCCCGCGTACCCCTGTAATTCACGTTCCCTGCCTAGTCGCGTGTAGAACTTCCCGCGTACTCCTGATTTGAAGATTGCCCGCTTTGCTTTCCTTGTTTGCCTGCCCTGTGAAGTGGTCCAGGGTTAGCGCAGCCCTTAGCGATGATTTGGCGATTTTGATGGCTTTTCCTTGCGCAAGGGCGTTCTTGGGGGCGTTACTGGCGCTGCTGCAGGCTCGCTGCGATTCTCTGCGCCACGGCTGGTTTGGGAGCATGAAATCCATGAATACGCTGTGCGCGGAAATCAGTTTTAGCGCACGTGCCTGGCGCAGACTATCGCAGGCGCACGCTGTGCGCCAGCCGCGTGCGCTACTTGTGCGCTGGATTCTATGAATTACCCTGTCAATGTCTGCAGAGCTCTGGTTCTCGCAAGGCTGGACGACTGCAACAGCATCTTCCCCAATCTGCCTCTTTCCTCCCTCTGCCCTCTTCAACTAATCCAGAATAGGACTATAAGACTTATCCTTGGCCTCAAGCCCAGGGACCATATCTCTCCAGCCCTAAAATCTCTCCACTGTCTCCTTGTGGCCAGAAGGATCAAATTCAAGACCCTCTGCATCATCCACAAGACTTTCTGGGGTCTGGGACCGCACTACATTCAACTTGCTCTTCCCAAATATTTATTTATGTATTTATTTTATTTATTTTATTTATTTTTGTATTTGTTGCAGCACACTGAAGCCACAGGTATCTAGGTAATAGTTACATTATGGAAAGGCGAAGGGGTGTGCAGGCAAGGGTAAGCAGGAAAAGCAGGATGCATAGATTAATGAGATTCAACAGTGATGCAGTGACATGGCTTAGAGGAGTTTAGGTGAAGAGCCAGGCTTTCAAATTTCTCCTAAAGGTCCAATTGGATGGTTCCATTGTCAAGAACCTGGGGAGATTGTTCCAAAGCTTGGCAGCGACAACAGGGAAGCTAGAGCCACCTGCAGTTTGGCGACTAAAGCTGGGCACTTTGAGCAAGTGATCATTTGAGGATCTTAGTGGGCGAACAGGGATGTATTTTTCCACTTGCTGTGAAAGGTAGGCCGGTGTTGTTTTGGAGAGGCACTTGTGAATGATTGAGAGGATCTTGAAGTTGATTCGCTCTTGGATCAGTAGCCAGTGGGAGTCTTTTCTGGCTTTTGAGATGTGGGCGTGCTTGGTAGGGCCGAGGGCATTATTTTGGATAGTCTGGAGTTTTTTCAGGTTGCGTTCCAAAGTGCCAGCAAAGAGGCTGTTAGTATAGTCCAACTCGGCACTGGGGATGGCTCTGGTGATTGTGAGGCAATTGGATACGGAGAGGAAAGGCTTGCTGCCACGGAGTAGTATGGCTGTGTGGGTGGCATCGAAGGAAATGGCATTAACTTGACGCAAGAGGTCGAGTGGAACATCCAGTTAGAAGCCCAGGGTAGCCCGAGAGCTCCAAAGTGAAAGCTGCGATGGCAGGTGAGATTTGGATCAGGTTTCTGTCGATATTGAAGGATTTATAGTTCATATTCAGTTTGCGGAGAGTGGTGGGGGAGCCAACAACAAGAATCTCAGTTTTGTCTTCGTGTAAGCAGAGCATATGAGTTGCCATCCAGTTTTGGACGGTGTTGTAGACTGAATTGATGGTTGCAGTGTCTTGGCAGTAGGAGCCGGAAAGGGGAAGGATGATTTGGGTGTCATCAGCATAGTTTGTGTAGGAGATGCTGAGGACATCCAGGTGATCAAAAAGGTTTTTTTTATACAGTGTCGGAGAGAGGCAAGAACCTTGGGGGACATTGCAGCTGACTGGCGTGGGTGAGGCGGCATGATTGCCTATGAAGATCCGGATCTGTCTGCCAGGAAGGATCTGATCCAGTCAGTGGCTGCAGGAGATAAGTTAGCTGTGGTAGTGAGGTGATTGCCCCTGCTAGAGTCCTTCTGTCCTCTAGCTCTAACTCTCTGCACATCAGACGTTTCTTCAAGCAGATAGTGTAGTGTAGATCTCTTTCTTTGGCATGAACCTCTCTCTGGAACAGTCTGCCCACCCCCCTCAAACTTGACCCCAATCTCCTTAAATTCTGGAAGCTTCTCAAGAACTTCCTTTTCTCCTCTTTCCCTATCTCCCTTCCTTGCTAATGCCCCTTTCTAGTGTGACTGGCTACATGGTCCGCTCTGAGTCATACAGGGGCCAGGCCCTCCCTAGACCAGTTTGCCTCAAAACCTCCTTATTAGCACTTGTCTCCATGCTCCCTTTTCTGACTAGACTACTGAGTCTGGTCAACCCCCCCCCCTCCTCGCACTAGCTTATCCTTATCCCATTGCCAGCGCACTTTCCCTACTGGCTCTACTTAGCAGTTACACAGCCACTGGGACCACTCCTTCCTGCATCCCTTTCCCCCTCCCCTTACCGTCCCTTCACCCTGACCTGCCCCTCCGCCCTGTACTTCCTGTCTGCTGCACTTGCACAATCAGAATGTCACAAGGCCTAGTAGGACTGCTATTGTTTTTAACCCCCTCTGTTCCTCCTCCCCCTTAGTCTTGTGGCACCTGGAAACACTTTCTGCTGTATATGCGCCATACAAATGTTCAATAAAAACAAACAACAAAAATAAAAAAAAACATTGGGGAGTTCCTTCCCTCTCCAATCAAGGTGCATTACAACAAACTGTTTAATGTTAATTCTTTGTTCAGCACTATTTCCGATTCATCTCATGCCCCTTGGATCCCTCCCCCCGTGCCCCCAATGAGCTAAGAACCATGCCACTGCACAGGAAATATATTTATAGGTAATGAATTATCATAGGTAATGAATACCACAATAAAACTACACATGCCACCTTCTATGTGGCTCACAATTAAACTTATTGTTTCAAGTTGGTTGGGAAAAACACAAATCACAATACTTTACATTCTACAGATTTTACTACAAGAAAGACTCAGCACTGGTCGATGAACAAAATCAATTTACATATGCAGTGCTGTGCAATTTTGATTTCAGACGTGCTTAAAAAAGGCTAGCAGTTTGGTTTACAGATGTGTAAAAAATGCATATGACAATTATTATTTCACCCACACCTTTGCTTTGAAATAAACACAGGATGATTTAGCAGTTTGTTTTTCAGACCCCCCTCACATAAAGGTCAGTTTTTTTTATGTCTTTGTTTTTTATAACACACTTAATACTTAAGCTCAGTTTCTAAGCGCAGATCCGGGATTGAAACTTCTGTTGCTCTGCGTAGTCTTGCTTCCATGACTAGCATGTTGCCCCTGTGCTATCCTCCATTTTGGAGAAGTTGGCCAGAAACATTGGGATGATTTAGGAATTCTTTGATTTTTGGACCCCGCTCCACTTAATACCGTGTGTTGGGGAAGCTGGACAGAAAAACTGGGATGATTTGGGGATTTTGGATTTGAGACAACCACTCCACTTAAAGCTCTGTGTTGGGGAAGTCAGACAGAAAATTCGATTTTGGTATAGGGTACAGGACACCCCTTTTCCTTAAAGAAGTCGGGGTCAACATACGAAAAGCACAATAGTTATGAAGATGCAATTTACTCTCCAAAAACATAATTTTACCCTCCACCAATTCGCCAGCTTTTAAATTCAGGACATTTTCAGAGCAGCCAGGAACACATTTTAGATTGCCATTAAAATTCCCCAAGTTGTAGGTGGATGAATTTTATTTCAACCAAATGGCCTGGAAATTATCTTAAAAATGACACATACATGAATGAAGTAGGACATGTGGTTGCTCAGAAAAATGCATAAATCATAATAGTCCTTTTAAACTATTGGAAAATCTTCATGTGAATGCAAATTGGAGCACTGCCCTCCCCAGGCCATTTGCCATTCCTGGCCAGCATGTGACCAGAGCTTCATGGACTGTGTCTTTATTAGCCTCTTGGTTGTTTGAAGTTGGTAGGCTGCAGGTCATAAATACTTGGGATGTAAGAGATACACAGAGAACCCTACTGCAGATAATTAGCTAGGCTGGCCCTGTGATGTCTCGAGAACCTCCTGACATCAGGCATCCTGCCCTGTTATCTGAAGTGGACCACCATTTCGATCTGAAATCCTTGTATTTTCTTGTATTTTTTACAGAGTTCAGCTTCCCTTGATTGCAGCTCCTCCCAAATTCCAGTCACGCACTGGCTATGCCAGTTACCATCCTGCTGTTTGAAGTGGGTGGGCTGCAGGCCATAAATACTTGGGTTGCAAGACCCAGGCTGGCAGTGGGGGAAGCCATTTGCAAATTCTGCCCAGAGACCCACTGATTCTCCTTGGCTGAAATGAACTCACATATTGCATGTCCTAACATCAAGCATTATTCTTTAAATACTGTGTATTTCACTGATCACTGTTCACTTTACTTTTGCATCAGTGGATTTCTTCCTTCTTGTCACACACATTGGGTTTTTTAAATAGGACAGCTGAAAATATAGGGTAGTTTATTTCAGTCATTAGTGAACTATATTTTGAATGTTCTGCTGTTCGTTTCTATGCTGAACAGTGGGTTTGAGCTGTCACAGTTCACCCCATTTTGTTTGGTGGCAGTTTCAATGGAAATGCTGCATTTCTCTCTCAGCCAGCAATATGATCTGCTTTTCCAATCTACACTCAGTTTGACATTTTGTCTTCAGTTTACTCTGGATTTCAACTGCAAGAAGGCACCCAGATAGTCTGCCTGAATAGGCCAATTTTTAGAGTGCAGGTTTTTAAAGACTTGCAGGTCATTTTTCCAGTGGCTCCTTCAGTTTTGTTGGTTTGGGGTCTGTGAATAAATCCCACAATGGGATTCTGAAAACACAGAAAAGGGAGCTTGTGGATTCCTGTGTGTGTGCCCCATCAGTGACCCCAAATGTCCGTTTATAGTTCTGGCTATTAGGTGTTGCTTGCAACACCTAAAAGCCAAAACGATTGCATTAAATTACAGATAGGGAGGTATTGTGTATGAGAAGGGTCACACTGCCTGTAGGTGTTTGTTTGGTTATTTGTCCATCCATTGACTCCCCATGTCCATGCTAATCCCAATGGTCATTCCCACGCAGTTCCTGCCCCTCTCTGCCCAAAACACCTTCTTATGGGAACTCTTTGAGCTTGCTTTAACCAAGCCTTACAATCAAACAGTGTTTTTCAAGCAGTCTTCTGAGTGTTAATGTCTTAATTGAAGCTTCAAACGCACTACTGGTGTAATAACCAGGTCTTCCTTCAGCCACTCAATGTATAAGCACTATTCATGTCCTTTACTGAAGTCCTATTAAAAACAAGCATTGTGAAAGCCAACAGTTTTGGCTTGTTCATTAGTGTTAGGCATTAGCCATGCACTGCTACTAGATGCCCAGGTATTCGTACCATTTTGAAGCTCCTTTCATCAATAGCCAGTTAATACCACTATAGCATTGCCTGGCAAGTGCCTGTCCCATGACTGCAAAAAAGCCCAAAGCTTTCACCAATGCTTGTTTGTAATGACATTTGCTTACCCATGCATGCGTGTATTTCATTCTTGCTGTTCAGAGCTTTCTGACTGGCATTTGTTTTTTTGTGTCCTGAAGAGTGCTTCTTTGACTTTCTGCTGTGTGCTTCCATGTTTGAAGTGATGTGAATGCAGACCATTCAGATTACAGACTGATGCATTTTTATGAACTCTTTCTCTGAAACATAGCATGTGCTTTGCATTTTATGAGGACATCTTTAACACCAGAGAGTGAAGTGTTAAGAAATTATATTTATTGGGCACTATTTTAAGTGATTTTTTAATTGTTTTGTAAGACTGCCGAAATTATGTGTTTGCGGGGATGTTAGCACTACTGCCAAACACGTTTCCCATAATTGTGACACCTCTGCGTCATACGCCAGAAAAGAGAGGTTTAGCACTGTTTGCTGTAATATTTTCAGTTCATCTGATTATTTTTTGAATTACCAGTAGTCATCCATTGCATTCAAAATAAAATTAGACCTATTATCTGGTGCCATCATAAGTATAAGTTCAGTACAAGGCTTAGTGCACAAACCCAGTAAATTACTTCTGTAGTTGAAAGCTCAAAGTGCAGATATTTAATTGTAAGGCGCATAGCATGTGTGTAAGTTGCACAACTATACTTTGTGAACAGCAATGTGTGAAGGTTGCTTTTGCTTCACAGATTGCCACCATTTTCACACCTCAGCCACTGACAAAGGTTGCTGATAATGTTTCACACATGCCCATTGTCACACGTTACAAAGTGTCTCAGAGGACCAACCAGCCCTGAAGGCGTGAAGGTGGGGGCGAACTATGGGAAAAAGTGTTTTTGGGCGGAGTGGGGGGCGGGGGGTTCTTTGGGGTTATTCTCTTAATATAAGGTTAAATAAAAGGGCTAGACCTAACCAGCCATGTACTTTGGCTCCCATCCCCCACTCTGACAGTACTACTGCTTTTTAAAGTTGTGGGGGCTGGTGAACTTCTAAATTGGAGGGCTGTAGATGGCTTCCCTGAATCTGTCTGTTCGCATCAAGAGAGCAAGCCTGAACCAGGCTGCTTTAGAGGGCTCCCAGAGTAACAGGTTGAATTGGTGCATTTTGCAGCACAAAATGCAGACAATTTGAGTAAAAAGCCACAGAACTTGTAATCGGGAATATAGGGCAACACATGAACTACTTCAATAGATGTTATGTCACAAAGGGTACACAGGAGCATTGTTTGCAAAGCATTTGAATGCTGTACCATAAGAATAGCATGTGGCCTGTCTGTCAGCATTGCATTCCTTTGAAGCAAATGGTGCCTAAAAGACCTCATTACACGGACGGCGGTAAGGGTTTACTGGTACCGGTATTTTACCGCTACCGGTAAAACCTTACTGCCTTACTACGAGGTCCCTTTGCGGGTTGGGGAATTTAATGCCTGCTTTTTGCAGGCGTTAAAATCCAACCCGCAAAGGGACCAGGGAGCTAATTACGGTACCGCAATTTGCGGTGCCGTAATTAGCACCTTCCCCATTCCCATTATGCCCTATGGGGCAAAAATGGGAATGGGGAAGGGCAATGGGGGAAGGGGGAATTACCGTCACACCAACCTTGGTATAGGGCGGTAATTCTCCTTTCCACCAAGGCGGTGCCGGTATTTTACCAGCATGGATCAAGGTGCTAATAGCACCTTGGTCCACCGCCGTCCGTGTAATGAGGCTAGTGTGTCCTGGCAACACAGTATGCAAGTAAAGTCCCCCTATCACGAGGACTGAGAACAATCCAGACTCCAGTGCCTCCCCCTTTCATGCTGGCGGGGCCCAAAGAAGTCAGGTGGCTTTTCTCAGCCATATACGCCACATGTAAGGAATTGCTCCCCAATGGGGAATTGGATGAGGCTCATTGATTTCAACATGAGCCGTTTGTATCATGTATCACGTTTTTTGCTTGATCACAAATATAAAGCTGTGGATTTCCTTTTTCTTATTTTAAAGTTTTAATTCAAAATCATTATTACACAATTCTTTATTCAATCTCACCACAAGGAAACAAAAAATCAGATAGCACAGCATGGGTTTATGGTCATTGCATCGAATTATATCCATCGAGGGACCATTCCATCGAAAAAATTGCATCAAAAAAATGGCATCAAATGCATTTTTTTTAGTGGTGGCCTCCCAACCTTTCCTTTTTTACCCTTTAAAGCCCATTACAATTAAATTAAACCCTTTACCTTTACAAAACATGCATTCGATGCATATTTTTTCGATGCATTTTTTTCGCTGGAAAGGCTTACGATGGTAATGCATTCGATGTAAAGACCAGATACCCACAGCATGCAGCTTAAATCTCGTGCAGGCATTAACACTTTATTATCCGCTCCGAATGTATATGTTCACTTCATATTTACAAGCTCTGATAAGGCTATCAGATCAGAGTATTACAAATCATCAATGTATGAATATCATTGGAACTAATATTTCTCAGGGACTGCACAGTTTCTTTGTTTAAAATAATCAACAACGCAATTCATAGAAAGTCGAGCAGTTTCGACCCAAGCGCCATTCCATTACATTTTCACCAGGCTCAAGTCTTCACCAGGAGTAGAAAATCATCCTTCACGGCAGATGTTGCTCTTGGCTGGCGCAGTGATTGTAACTTTAATTTGCTTTCAATACAATGTGCCAGACTCACTAATTGCATCGATTTGCCACCCAAGTTACTCGAGTACATAGTTTGACCGAGTGTGGCGTAACTCACGTGAAAGAATTGCAGACACAAAATCATGTCTAAGATGTTCCCGTGTTTATTAAGAAAAGTCACGTAAGCCTCAAGATCGACATTAACAAGAATCGTCTCGAAGAAAGAACACACTTCCAAATAAGAAACATAACACAGTCAAGCACAAAGCAAAACCTTTTGCCACACACCCATACATACACTCCACATACACATCAGTAGCCCAATGCACGATGCATTAAAACACCAACTTCCTCTCACAGCACCCAAGCACAGCCGTTAGGGAATCACAACCAACTTACACCTGGGGGCAATGACGCCCTTTTTCCATTACACCCCCACCACCACATCCACTATTGATTATATAATCCCACCAACACACTTTCAATTTCCTCCGTCCACTTAAACAAAAACAAAAACGTACACTTTTGGGAACAGCCTCCGTGACACACGCCTAAAATCCAGGATAGACCCTATTTAGTATGCATTTCTTTATTAATTGGACATTTTTATGGCGCCAATACACACGTTTTTCCAGGTGCTGCAAGACAAGGTGGGCGGGGGGGGGGGGATCAGGATAGAACAACATAATACGGTTATATTGGCCTTGTGAGAATCTAGAGTGATAATCCTACCCTACAGCACACCCACTCCAGCAGAGGAATCAGTTCATCAGCACAGCTGGATCAACTCCACCAAATGAAGCAACTGCTGATTCACTGTTTGGGGGTAGACACACATAAAGGTAATTGACTGACACAAGTGTGAACATCAAATGGTAATGCTAATGTGCAGTAACAACATCCATTATGATGCATGCCTTTTCTACCAGCTGCTAACTAAGCAATAAACCCTGAGTAGGAGGGGCATTACCACTTCAGGTAATGGCCCGGGGCTCATAGTTACAGGCCAAGAGAAGCAAGGATTTGGATTAAGGCGCTATATAAATAACACATCATTAATCATTAGAAGGAACTGGGGCATTACCCGAAGTGGTAATGGCCTCCCTGTGAGGGGTTTATTGCTATTAGTATCCCAGATGCATTTCCTGGGACACTAATAGTCGCAGCATCGGTGGCCTTTTGCTTTTGAAGGGAGCAACCCTGCTTAGCATCGGTGCTCCGTGCATTCGGAAGCAGGAGTTGTTGTCAAAGGGATGGAATGGTTGCATTCCAAGTGCGGCAAGGTAACGCTGGTGGCCACTGTTGGTAGTGGCTATTGCAGCAGCATTGTACAGGAATACAATGGAAAATACATTGAGTGTATTCCATTGCATTCCGGCACAATGCATTGCTGCACATATTTAACAAGTGGCCACAAGCACTGGGTATATGTTATGCCTACCATCAAAAGTGACATTAGCACGTAGCACGTAGCATTTTACAGAAATACAATGGAATACGCATAGAGCACACTCCATTGTATTCCTGTACAATGCATTTCTGCAGCCATTTAAAAGGTGGCCACCAGCTCTGGGCATATGACATGTCTGTAAGGTTACAAGGCCCACTGAGGTGCTTGTATTTTGCGTTTTAATCCATTGAAAGCCAATTACCATAATCGCCAGGCATTACTTGCCCTGCCCTCAGCCAAATTGCACAGAGCTTTTTCGAGCTTTTTCAAGCAACAACATCAAACTTGTTTTAATAAGTACTCACAAGTGAGACAAAAAGTTAGGACTGATAAAATGCATTTTGGAATTTGTAATGGAACAGTAAGAAAAGATAGGAGGTGGGTTGGATGGGTTTGAACAACATGTGTGAAAACATAGTAACACAAAAACATTGTAGGAGAATATTAAATATGTTGCAGAACAAAAAAAATGGGAAACATCATAAAAAACATAGCCAACATGGTGAAGAGTACTAGTGTGAGTTAAAATGGAAATTTCCAAGGAAGGTGAAAGAACAATTTGTGAATTGAGGAATGGAATTAGAATCAGAAACAGTATTTGAGAAGGTGACAGGTGAGGCAGCAGAGGAGGTGGAAGGGGAATTGGTTACAGAAGGTGCATTAGAATGAGTAATGGGAGGAGAATTGAGGACGTCCAGCTCACACTTTCATTGGGCCTCATTCCGAGGCTGGCGGTAAGGGTTAACGGTCACCGTTAATGGCAACGGTGACCGTTAACACTTACCACCATATTCCGAGTTCCCTTTTGCGGGTTGGCATTTAACGCCTGCTTTTAGCAGGCGTTAAAAATCCAACCCGCAAAGGGACCTTGGAGTAAATGACGGCACCGTAATTTACGGTGCCGTAATTTACTCCTTCCCCATTCCCATTGAGCCCTATGGGGGCAGGAATGGGGATGGGGAACCGGTATGGTGAATGGGGAATTACCGGTCCCTCCAACCTTGGAATGGACCGGTAATTACTCCATTCACCATGCCGGATTTCCATGGAGTAAATAGCTCCATGGTTGCTTACCATGGTGCTCTTTACTCCATGGATAGCGCCAGCCTCGGAATGAGGCCCATTGGCTTGTGGCTGCCAATAACTTTCTAAGGGGGAAGCATTGCAATGGCCCTCATTCCGAGTTAGGACTACACCATGGAGTAAATAGCTCCATGGTTGGCAACCATGGATCTATTTACTCCATGGAATACCGGCATGGTGAATGGAGTAATTACCGGTCCATTCCAAGGTTGGATGGACCGGTAATTCCCCATTCACCATAGCCCTTCCCCATCCCCATTTCTGCCCCCATAGGGCTCAATGGGAATGGGGAAGGAGGTAATTACGGCACCGTAAATTACGGTACAGTAATTACCTCTGAAGTACCTTTGCGGGTCCCGTACTTAACTCCTGCTAAAAGCAGGAGGTAAAGTGGGACCCGCAAAGGGAACTCGGAATACGGAGGTAAGGGATTACCGCCATCGGTGCCCTTACAGGCGCCGGTAATCCCTTACCTCCAACCTCGGAATGACCCCGAATGTCCTGTAACAGCAATGATTTGACGGGATTCAAGTCCAACATTCGATAGCAGTTGTATAGCGATTGCACAAATAGCGTGATTGGTCTACATGCCTTGGTGATGTGCTTGTTGACTGAGTTTGGGTAAAAAGTTGCCTACGGTATTTTTGCCCAAAGGCTTATTGGAATACCAGATGTTCTCAGTTGCCAGCTCTTCTTTTTTGACTACGTGGTGCAACAAAGAAACAAGGAGCATCTGGAGGAAACTTCGATATATATTGAAACAGTGATTTCACTGTACATGAAGGGGCATGAGGTATGGTATGCATACGACCAAAGAGATGGCTGCAGTGCTTTTCAAGAAGTGGATGGTGGTTTTCTGGTTAATTCATTAAAAGTTAAGATGGCCTATTGTTTGCCATTTTCAACAGTGATCACAGTGAAAGCATTGGCAGGTAATAGTCTGAGTCCCTCACGGCCACGACGGGCCAAATGGATCTAGACATCAAACCAGACTTTGTATTGCAGAGTACATTTTAAAAGGTCCATGTGAGAAATTTCAATTTGGTGAACAGCAAGGTCGTTGCCAGATCATCTTAAATGTTTAATAACGCTTATAAACACACTATTAGCACTTCCAAATTCCTGGTTGCGTATTAAATTGATATTGTGACTGAAAGGTGCATGCCAGACTATAAGAAAATGCGGCTTTGTGGCTGATATTCAGTGCTGGTTACAGTTCGTATTTCAGCATAAAATTTCCAAAGAAGGTTGCCTAAAGAAGGGATACTTTCATTTTCAAATATTGTTGAATAGCCTTTTTCGCGAAGCCAACCTTTAAAAATACTGACGGCCCATTTGGTGGCAAACTGTTTTTTTGCCTCTGCCTTATTGAGTCCAATTGCATCTAAATAAGGGCTGCCGACAGTAGCATATCTCTTTTGCTGGGTTTGACACACTGGTAAAAATAGAAGAAGTAGGCTGTATGATGGGGCCTTGTCTGTCTTCAGTTTCTGTGCCTGCATCTTCAAGTCACTCCTCCAATGAGTGTGTGCCAAAGAGATTAAACTGGATGGTAGGGGGAAGACGTATGCTATGGGAGTGCTTCCTGTGCCATGCTGAATGTTTATGGCGTTTATATTCTTGTGAATAAAGCCCGTGCTCTGAAATGCTTGATGCTGGCAGGAAATAATGGCAGATTGCAAGGGATGCGGTCGGAGAAGCACGGAAGGGGAAGGAACTTTGGGCAGAGCGCCACGCGGGACTGCAGCTAAGGGATTCCTGGTCAGGTAACGCCTGCATTTCATCCAATTGCATGCATGTTTAGAATACACGCGCCGCTGTGCCAGGTACTGATTCATGAGTAATCATATTTGTATTTTATATAGCGCAAACTTAGATCGCATACATGCATTAGAGGGAATAAAATGGATACATTTACAAGACATTCCGGGAGTGGTGGTAATTCATGGGACTGTGGACGTCACAAGGCCCACAATATTATTTGATGTTCAAACTTAAGGCTGGAGAATGGAATAGACTGTGCGGTCGGAAGGACACATATCAGCATATTCCCTCTGGTCCATACAGAGAGTGAACAAAGCTGACCAGAAAATGACGTTTCGTTCCCCGGTGGACAGAAAAACACACCACCAAACTACAGATGCATGCAAAATGTCGCACACACCACCAGTCCAAAATTCCTAAAGGACACATATGGTACAATGTGGTTGAATTGGAGGCATCATAAGCCCTTGCATTGGTTAAAAATGCCATCAATGGTTAATCTAGAGCTGGCACATAACACAAAGGCCATGCACTTGAACCGGAAGTGCCCATTCCACTAAACCCTGCACACAGGAGTAGCAGGAGAAGTACCTAGAGCGCACGGCAACAAAGGGCAGCCATTCACTTTGGCCTACTACTGATGTTGTATTGGCCTGCCACTGCCCATCTCATTGTGAATGCACGCAGTCAGAGAAAATATGCAACACACTGCATCACCATGCCCACAACAAGGGTGACAATCGCAGCCACCTATACAGTGACACCAAACATTATTTTCATTAGGAGACTTAATGTGCCATGTGTGTCATATTCGAACAAAAGAGGTGGCTTTAGAAAACATGCATCTAGGGCCCCACCTTCCTCTTACACCCATGTTCAAATACAGGGCAGCCATGAGTCTGTAACACTTGCCACACTCCTGTGTCAATGTCCCACGTCTCTGAGAATGGAAAGGCACTGATCTCAGTGTGTTCCACTGACACCACTTGCTCTTAGTTCAGCAAAGTCTCAGACACTCCTGTACCAGACACTCACACATGTAGGGTCTTTTGTTCCAATGCCCTAAGGTGCCCCTGGGTTTGCAATCACATACCCCTGCGCTAAACAACCCATGTTCACGTGTAAACGTAAATATCCGAGCACCATCGCCACCTTCGCTTCACACCAGAAAAGTTTCAAAGCATTCACAATCATGTTCTATCCCTCACCTCCAGTACCTTCTGACCCAAAGGCAAGTACACCATCCCCAAGTGCACACTGGCTCCATCTCACTCACCACAGACACCACACTTCCTCTATCAAACCTCCAACTGCCTAACTGACAAGCAGCACATCACCCCATGAAAATACATGCAGCATATCTGTAATGCACTGTGTGCAGACTCCTGCTCACCTCCAATATAAACATGCATGCATGGAAAAACTTGGAACTCTCTACATAGATCAGAGAATACAACAACCTTCAAACATGCACATGTTCCCTTCGAAGTAAAGGCTCTTAGGACCTGAGCACAGCTGCCATGTCCAAGGACACACGACAGCTACAGGAACAGAAGCATGCGTGTGACTAGGTCACACCACTGGTTGGTGTGAGGACATACACAGGATTTGGTTACTAATTAATCCCTATCTTCCTATATGCCAATAGAAGCCAGTAAACATACACATCGGGCGGCACATGGTTCAGGCCTAGAAACACTTGTGTAAAGGCGTGTCATAAATGACATATCATATCACACACCACTGGTGTCTGTGAATGCCTCCAAATCATGGACAAACAATGTGTGAAGGTCATATCCCTCTCTGAAAATGTCTGGACATGCAAAGTGGAGTGGCTAACCTCTACACTAATGACAGACTTGGCAATCTAAGCACATACGTCCGCATACTGCAAAGCCAAAATCCCTAAGAATACTAAGGGTACCTGTAATCCATTTCTCCATTCAGCTGTGGAAAGAAATACAAGTTCGTGCACACGTGGACATTTCCGTATCGAGAGAAGGACTGGAAGCCGCACACAGATATTCTACATGCCAAGCAATTGTAAGGCCACGTGGGTCAATATAACACAGTGCCCAATGCATATCTCATGCTTCCTCGGAAGAAACACACTCTTTACAGTGCACAAGAATGCCGGGATCAGTCATCAGAAATCTTCATTACACCGAGTCCTGGTCTTCCTCGTTCCAGTAATAACCTCTGTGCAGAATGTGCCTTCGCTCAGACCCCCATCTAAGCTACAGCTGCTCTTTATTTAGTACCTCTCCATTTTCCTGTAGGGGTTCAAACTGGCTGCCTTATCCGACATCCTTCTGTCTTTCTCCTGGGTCGATTGTTATCTGTGGGATTCTTTAAAAGTTAGGACTGGGCCGAGGAAGTGCGGCTGTGATGCTACTGCTCGGATTACATACCAGTAAACCTCATAACACTATTCCTGTAGCCAGTGTTAGGCAGAATCACATGCAGTACCCTTTGGGAACACTACATGCAATTAAGACTACACGTGTAAGTACAATTTAACTTTAAATACAAGCCTGTACTACACAGTAAAGTGATAGCAATGGCTGATCAGCCAGACTTATCACAAGAGTTGAGTGAGCAGTAGAACAAGTTACACAAAGGACCAACAAATATAGTGTTTCAAACAGACACTTAAGGTTTCTTGGTAAAAGAATATACATTTATCTACACAGTCAGTTTGAAAACATTAAACTAGCAAGAGCAGCTCAATATGACACACTAATAAACCACAAATACACAACCAGTAAGTGACTGAACAAGTTCAGCTCTGCTGAAGTAGGAGCAAAATGGCACTTCAAATACTTTTCAAAGGGGTACAAAGACAAGGTTATAAGAATCAACAGCACAAATACTTTCATAGGCTGGGCAAAGGGTTTCAGTAAACTACAACCAGCAATTCAGTTCATCGGCCTGGGCCAAAGTCAATGGTTCAGAGTCTTTGTATAGGATAGCACAGTTCTGGTAGTAGTCGGTTAAGTCTTTGCCATGGATTTTAGAAGAATTTGGATGGGCGAAAAGTTTGACGAATGTTTAGGAAAGGACAAGCCTTCGAAGGCGGGAAAGTTTCACAAAATTTCTCCGTGGCCAAAAAGATTTCCGGACCGTGTTTGCACAGTACCTTTAAAGTGAAGAAGAGCTGTAGCTGAGGCAGTTCGAGCAGACCTCTCTGTTCCTGGGCTTCACTCGTGGGGACAAGAAGGAGGATGTCTGGAGGTTCTTGCACTGCCAAGGGATGAGGCCACAAGCTTGGCAAAACGTTGTTTTAAGGTGTGAGTGCCTTAAAGTCCAAGAGCTGGTTTCCTTCCCTCTGGCTATCTGGTTTTCAACAGCACTCTGAAGAAAATTCGACCAGATGGGGACAGTGTCCAGGAGGCTTGCGAGTTGGTTGTTCCCACCAAACTCAAGGGAAAAAGTTAACCTTGAAGGGCTTCTCCGTTGATGGAGTTTCAGGCAATTCGGACCTGCAGCAGGGCTTCACCGGTCGTCCAGCAGTTGCAGCAGTCCTCTTCCTTCAGCTTGTCTTTGTTTCTTTTGTTCCAGTGGTCGACTCTGTTTTCCAAGTCGCAGAGACCTGCTTTTAAACAGTTTTCCCCCCATTCATTCCAGCCTGGCTGCTACTCACTCAGCAGGGTGGCTGTCCTTGCCGGACAGCCAGCTGGCCAATCATGCCAGAGTGCATTCAGGTCTCCTAGGAGCTAAGCACGGGGAGTTTCGGGCACCTCCCTCACATACTGTCCATCCCATACACTCAGGCGCCAGAGGAGGGCTTCAGCACTGAAGCTCGCCAAAGGCCAATGAACAAAGGGAACAAACCTGGTTTGGCGCGCAGAGACAAACACAAGAATGACCTTTCCTAAAAGAAATGGCGAAAAAAGTTGACCGGAGTCTGTTTTTACAGATAGGTCTTGGGCGCCATCTTGGAAAACATGACTGACCCGTTTTTAGCTACAGTTCTTAGCGGTCAGGAAAAATCATGGTAGTTTGATCTAAACCACTGCCACCAGCCATTTAAAGTAGGAAAGGGTAACATTTGACTGTTACATGAGTGTTTGGACTCAGGTGTAGCTAGGAAAACCCCCCCCCCAGCACTCTATAGGAAGATAGTGTGTGCTGGGTCTATAAATTTAAAGAGACTTGTAAAGTCAATTTAACCATATATGCTCTGGGAGACCATAGTCAGTACCAGAGAAGCTATTTAAACCTTGGGAAGTCTGAAAGACATCCCTGTGCCACTGCACTGAAGGTGCTGTGTGAAGCACAGAAAAAGATGATGCGTATGGAGTTGTTTTAAAACTCCATAACCAAAGAACACAAAAGTAAAACACACATCAAAATACATGGAAGAGTGGCTAAAAAAGGCTCACACTCTTCCCAGGTAAAATCAAATCCTAGAAATCCAGCAAAGTTGCTGGGGGTCTCAAAAGGTCACTAACAGCCAGTCACCTTTTCTCCTTGGGCATTCAAATAGGCTGATGGTGGATAAGGTGGCCATTTTGGACAGTTAAAGGGGGCGGGGTTAAGAAAAATACAAGAGAGAGGCTGCTTTTTGGATTAGGGTCCGGAGAAGCTGTTAGTCATGTATGTTGTCTGTAAGAGGATTCAATTCAACACTACAGCTAAGTCAATGCCTAGTCTGGGATACTGAATGGAAACCCTTATTGATATATCTTTATGTCCAGTTCATGCGTTCTGGATGACTACCCCTATATAACACCCCTCTTTTGGAATCCCCCTGACCCCACTGAGCCAAGAAGTAGTTCTGTTTTGCAAGTTAAAAGGTTTATTTGATAATTTAAACAATAGATATATATATCACACTTTATAATAATTTAATAATTGAATATCACACTTAATCTGATATGATAAAGATTAACAACGGAGAATCTGGCACTAGCACACTTGTGAATAGGAACAGAAGAAGATGATGGTAGAGAATGCTTTATATAAGTTCAGATGGATGTAATGTTGAATGAAAATGCAATACAGAAAATACTCAATATGATTTCAACAAAACAATGTAATCACTTTTCTCTGGCAATCCCCTCCCCCTTTATGCAATGCAAGGAAATGGAAGGAAAGCACACAGTTCTCAGAAATGCAATCAAATGTAATTCAGTTCACCCCAGCAAGCTTAGACTACAGATCGGAGTTTTAAACACAGGCCCAAAATGCTTTTACATGTGCTGGCAATGAAGTGAAAAAATATGCTAAAATTCTTTTAATTTCCTCTAGAGGTTCAGGGTGAGTGGTATCTAGTTAATATTAGTCCAGGCTCACTTTAGCAAGGATCTAGGAGTAGCTAGCAGGTTAAACGAATTTTTGGCAACTGAAAGCAAGAAAACTGCTGTTTTCACACGTTGAGAAATTTGCAAATCGCGGTAAATTCGCGAGTGCGTTTTTCGCGATTGCGGCAAAACTATAGGAGGTAGGAATGCGGTTCTAGGTTCGTAGAAAAGCCACGATTCCCAGCTTTCAGAGGAAAGTTACTGCAAGTCTCTAGCACAAACGGTCACGGAGATATGAGCGATTAAATAAAGGTCGTTTTTCAGATTTGAAATTTTAAAGTTCAAAAAGACAAGTGACAGCTAGCAACTAGAAAATGACAGGTGACAGCTTTACTCAATTTAAAATAGCTTGCATTAGATTATTTTAAGTGAGAGATTGGGTTCTGCACAGTTTTGCTAGGTACTCACAATATATTTTTGAAATAGAATGGGCCTCGCCACGGATCTGGTCAGGTTTTAGACTGGACTCTGGTCTGGTCTCGGCACTTCACAGTGATCTGGGTCAGCTCTCTCTGGTTCTGCTAACAGCGGTCTGGTCTGGGTCTGCTCTCTCTCTGGATTCTGGAGATTGATGGATTTAAAGTCTGGATCTTTCTGCACCGCTTTCTCTAGAGATTGATGGAGGTAAAGTATGGATTTTCCGGCAGAGCGTCCCGCAGCAGATGGAAATGAATGTCCCTATCTGTCCTGTCTGTCTGCTTTTATCTGTTTTTAAAATCGGTGTGTGTGCAGCATCACTAGACCCTACCCCTCTACACTTGCCATTGGCCCAATTCTCCCCTCTCCCATGATTGGGGAAGGAACTGTGAGTCAGAGTGATGCTGTAGGTTTTATGGGTCAGAGGATCCTCCCCTGTCAAATTGCACACAATCTATATTTGATAAAAAAACATATTTGCACAGGTACACATTCGTTTAAAATTACACGCACCCATCACATATCACAGGAGGTATACCCTGTCCAAATCTGCTCTTCCTGGGGGCTTGCATTCAGAAATGGCAACATTTGCATTTTTTAACTGATTTTGCAATTTCGGACATTAACCCAAAATTACACACATGTGCGCAAGGAGTATGGACATTACTTGATGAAATGTCAGATTTTTAACATGCATACATTTGAAGTAATACCCTCTTAACTGCTAGCTTGCCCCCAGATCATGCCACCGGTTCTAAAAACCTCTTAAAATGTGGGCAGAAAAATCACAAGAATTATGGTGTCATTTAAATAATTTTCACAAGTCCGTACTATGAGTTATTCATCTTTTTAGAGTTATGTTCTGGCTACAGGGATGTGTCTTTTCAGGTCACATGGTACAGAACCCAGTCTTTCCAGTTTCTGCCAAGCTCAGAGACCCTGCCCCTCCCAGCTTCTGCCAAGAGGAAGCTATTTTACGACATCTGCAATAAACCATCTGCCTGGGTGAAGGGGGTTGCATTGTTCAGAGCTCCTGTATTCTGTGGGGGCTCCCCTTAATTCAATTATCAGAGAGATGGCATATCCTTAGTGTTGCCAGCAGGAAACAGCCAGGCCTGGGAAGTTACTTGTGAATCAAGTTTCACTCCTGATGGGGGTAGTTGCCAGGCAAAATTGGAATCTCTTTAAGTCAGTTTTTAGCCACATGTCATTTCTGTTCCCCAGTTTTCTGCATTCAAATAACTAACAATTTTTTACATATGCAGCTAGAATGCTGATTCTAAGTTTAAAACTATGACATTTAAACAATTGCAGCCTATGTGACACTCAAAAGTAGGTCACTCATTTCTTTTAAACATTTAGATTTTTAGTGTCTTTCAGTCCAAATTTACTTAAACTGCTGAAATCCACAGCTCAGCCAGTCTTGTGATGAACATTGTTTTAGGCTCATCCTCTTTCCAGATTTTGTATGCCCACAAGACTTTATTCTGCCAGATGTCCGCTGGTGTTCAGTGAGATTTTTGGATGTGTTGCAAATAGGCATTTTGAGCTGGCATTCAGAGAAACAAAAGGTGATTTTAAAGTGCGGTTTTTCCTTTGGCACACATTTCACTCATGGCACCCCGGCCCATCCTGCTCACACTGGTGGGTGGCAAGTTAGGCAACCATTTTAGTGTGCACAACTGCGCGGTTTTCATAGATTCTGGCGCACATGTGGGCTTTTTCGGCCATCTTGGATTTCCTAAGCCCACAGCACCAAATGTTGTAGCATAATAGTCCAAACGTGGGTCAGAACACCCAACATGTCTCTGCACAGGAACACCAGCCATGTTATTTACTGCTCAGGGGTTTGGCAGTACAATGTCATCTTAGAAGGCGGTCCAGAACCAAGGATTGATGGGAACTTTCCAACCATCCCATACAAAATATGTAGGAAATCAGAGTCTTTCGTTTTTAGACAAATTAGGCCGAGTCAGTGTGACTGTATATAACGCTGCCTTTGATGCCATTCCTGTGATGTTAATCCTGTTGATGTTGGGGGCGTGACTTGGTGCCAAGAGAGATGGCTGCTTAGCCTTTGAGCTCTGCTCCGGTGTAGCACCTTTATATTTAAAAATCATTTAACTTACCTTTTCCTGATGCGCTTGCCTGTTCTTTGTCCTCTGCTTTCGGGTCCCAACGTCGGAGAAACATGGAAATCCTCCGGCACCGGCCTGCATCGACGACAGTTTCCTGGAGGCTGGGCCCCAAAGCCGTGTTGTCCCACACGTTGCGCAGCAGGCTCTTCCAGTAAGCTGTGCAGCCGTGGCTACGGACGTGACCCACTGCATTTCACGGGAGTTTTCAGCTACAAGACTGGTAAATAGAGAAAAAAATATACTTCTTTTTTTTTTTAAAAAGAAAGGGGAGAGAAATAAATAAGGAAAAGGGGGAAAAAGAAAAGAATGTAAAGGGAAAAAACATATTACTCTTCCTCCATCCTCCAAAAATTAAATAGAATTTTTTTGCTTGCCCCATCTACCTCTGCCTCATTACTTTGGCAGCTATGTGGTCTGTGAGGTAAATCTAAGTGAAGGAAAGGGAGTACCAAGAAAAGACAAAGCAAAGAAGAGAAGTAGAAGAAAATAAAGGAAAACGAAAGGAAAGGCAAAGTGCAGGAAAAGTGGGCAAGTAAGGGAAAGAGAAGGAGAAAACAAGAAATGGGAAATGAAAATCGTCTGAAAACAGCAGAAAGATAAGAACATTAAGAGAGAAGTGGGGAGAGTAAGGTGAAGGTACATTTCATATACTTTACCATGGCAACAAAGAAAGCACAATCTAAAGAAGTGCTAACCGCACCATCTACTACCCTTTAAAAGGCAAAAGAGTGATTCTCCTCCACCAATAGAGAACTCAACTGAGCCGGTCATGCAAACTATATTATCAGAAATTAGAGCTCTTAAACCATTCATGCAAGATACGAATACTAAACTACAGCAACTAGACAACAAGCTGTCTATCTTTGAAGCCAAAATGAATGAGGTTGGGAGGCGGGTTGGAAATGCAGAGGACATTTCTAATAAGGTTACCACACTGGAAGTCACTGTATTAGCTCTATAGCAACAGACGGAAAATCTAGACAATCTCAACAGAAGAAATAATCTTCGCATTATTGGCCTTCCTGAATGGAATGAAAAAGACAACCCCACTTCCTTCCTGTATAGGTTTCTGCCTAGAATTCTTAGCCTCTCGGCCTCAGTATAACTAAATATCCAAAGAGCACACCCAATTGGGCCGCTTAAACCCTCACAGAGCTCCAATAACCTACCCAGGATCATGATATTAGCTCTCCTTGATGTCACTCATGTAGCTCTTATCACAGAAAAAGTTAACATGGGAAGGAAAAATAATCTTTATAACACAGGATGTTGCCAAAGCAACTGCAGCAAGAAAAAAGGAGCTCCTCACCTTCAGTCCAGCATTAAAGCAATTAAATGCTAGATAGGGCATCATACACCCTGCCTCTCCTAAAGTTACACTAAATGGCAAACTTCAACTTTTCAGAATTCAATGGATCTACGTAAATATATCCAATCTCAGAAAAGAAACAACATGAATACGCTACCTCCTATCACATGAAAACTATTTTATACACTTTCTATTGTCTCCACCGGAGTGGGGTTTAGGTGGGCCTAGCCCTTATTTTTATTTCTCTTCGACTCCTGCCACCCCCCCACCACACCTTTTGCTTTTACTACAGCATGGTGTGCTGTGGCTGTCTTTTGATAGCCACCTTTTTCACTCAACTTTTAAATATGTTTAATTGTTGCTAAAGACCATGCTTCTCCTTTCGTTTGTACCCCCCTCCTCATGTCTTTCTCTCTTAGTAATACATGGTTGCATTTCATATTAATTTGCTTTGCATTGTTATTTCCATGGTATCTCAATAGTTACAACTTTTACATTGCCTCTTCTTATGTATATCCAATGTTTCATATATACCTAACTCCACACTCATGCCTCTAAATATAGTATCTTGGAACATTAAAGGATTACATAATCCAATTAAGTGACAAAAAATGTCATCTCATCGGAATAGATTGAAACCTTCAATTGCCTGCATCCAAGAGTGACATCTTTCCAATGAGGAAACAGCCAAACTCAAAAGGCTTTGGGTTAGTCAGGTATTCTCTAGCACTGCAGATGGAAAAAGAAATGGTGTTATAACCTTAATCAACAAATCTCTTAAATGTAGCATGCTTTCTAATGAATCTGATGATAAGGGAAGATGGGACCCGCTCAAACTACTAATACATTCTATAGAATATTCCGTTCTCAATATTTATGGCCCAACATCTCCTGATCCTAATTTTTGGAGATCTCTCAGAAAGCACATGCTCCAGATAAATCTTTATAATTTGATTGTTTGTGGTGACTGCAATCAAATCATTGACCTCTTTCTAGATAGGAAGTCTACCGTTCGTTTCACTGATGCTACATCTCATAAACAATTCATTGATTTTATATCAGAACTGAGCTTTAGTGATACATGGCGTCTACTTCACCCCACTGATTCTGATTTAACATTTTATTCCGCACCCCATAAATCCTTTTCAAGATTAGATTACATTTTCATTCCCAACTCCATGGCTAGCCTTCTCCTAAAAGCCCAAATAGAGTCTATTACGTTATCTGATCATGCTCCCGTTCATATCCAAATACAATCTCCTTGTAACTCTAAGCCCTCAAATAGATAGCGATTTAATGTTAGTCTACTGAATGATGTCTTATTCACATCCTTCATTACCCAACAGCATAATAATTATTTTACCGTGAACATAAATCAAGATACTTCCACTTCAAAGAACTGGGACTCTTATAAGGCTGTCGTTAGAGGTCATATTATATATGGTGTTGCCAATAAAAAGAAAAGACTTAAACAGGAGTCTGAATCTATTCTTCAACAATTTAAACCTCTAGATATTTGATTTGCCAGCACCACCCCCCTCACTTCTTAAAGAGATTCTAAAGTTGAGATTTCAATATAATAAAGTTGTAACTCAATACTCCTGTGCAAACATGCTCAAATATAAGTCAAAATCTATCAACTTTCCAATAAGGCGGGCAAATCTTTAGTTTCCTACCTCAAATTCAAATAAGAAAGATCTAGAGTTGTAACCTTATAAGATCATCTAGGAAATAGAAAGCATTCAGATACATATATTCTCAGAATCTTTTCAAATTTCTACTCTAAACTTTATACTTCTGAAGCTCCCCCTAATAATCCCTCCATTGAGGATTTTCTCCATAATCTACCCATGAATTCTTACCCCAGATAGATCTTGAATCTCTTAATGCTCCAATTACCCCTGCTGAAATGTTTCATGCCATCAAACATCTTAGAAAAGGCAAAGCTCCTAGCCCAGATGGCTTTCCTACAGATTTTTACTCCCATTTTTCTAATATATTAGTTCCTAAACTTTGCGATCTTTACTCTCACTTTTTATCAGAAGGAAAAACCCAAGGATCTTTCCTTGAAGCTGCGATTATTGTCTTTCCCAAGCCCAATAAAGACCCTGAAATCCCTCAAAGTTATCGGCCAATTTCCCTGATTAACACTGACTGTAAGATTTATGCAGAAATCCTAGCCAATAGACTTCTCCCTTTTATTCCCAATCTCCTTAAACAAGATCAGGTTGGATATGTCAAGTGCAGAGTGTCCTCCTCCAATATTAGCTCTTCCTAAACATTATAGATTTAATACACCATTTCAAAGATCCCCATGCTGCAGTAGTCCTAGATGCCAAAAAGGCTTTTGACAGAGTTGAGTGGGAATTTTTATTTAGAACCCTTAAATGGCATGGTTTTGGACCCCCTTTATTTTTAATCTCTGATCAGCATTCTTTACTCAATGCCTAAATCTGCAATTTGTGTTAATGGTCAACTATCTGCTTTTTTCCTCTTTCTAGAGGAAAACATCACGGTTGTCCTCTCTACCCAATTCTCTTTATTCTAGCCCTTGAACCTTTCTTAGAAAGTATTAGACCAAATGATAATGTTTTAGGAGTCCAATATAAGCACCTTCACATTAAAACTGCAGTTTATGCGGATGATGTTCTTCTCTTTCTGAAAACACTAGAGCAAAGTGGTCCACATCTACTACAGGTTATTTCAAACTTTTCTAAAGCATCTGGGTATAAACTTAATATTGATAAATCTGAGGTCCTTCCCCTGAACCTGTATTGCACACCACATCACACGATATCCTTGGGAATAAAATGGTGCCCTCAAGGCTTCAAATATCTTGGCATCAATATTTGCACCTCTGTAGGTGATATAAGAAAGAAAAATATTGATAACATACTTACCAGAGTTGAAGAACTTGTAACCTCATGGTCACCCCAATATCTTCTATATATGTTATCTATTCACCTTCCCCTTTCCTTTTTTAAATCCCTAGATTCCTGCTTAATTGGATTTCTATGGGGGAAAGGAAGACGTAGAATTTCACTTAGTAAATGAAAAAAATATCGCTCTATGGGTGGTGTTGATTTTCCGGATTTTAGAAAATATCACATGGCCTTTGTTATTAAGCAAGTACAGATGTGGTTTGTACAAGATGAACTTGAATACTTACCCAATTGGGTACTTCTGGAGAGGGCTATGGCTTCCCCAATTCCCTTATCGGATATTAATCTCAGTAAGAATAAGAATAAATTGATAAAATATTCCTGTATTCGCAAATCTGCATCTTATCTCAAATTATATGTGTTTCCATCTCTGACCAAAATTTCTACTTTTACCTCTCCTCTTATCTGGCTTAACCCCCTCATTAAGGTAAAAGGCAAATCAATTTTGTGGAAGCCATGGCTATCTAGAAACATTACATTTTTCATAAAAAGCTCCCATTGCTTTTAGAGATTTTGCTACAAAATACCAGTTGCCTGCCTCTCCCATAAAACAATATTTGGTCATTATTGCTGCTCTGTTTGAAAATTATGAACTACTTATCCATAGAGCCAGTATGCCTGATATGTTAAGACTGTTTCACATCCTGAAGCCTAAAAATACTGCCTCCTTCTTCTATAAATCCATGATATCCACTTCAATAGCTGGTGTACTACACAACGACTGGGAAGAGGATTTTTTACTGCCAAACCATCAATTCGACTGGCCTCAACAATGGAAATGCATCTCGTAAATTACCTCATCAGCCGGCCTAATATTCAAACTCTGTTTTTCTTCCACCATAGATCCTTTGCCACCCCTATCTGCCTATTCTAATGCAGCCTTCTATCTAATGACCTTTGCTGGAGCTTCTCACAAGCACCTGGTTCCTTTAAACAAATGTTAATAGAATGTAACAATGGTAAGCCCTTCTGGATTTCAGTATGGCAAACAATTAAGCTCATTTTTAAAACCCAACAAGATTTTTGTTTTGAATTTCTCTTTTTTAAACCTCCCTTTTACAACCAGCTATAGCCAATGTTCATTCTAGATTTCTCTTTGATTTGTGTCTCATAGTAGCACTCCAAACTATTACCACCAATTGGAAAAATGTACATCGCATTCATTATAACTGTTGGTGGAATAATATTTGTAATATTCATAGGATGGAAAACTGTATTGCTTCCTCCCCTGCTTTACTTTGCAAATATACATTGAAATGGCAACCATTTATTGATTTTCTTTTAAATTTAGACTATCATTGATGTAATTACTATGTATCCTTCATCCCTGTGTGTCATGTTAGTTATATGTTTTGTTCGTTATTGTTATGTCACCCATTTCCCCCTTAACCTTAAAACCTTTTTGAAGTTTATCTAAACTCATCCATTGATACATGTTTGACATAAATATAAGACATGTTCATTTTCTAAACAATTCTATTGATACCTCATGTATAATAATGGACAGTTGCTTGCGTTTATTATTAATGACTATTGATTGTCTTGCATGTTGACCGCTTACAATAAAAATAAATCTTTTGAAAATGAAAAATCCTGGTGATGTCAATTCACCTGACGTTGCCTGAGTCACTCTAGAGCAAATGGCCTTCACCACACCCAGTAATCATAACACCTTGAACTTCTGGCCTTAATGTATGTATTGTCACGCTGTGCCGGTGCCAAACATGCCATGTACAACATGTATGCACAACTTTCTGGACAGATGTGCCTGTGACAACCTAGGGCCTTCGTTCACTCCTTTTATGGGTTGTACCAATGTGCATCATCTTGCACTTGCCAGAGTGAGACTCAGTGCATACAGTCTGCCTCTGCGGGTGTGACCAGACCATGACACAAGCTGCATGTGTAGCGAGGGAGACACTGTAGGTGCCTCAATCATTTAGCACTTTTCCACTTGTGTGCATGCCATTGCATAGGGCATACGCGTTCATGAGTGGTCCGGTGACACAAATGTATCTGGTTCAATGTGACTAACTCTCCGGGCCAGTGGGCTTATTTTGTATGGCCATTTGTCTTTGCCTGTCAGCCCTCACACAAATAATAATAATAATGAAAATAATAATAATAATAATAATAATAATAATAATAATAATAATAATAATAATAATAATAATAATAATTCTAATAGTAATAATATCTATTTTTGTGTAGTGCTGCAACCCCACAGGTATCTAAGCACTGAAATAACAGTTGATATTATCATCCCACAGCGTGGTACTGAATTTATCCACCTCAGAATGATGGAAGGCTAAATTGGCTCTGCCGGGATTCAAACCTGCATCAGCAGGTTGCACAGGGCTCAGCTCGCTGTGCTATCTGACCGATTTATCAACATGCATCATTGTATTTGCAGTGGTAGAATTTTTGGATGGAAGATATACATCAAATTGCTAATTTAGGAGAATGTAGAGTTGATAATGGGAATCGTTGACACCGGGTTTTGTGTGCCAATGACTATGGTTAGGAAAGAATTCCTTGTATGTGTAATGTTCCCTTCAGTTGTGAACCCCCCCAACCTTTTGCTGTTGTCTGAGCATCCTAGCCTGACTTTTCCAGTGGAGCCCATCCTACTGTTGTACTGTGCTGGGCTTTTTGCTCCTTTTGTTATGGGGAAACTGACATGCCCTTAAAACACAGTAACAACAATGGGAGTCGAAAAGGTAATCACCTTCAGTCCATACCACAATTTTTTATCACAAACTTTGACAGAAGGATATTTGTTAAAAAGTTATTCCTCAAGCTAGGTCCTTAGCAATGACTAAAATAGCCCTACGGGTAAGTAACCTCATAGCCCTTTCCGTAAGCCTTTACTCGAACCGGCAGACGAGCCACAGCGTTTCCAGGATATTAAGGAGAACAACGAAAAGAACAGAAGAATTGATCCCTCATGGGTGCACATACTCACCAGCGAAGACAGATTCCATTCTGGAACAGACTGAGCTCAACTTACGAACCGCTCACCATAGAAAAGGCAGTAACAATGAAAGACTGCCCTATACAAGAGTCAGAGATCCACACACTAAGCCCACTGGAAACCCGAAGACCTCCGCCTAATCTTGACTATAATTGAAGTTGACATAGAGAATATCCAAAATAGAAGTATTCGTCCTGAAGAAAGCGGCTAATAGCTGAATCCCGCTGAAACCGGTTGACCGATCCTGAAGTGGCACTGGACTTATGATCCAGACCCCGATACCCCATATATAGAGACATAGGGGACGATTTAGAAGCAAATACAATCAAGACTCTCTACCTTAATTAGGGTTAGATGAATAGGAATATACCTTTTTAATATCCCTCTGACTAGAGATCAAAGGGAACCGATATTGTTTTATTGCAATTCCCTGCACGTTATAAGCCATACAGACTGGAGGCGGCACTATTAAAGGCAGAGACCGACCCCCACTACGTATGCACTTACTTTTAGAAGATAGGAAAGTGATGAGAGAGGAGAGGGAGAGGACCTCTACATCCCATTTGTAGTCGGCACATCACCTTGTGCTAGGGCTTACGGAAAGGGCGATGAGGTTACTTACCCATAGGGCTATTTTAGTCATTGCTAAGGACCTAGCTTGAGGAATAACTTTTTAACAAATGCCCTTAAAACACTCAGTACTGGGAGACTTTGTTTCCCTTAGTCTTTCACTTTGTTGCTATTTAGCAACATTTCATCAGTGCACAAAGTACCTTACAGTACAGTGAGCTTGGGTCCTCTTTTCATTTTTAAAGCCTTAGACACACTCACACCGGTGAATGTTCATATGTGCCTTGGACCGAGCTGGTGGCAGCTGTTACTTTTCATGTATTTTTAACACTTTTCTATGGTCCATGCTGCGTTTGGCCCAGACAATGCCAGTGCCTAAAAGGGCCATGCCATGATGTCCCTTGTTCTGTCCTTTGGCCATCTTGTCCCTTTGCATTCCCCAGGTCGAGCAGACCCGGGACATTCCTTTTTTGGTCATGCAGATCCCTGCGCATACCAAAGCTATTGCGGGCTTATACATGCCTTGTGTGTGTGTGCGCCCAGGATGTGGGCTGGACTGTTTAGTTCCAATACACATCCTGGGTGCCCGGATATCTGGTGTGCTGGGAAGGACTGGGACCGCCGTGGTCCGTGATTTGTCCACGTCTGGGATGGCTGTATGTGAGCACATCTCTATTTGGGTCCTCTTTGTTTTTTGCACAAAGGAGATTCTGGATAAGAGAAGGCATCTTACACACATCCCAGGTCGATCTTCTGAGTTTACACTGAACTTAGTAAAGGAGTCAGGTATCCTGAAACCAAGAAGCAGAGCCGAGGAACGGCTGGTGACCCGCTGTAAGGTTCGGCACCCTGAGCCTGCTGTCATCCCTTTGGACACCCCGTTTCTAATCGAACCTAGAAGGTCTGCAAAGGCCCTTTGACCGATTGGAATAGTGGGACCAAATAGTCTCGGCACCTCCAACTTAACCTGTAAGTGAGCCCTTTCGGAAGTGATCCTGGACCGCCCAGTAAACTGACCATCTTGTACGGGACCTTTGCACTGGAACCGCCACCGCCTGTACTTGACACTTGAGCATTTGGAGACTGTCAGCTTGGGGTATAAATTAACAAGGGGGGTCCTCAGAGTCCCTCTGCCAGACATTAGTCCTGGTTACAAGAGACTTACCCAGAGTATTTAGCTCATTATCTTTCACAGAGAAGAAATATCCAAAACGTATCAGTCTTTGTCCTGCCCTGGGGCAGTCCAGCACCGAAATGCTAGGCAACTTAAATATGCACTTGTTAATTTGCATATTTAAGTAACTTTGGGTCTCACCCTAAGGTACTAGGGAAATCCAGATGTGGACCCCTTGCTCACTATTCTTAGAGAGGCACAGCTCCACCCTACTGATGAGGTCCAACCAGACTGAAACACGTGTCTGGGCATGCTGTTGGTACTCTTGTTCAGAGTAGAATTGCCTAGCATTTTGGTGCTGAACTGCCCCAGGGCAGGACAAAGACTGATATTTTTGGGATCTTTCTTCTCTGTGAAAGATAGTGAGCTAAAGACTCTGGGTAAGTCTCTCGTAACCAGGACTAATGTCTGGCAGAGGGACTCCCAGAACCCCCCTTGTTATTTTGCATATTTAAGTAACTATGGGTCTCCCCCTAAGTTACTAGGGGAATCTAGTTGTGGACCCCTTGCTCACTATTCTTAGAGAGGCACAGCACCACCCTACTGATGAGGTCCAACCAGACCGAAACACGTGTCTGGGTTGCTGTTGGTACTCTTGTTCAGAGGAGAATTGCCTAGCATTTCGGTGCTGGACTGTCCCATGCAGGACAAAGACTGATATCTTTGGGATATTTCTTCCCTGTGAAAGATAGTGAGCTAAAGACTCTTGGTAAATCTCTCATAACCAGGACTAATGTCTGGCAGAGGGACTCTCAGAACCCCCCTTGTTAATTAGCTCGGGGTATAAGGCACTCTCCCACCGAGTTTCGAACACCTAGCATTCTTAGATCTGGAATTAGGAGAGTACATCTGAACCCGAGCATATGCGGTCACCCTGTCACCCAGCTGTGGTGATGAACTTCATGAGTCCCCTGCTGCTGTGCCCACCTGTGCCCTCAGACTTGCTGCAGCAGAATTGGCTTGATCCCTTCATCAGGAGTGGAGAAATCGCCACTGTCCCATGACAGAATCATTCCTGGAATGCAGCCCCTAAAAGCCGCAGAGCCACACAACCTGAAGGATCTGAACCTGTGACCAAAGTGGACTCAACTGACGAAGTTTGGTCCGGAGTAGTCAGTGAGTACTTGCAACCCTTACCGGTGGCCGCTGGTAGTGCAGAAGGTGGTGGGGCTGCTCTGACTGACAGCTCTAGCAGAGCTGTCGCTGCACTCATCCATGGGGCCCATGATGACAGGGATGATGTAATGTCCCAAGTTTCTTCTGCCAGCTCTGATGCTGAAGCCATGCTTGAATTCAAGAAGCAAGAACTACAGTTTAAACAGAAGGAGCTTGAGTTCAACATGGCAAAGCTGAAAGTTGAGCAGGCAGAAAAACAGAAGTACAGGTATCACCAGTGGAACTGTCCAAGCTTCAAGCTACAACTGGCTCCTCCAAGGGATCTGGGCATGAGCCTGGGTCCTTCTCTCATCCACGGTCTCCTAAAGATATGTGCAGTGTGTATGATGAAAGATATGACATTATAGTCTGGTTAACTGCATTTGAGTATGCATGTGAAGTTCAAGAAGTTGTGGATGCTGACAAGATTGCATGGCCGCTCAGTCGACTACCCCATTCTGGCTGCAATGCCATCATTGAAATGTCTAAGGCTGAAAGAGCAGACTTTGCAAAATTAAAGCAAACTCTCATCTTAAAGTTTGGGATGACTCCTGCCCAATACCTAAAGAGATTTAGAGAGTACAAAAAGAAAGAAGGTAACGCTTGGGTGCCCTATTGTATATGGGTGCCAGACCGCTCCCCCCCTCAAACTGAGTACATATAACATGATAGGCAGATCAATGGTTCCAGTATTGCAGAAATCAGAATAATGGTGCTTTTATTTGAAGATAAAAAGGTGTACATGGCATGGCACATATTTGGGGTAGGTTGACCGAGGAAGTGAAACGTGCCTCAGTTATTAGACACACATCATGAATATGTAAAAATATATTCTGAAAAAGAGATACAAAATGAAAAATGCTTAAAAGTAAATAATGACTCCCCATATGGTAGCACAATGATAGATTGGGACATGTTTCAAAATGGATGCCAAAGCACAACATGGTGTCTTAAGGGCAGGTGTTGCAATCCTGACTCATGCTGATAAAAGAATGTTCTTTGGCAGCATCTCGTTGTAAGATAAGTACACCTGGAAGGTTAAATTTGGAACTTGGCAGGAAAATCAGACAAGGCCCGTAATGAGGAAGAGCATAATGTACTTTTTAAAGACCAATTGACTAAACCAGCTGCATTACTTGGCATCAAATAATTGAACTTATTTGTTTTTCCACGGTATGAGACACTGACTTAACTTGGAAGAACCTCAAACAGTATATAAGAAATGACAAGTGAGGTGATTATAAATGTTTTTGGCAGGAGTTGAAGGACGTGTAATTGTGTTCGGCTGGGTCTAAAATAATCTTATCAGTCTATGCATCAGTGAGCAAGTGTTTGCCAAGTATAAGCTAGTGTGGCCTTGGTGAGTTACAGATAAGCCACCCAATCAAAAGATAGGGAGGGCTTTTCTCTGGCTAAAAGGACCTATCAGATATATGCTCTCACAAGGCAGTAATTTGCAAGGGGGTGTTGCTTCATTCAACTAAGCCAATATAAGCAAGGGAAGACATAATTACTTTGTGTGCTTTCCAGAGTGTCTTGTAATCTGTAAATAAAGATGGCTGTGAAACTCACCCGGGCGTCCGCTCCTTTGTTCCTGTCTCAGAGTCAGAGTTCACAGATGCCAGAAAGCTTGATGAGATAGATAAGAACCCTCCTGTACACTATGTTACTAATTCCTTGAAAAACGTAACTGGCTGGGTTGAAGGCTATAAGGTCTCCACCTTTGAGAGTATGATATGTTTAGTCATGCTTGAACATATTTTTGCATCTTGGTCCCCTGAGCTTAAGCAGCTCTTGGCTGATTCAAAGGAGTTAGATCCTAAGAAGCTGGCCATTGCAGCAGATTTATGGGTGCCACGCAGAGTGTGCATAAGGACAAGACTACTCCTGGTAAGCAGGAAAAAGCACAAAAATAAAGAGGGTGGGGGATCTGATAACACCTCCTCCCAAAATTGCCACAAAAAGAAATTCAAGGGTAGGTCCCAAGAGAATGTTTAGGGTAGTGGAAGTTATACTCCCAGACATAACTCTGGTTATTGTATGCATCCCTATGTCCCAAGACCCAGTGGATCTTGTGTGGCTTGTGGAGCAAATTACCATGTGAAGGGGGACCCCAGATGTAAGATCAAAACCTTTGGGGTCCACTCTGTGAGTCTGGCATCCCCTCCTATGAGACCATACACCACACATAAGGGCTGCATTGGCCAAGACCAAAGCCAAGCCCAAGCCAAAGTGGAAACCCAAGGCTAAGGGAGTTAAGAAAGACAGGAGAGGGAAAGAAAGCATTCCCCCCAACTCACCTACCAGTGAGTTGGAGGTAGTTGGCCAAACACCTGAACCTGACGAGGAAGAGGTGTTGCCTGAAATTCTTAAACCACATCACCATCCTGAGCTCCAAAGTTTATTGCTTGAAGGTGGTCCTGATAGGGTTGAGTTTAGGAAGTGCCAACGTGAGTGCCCATCTTTGGAAGGCCTAAGGAGACAGGCCTGCTCCCAGCTTGAGGGTGAACATCCTGGGAAGCACAGGATTTATTGGGAAGCTGGGCTCCTCTACACAGAGCCCACAGAGCCTACAGACAGAGAACATTGGAGGTTGGTGGTTCTGTAGAGGAGCAGCTACATGCCTCTGCAAGAAGTCCTACCACCCTACCACCTGTATGCTGGAAGACTGAAATTGTGCCATGCTTGACACCAGTAGTTGTGACTATTACACTACGAATATTCTATAAAAGGTATCCACTGAGAAAACCCTATCAAATGTATTCCTGAAGAGATGATAATCTAAGGAGGAGTAGCCCAAAGGAATATGAAAAAGAGTGAAAGAGAAGCTGGTGACGTCACAGAGAAGACTGGCTAAAGTAGAGAATGTATGGACCCTATAGAAACTGATGACAAAGTAAAGAATCAAGAAAATGTTCATATGCGAAAAGAACATTGCACGTGTAAGGAGCACTGCAGAAAATGCAAGCCGTTCAATAACTGTACAGGTGCTGAAACGCAAGTAGATCAAGAAATCTTAGATGCTGTCTATAAGTAATGAATAGACTGCATTGTATTGAAGCTGGACATCAGTGTCACAAATTTAGTAAGCCCAGACCAATGGAGAGAAAAGCCGAGAGCTGTGATACAGAAAGAATTAGCCAAGATCGTGGAAGAGTCTGGAAGGGCTGTCTGGCCTGATGGTAAGGCTGAAGCAGCCAAGACTGGTTATCTATTCTTGAAGGCGGTGGACATGAGATGCTGAATCGTCCCTTGTTAAGGTGCAAAGAAAGAACACTGTGAGTGCCGAGTTTTATTAATTTAAGGCAATACAATGCTGAAAAATGCTGAAAAATGGACCATATCATGGTCTTCTGTCACGGAGCCAAGAATGGAAACAGAGTTGGGCGAGGAGTTCTAGAATGACAATAGTGCATGCTCGCACTCCATTATATTCCCAGAGACAAGGTTACTTTGCAAGGCCACGTTCAAAGACAATCTTCATGGCAGAAGGCATGGGTGATGAGAGATGGTGGGCTAATTGCGTGGGGAGGTAAAGTCATGTCCACCTGCTAGCACCTGGGGTTGAGCTTACATGCTGCGAAGTGAGCCGAATGTTCCAGACATGGCACGAGCATGCCAACAAATTATAGAGGGCCATATCACGAGGGGCCTTATAGTTTGAGAGTCAATGATATACCGTGTACCTAATAGTGATGAAGATGACTTGCACTAGAGGAGGGCATAAATTGTCCACCTGACAGTAGAAATCCAATCACAACCCAACCCCTTATAGAATGCTAATTTAGCTGTTCTCCTTGAGCCTATCATGACCCCTCGTAGGTATTTCTTATTTGGCACATAACGTGACATCACGTGTGACACATTTTTTCTATATGACTGTGATTTTTTGTAAGATGCGCCGAGAGCTCTTTGATGTCTGCTGTAACTCCCAGTTTTAGATAATTGTTAATAAAACAGAAAACTTTGCCATGTTCCTGAGTTGGTTTAATTTTTTGGTGTCGGAGTCTGCTTCCCATCCACTGCATCCGTGTTACCCAAAGGGCTCTAAGCTCACATGGTAGCACTGCTGATGGTTCAAAAAAGATCCAAACTAGTTCTGCTCCAGAATTTCAGACGATCAGCATCCTACGCCATTAAGCCGGAAGATCGCCGGATTTCCTGTGGAGATGGACCGAATAGAAATCTTGCAAGAACAACCAAGACTGTGGGCAGGTCCCCCTTTGATGAAATCCCTGTCCGGTTTCCACTGGCGCTCTCCAGACGGAAGGCAGAGTGGTCTCTTGGATGAGGAGACAATAATGAAGGCCTTGAGTCGATTTACAAACTAATTTCAGCATGAGCAGACTCGATCGATGATAAAGAAAAAGGATGATAAGGCGACCGGCTGATAATGCAGATTTGGCTTTTGGACTAAGATTCAACCAGACACTCCTTATAGATATTTTAGCAGGAGTGCAGACCCTTCCCTAGTGTCAGGAATCTTGAAAAATGACCTTTAGAAATGTATTGATATATCAAAGTTATGCCTAAACATCAGTTCTTGATCAGAAATTGGAAACAAATTCAGTATCCAGATTAACTTCTTGGTGCATACTTGTTCTAAGTAGTTAACCCCTGCGGTTCTCACTGACAGTGATGTGCATAGGCGTGTGCTTTCTGGTTTTGTATTTATCTTTTAAGCTTATTCTGCTCTTGTCAAATGAGACATTGATATTTTTTTTACAGGATCCTAAAAATGGCCCTGTGATTAGAAGGCTTATTGTTGCAATAATAGAAAAGATACTACAATTGCAAGTGTAAAATAATTTTCTTATGATTATAGTAGAAATGAGACATGCAGAAGCCTGCACGGTTCTAGAGAATGGCCAGGATGGCCAAAAGGTGAATGTCGATTGTCTTGTGCATAGTATATGCCTGTACGATTACCCTTTTTGTCTTTCTGTTTCTCTTGTTTCACACTCTCTATCATGTTGGTCCTGATAAGACAGATGTCCCTATGGTTCTTCCCACTATGAAAACTGCTTTTGATTCACTTCATGATCAGTACACAAACCTTGATAGTGAGGGAATAAATACCTATCTAGACAATGCAGCACACTTGGGTAATAACATGTGGTATCAGCACATGAGAAAGGTGGGAGAGAGAACATCTAAGGGGAGTTGCTATGTCTGCACTCTCATACCCTATGCCATGCATATAGTATGAACTTTCATATCCAGAAAAGTTCCAGAACACAATGCCAGGTGCCTGGATCATCTTGCCGCATGAATGATCAGAGGACAATTCCAGGGAAGTTGGGCCACTTTGCTATGGAGGTCGAAATGGTTGTTCCCATTCCAGGATGATTATGTCAAGACTTCACAGGTGGAAAAAAAAAACTGGATGGGATATCACGATGCTTGTGTATCCTACAGGTGGATGGTAAGAGGTAGTTATGAAAGACATAAATGGGATGGAATGCTCTGACATAACAGAAATAGCTGGATCGCCTGGGTGTTGGGAACAATAAATATTGCTGCTGAGTGGACATACTGTGGGGAATAGTTATTGTATTGTCTGCTGAAGGACCAGCCAGAGAGGGAGTCAGAGCACTGTGCAGGTGCAATGAAAAGGTTCCTGTAAATGAATGCGAAAGGAAAGTAGGGTTTTTCCACTTCCGGCTGTTTATTTCCACTCTTTGCCCCTTCTACATGTGATCTGCTCTTCGGCCTATGGCAGTCATAACTGAGAAGGGCGGGGACTTTCCCATTAAAGAGAAGAGGTTTTTCCTCTGTGGAAGTCAGTTAGGATTTGGAACTCTGGGTGATGCAGCCTCTCTGAGAGGGAGTCCGCTCCGCTCCAGATCCCGTTAACACGATGTCATGCACCGTACTTGGACAGAAATAGGCAGAAATGGAAATACACCTCCAGATTCCGTCTTGACAGTCTAGTCTTCTTCCAAGATGGCCACCGGAGTATTCTTACTGCACTCAGAATGCTGCTTCTGTGCGTTGTATCCGTCTTTTGGGTTGAGACGCTGGCAGTTCCTGCTTCTACAGTGAACTTTCTTCCATTCTTTTTTCCTTTCGTGTGTGCCGCTTTCCTCCAGCACGTTTGGGGATCTCCTCTGTATCTTCGGTAATATTCGTGGTTGTTTTCTCTCTTGTTACATCATTCCATTCGCTCTGCCTAAGCGAACCACTTGTTGTGTTCCGTCTCCTTTTCTTTCATTTTCTGTCTTTCGTTATTCCACTCTTAACCCTTGCTGATCTCTTTTGGCTGTCTTCCAGTAACCTAGCCGTCTGGCCGTTTTTTTCCCTTTTCGCATCTGTTTACCTTTTCTGCTCTGTGTGCCAAACCTTTTCTTATGCGGGGCTTAGCTAGTCTTTCATCTACCTTTTTGATCTCTCTCTTCTGTCTCTACTCTGTACCTGTTCTGCCTTAGCCTTATGGGTTCAGTCTTCTCGACCGCATCCATAGCCCTAGCGGTCACCATTCTTAACGCGCCCTCAGCATTTCTCTTTGTTTTCTTGTTTACTCCTTTCTGGTTATCATGTGCTATTACTTTGGGAGCTGAGAACCCCAAAACCTATAGTGGTCACCAGCTTTCATTTGGTACATGGAAAGATTCCTATTCTGCTGAAGTGACTCTCTTCTGTCTACCTGTTCAGCACAGACTATTGAACTTTAAGACCATTGTTCTGGAAGAACATATCATCATTCACTATCAGCACTGATTGCTCATTTCACAAGGAAGGCTTTTGCTTCAAAACCGTTCAGGGTTTTTTACGCCTGCTGGCTTTTTCCCTGAATTGGGGGCTTGCTCCTCGGAGGTCCCCTGAACCTGGATTTGGTTCTGGTCAAGGTGGCCACCGAGGGAGCTCGCCCCTACCCCCATCAAAAGGATTCCGAGACTCCAGAAAGCTCCATTGAGGATACAGGTGAGGAGGAGTTTAGGGCGATATCACCAGGTCTTGACACACGAGTAAATCTCTCTGCCTACCTGCTCTGGGACTAAGCAGTGTTGCTGGTGGCCGAGATGAAGGTGTCTTCTGTTACTATGATAACGGTGATGATTTCTCTTTATGTCTATGTTTGATCTGTCATATATATCTGTGTGATGTGTATATGTGTAAGAGGTGAATAAAGGGCCTACAACAAGCCATTTACATGTTTTCTATACTATTGGTCTAAGTGTAATGTTCTGCCTATCTGAATCCAATAACTGTTTTTTTGGGGTCAGGAGAATGTAGGTCTGAGGGTCCCCCCACGTGGCCAAGCAAACGTTTTTTTGGGGTAATCCTGTTTCTTCTCTCTTCCTTCTTCATATCTTCTGTCTTGCTTTCTTCTTCTATCCTGTTTCCTTCTCCTATTCTGCCTCCTTATTCAGTGCACTGGGTTGGCTTTGTTCTTCTGTCTTCCTCTGGGTTGGCTTTGTTCTTCTGTCTTCTGTACTCACGCAGGGAGGTGATGAGTAACGGGTCCTCCAGGCAGGCTTCTATGAATGTCTGGCACGTGTTGCCAGTCGTGGAGTCGTTGTAAAGGCTTCACATGGGTGATCTCACAGGATTCCAGTGATCTCTCAAGATTTTGCCTCAAGATCTCGTTTGTCCCAGCAGGTGCCTCTCCTGGCCCTATGAGTGCCTGACCTCTGCCTGACCTCGATAAGTACAACCTGGTGGCCCATGTGCCCTGCCCTGACCCACCTGAGGGTGGTGCTAGTGCTATCTGGAGTGTCTGATCCAGTTTCTCCATAACAGCCATTTCAGAAGCAATGTTCAAGTCCACTCAGATTGTGTTTAAAGAATGTACATGAAGATGTAGGGTCTTAAATGACTCAAGGGACTTATAAGGTAGGCTAGGGGGGCAGAACCCATTCAATACTGTCTTTTGTGGAAGGGATTTGACTTCTCGCAGCCTGTGCTGTATTTGCATTTGGCCCATATGTAACCAAGGGATTTGATTTCTTGCAGCCTGCATTGCATTTGCATTTGACCTATTTTCAACTACTGTTTCGGGAGGTGATTCCTTTTAACCTTAGCTGCATTTGCACCTCACTGATAGTCAATTATTTGTTTATCACCTTTTGCAATTTCTGCTGCACTTGTATTTAACCTGCCTGTAACCACTGGACGTGACTATTACCTTTTACACGTACTTTGGCAGTAGCCCCCGTATTAAGAGTTGTACCTCTGCCATTACCGTAACCAAAGCACTAACAGTAACATGCATGTAACAGCGCCATGAGGGTTTGGTGCGCTCTATAAATGTCAAAATAAATAAATACATGAATAAATAAACATTGAGTAGTGCAGGAGTGAAGGATTCTACTCGGTTTGTATTGTGTCAGGTTCTGTTTTAGGTCGGGAGGGTCCTTCTCCGTAGAGAGATTTGTGAGTTAGTGTAATCATGTTGAAGCGAACTCTCAAAGCGATGGGAGGTCAGTGGAGTTCCTTCTTTGCTTTTGTTATGTGTTACCTCTTAGGGGTGTCAGTAACAATCCTAATGGCCTCGTTTTGGATTACTTGGAGTTTTCGAATCCACTCTTTGCTTGCACCACCAAGTAGCGCATTGCAGTAATCCAGGCGAGGCAAAATTATAGCTCTAATGATAGTCTTGCAAATGTTGTGTGTTCCCAATTGTTTCATCTGTCCCAATACTCTTAGGTGATAATGGAATTTTATTTAGTATACCATCTATGTGTGCGTTAAAACCAACGGAGGCTTCCATGAAGACACCCAGGGTTTTTACTTGATCTAATACAGTGTTTTGACAACTTTCAACTTCAAAGATTGTGTACACCATCCCAGGTTTAGCCCATGATTGTGTTGAGCCATAGATCATGGGCCTCATTACTCAGGTAGGCGGTAAGGGTTTAGCGGACCGGTAAGGGCACCGGTACCGGTAAACCCTTACCGCCTTGCTACGAGGTCCCTTTGCAGGACCTGACCTTAACGGCTGGTGTAGACCAGCCGTTAAAGTTGGGACCCGCAAACGGACCTTGGTGTAATTACGGTACCGCAATTTGCGGTACCGTAATTAGCTCCTTCCCCATTCCCATTGAGCCCTATGGGGCAAAAATGGGAATGGGGAAGGGCCATGGAGAAAGGGGGAATTACCGCCCCACCAACCTTGGAATGGGGTGGTAATTCCCCTTTTCTCCATGGTGGTACCGGTATGATACCGGCGGCAACCATGGTGCTTATAGCACCATGGTTTACCGCATTCCGTGTAATGCGGCCCCATGAGTTTTTTTGTTTTTGCACTGGTAAGGCTTGAGGTCATCCAGCTCCTGATGGATTCGTAGATGGTGAATATTTTTTCAGAGTCGTTTGTGTTATTCCCACTCATTTCCATCAAGAGCTGGATATCATCAGCATAATTGGTGAACTGTAGCCTCATGAGTTCCAGCTGGTCGCACAGAGGTCTTATGTTCACATTGAACAGCGCTGTAGATAAACATGCATCCTGTGGGACTCTGTAAAATATAGGTGCTGATTCAGAGGAGGCGTTGCCCCAACAAACTTTAGATCTCCTATTGCTTAAGAAAGAGCCAATCCAACCAACTGCCTCCTCAGAGTAGTTGCCAGTGGATGCCAAGGTTTTTAGTAAATATTCGTGGTCCAGTAAGTCGAAGGAAGCCAATAGGTCTAGTAGAACCAACAGGCCTGTCTTACTTTTATCAAAAGTGTCCAGCATTTGAGTTTGTAGATCTAGGCGGGCACTCTCAGTCCCATGATTAAGTTGGAAGCCTGATTGTGTTTGGTGGAAAATACCAGAGTCTTTTGGATGTTTTTGCAATTGCAAGGTTGCAATTGTATCAACAATCTTTAGTAGGAATGGTGTGTTATTAATAGGCCTCAAATTAGATGCCTCCTTATGGGTTTAGGCCCAGTATTTTAATAGTTTGGTCACCACCACCCCTTTGATGTTGTCGGGGACTGATTTGTGGGAGAAGGAAGAATTAACAAATCTTCCAAGGAAGGGCGAGAAACATTTTATATTGTTCATGATAATTTTATATGGTAAGACATCACCTGGGAAAGATGTAGGATGCATATTTATAAGGAATGTATTCATTTCGGCCAAGGCAATTGGTTGGAAGTGGAAATTAGGTTGTTCCCTTTCCTCCACCTTGCTTCTGTCATTTGTTCAGCAGTCTCTACTGTATTTAGACTATTTGAGATCTTATTTCAAGCTAAGTCAACCATGTCTGCGAAAGCTTGTTGGGTTCTGGTGCAGTCCTCTGTCTCAGGTACCAGTCAGCGTTGCTTTACACTTGGTTTCTCCAGATTTCTGAACATTTCAAATAGTGTTCTAATGTTGTTGTCTGCCTTTTCAATGTGCTCGTTATCAGAGGCATAGCCAGGATTGTCTGACAAGTGGTGCCTGAAGCTAATTTATTGGAGCCCACTGCAGTGAAAATAACATCTATAAATGCCCACTCAGCGATGCTGAGGCTGAGTGGGCCTTTACAGATTTTGGGTGGGCCTTGCCCAATATGACCCTACCCTGACTACACCTATGCTTCTTAGAGTAACTCTTTTCTGTTTAGTAGATTTTAATTTTGTAGGATTTTGCCAGTAGTTTCCAAGCTATCTTGTTTTCATTGGTCTGATTTTTCCCCCAGGTCTGTTCAGCTTGTCTTTTAAATTGTTTAAGATTGCTCAGGGCTGTGGAGAAACAACTATGATGGCCTGTTTTGTCTCATTAATTTAATCTTAATGGGTGCGACATGGTCCAAAAAAGTATTTAGATGTAAACTATAGATCTCTGTTAGTCAGCTTGGTGTGTCCAGGTCTGTGGTAGAGGCCATAATCATTCTCATGCAGCTAGCTAGATCTTCTGTTTTTATTTTATTCAAGTTCCTGCTAGCTAGTGTCTTGGGAGTATTACACATGTCGCGTACTTCCACTGGTATTTGTTTATTTATTTATTTAGGTAATATACTTATAGCCGATTGGCTTTGTATATACAAAAAACATAAAAACATAAAAACATACAACATAAAACACATTCCATCCAAACATATAGAAGAAGACTAAGGAACAGAAGAAGCAGTGATGGAAGAAGGATTCCGAGACTCCAGAAAGCTCCATTGCGGATACAGGTGAGGATGAGTTTCGGGACGTATCCCTAGGGGATGCCAGTATACAACACCCAGAAACACAGATGGCTTCTCTGAAGTGTTAAGATGGATTTCTGAACTCTGTCCTGGAGGGGCAGAGGTTCAGAAGGCCAGCCTAGTTTCTTGGAACAGGGTAACCTCTGGACAAGCCAGACCAATCAGGGTAGCGATGGTGGCGGTCAAGACTAGGTCTCAAGAGGGGTGAGGGTGACTGAAAGCCCGCAATGAGCACACAAAGCAAGAATGTTTACAAATTACTCCAGACAGGTGTTATATTAAAAATATAGACACATTTATTACAAGGCCTTTGTAACAACGACCATAGTAAAGAATCACGGTAATACTCCAATAAACCAACACATCACAAGCAATACAATATATATACAAGACCAAGGGGTCTAAATAGTTAGAAGCACGAAATATGCAGACCACCTAGAAGGGGAGGAAAACAGGCAGTGCAAGTAATCGTTAGACCCAGTTCAACATCAGAGGCCACCTAACTAGAAGAAAGTCTGAGCCCTACGAAGAGTGGAGCCTTGTGCTCAAAAGTACCTGCACACGCGGGTGTCAAAGGGCAAAGGAGAGTCTCTTCAGGGAGATCAGGCAGTTCAAAGAGGTGAACAAAACGATGATGAACAGTTCCCCGCTACTCAAGCGCAGCCTCCACTTGTGGGCAGAAGCAGGGCGCGAGTGAGGAAAAGGGTTGCTGTTACAACAACGGTGGAGAGCCACAGGCTCCTGCGGGAGGGTGACCGGTTAGGGTATTGACTACTCACCGGTCCCGATGCAAGCAGACCCAGGCTTCTCCGGTTCCGTTTCGGTACTGGCAAGTTCAGATGCGATCAGCAGGATGTCTCGACGCCGTGTAGATTCTGCGACAGCAGGAGTCAGGGTCGAGGGTGTCCCAAAATGCAGCGAACACGCACAGGTTTGTTACCGGAGCAGGGCAACTCAGCAACCGCAGATATTCCGGTCCCAAAGCACACGTCTCACTTCAGACCTGGGAATGCCAAGCGTACGAATCATGTGAGAGTGCCGAGGACACGGGATTAGCAGTAACCAGACGGCGGTGACAGAGCAAGGTTCTTGTGTAGGCTGGACAGTCCACTGGATGGCCCAGGGACGCTTCCAAAGGCTTACATACTGGATTTGGTGAAAATGTTGAGAATAGTTGTTCCCACTATTCTAAAGGGTCGAAGTGCCAGTACAGGCATTCTCGTTCGATCAGAGGCAGAGGGGTCTCACAGGACGACAGCAGTGCAGGGTGCCAAACCTTCAGCGGGTCACCAGCGATTCCTCGACTCAGCTTCTTAGTTGCAGGATACTTGGCTCCTCATCCTTTGTTCGTGAGAACTCAGGAGATCGACCTGGTAGTAGTGTTTCCAGCCTCCTCTTATCCAGAGTTCCCTTTGCGCCGAAACGAGAGGACCCAATGGGAAATCTGCTCACAAAACACTCACACCATACGTGGACCTATCACGGACCACGCTGGTCCCAGGCATTCAAGACACTCTAGACTCTCTGGCACCCAGGATGTGTATTGGGAACAGACATCCTAGCCCACATCCTGGAGGCACACACAAGGCATTCAGAAGCCTGCGAAAGCGTTGTGTTTCGCGGGAAAGTGCATGACCAAATAAGGACTGCCATGGGTCGGCTCGACCTGGGGGAAGGTGAAGGGGCAAGACGGTCAGCGGACAGGACAAAGACCCTCGTGGCATGGCCATTTTGGAGGCCAGGCCACCCATTTGGGCCACACGCGGGAAGCACAGTTAACATGGCAAAAACGGGTTCAAACCACAAAGAAACGATAGCTGCCACCAGTCCCATCCGTGACACACTTGCACATTTCATGATAAGTCCAGCGAGAGTTTCTAGGGCCATTGGAATGACTAGAGACCCAAGAGCGGGGTAATGTAAGTCTCCCGGTTCTGACTGTCTTAAGTGTATGTCAGTTTCCCCGTAAGAATGGAGCGAAAGCCCAGAGGAGTGCGGCGGAAGGCTGCAAAAGTCTAGATCAGGGAGTAAAACAACAGCAAAAAGTTTGGGGGTTGCCACATGGAAGGAAAATGACCTACAATTATGAAATCTTTCCTAACACTCGCCCCTCCCAGACTAAGACAGGGGGAACTAATCCACCCCTGGATGAGTTTCTTGTTCAGGTCGGTTAAACATTCTGGACAACCCATCAGCATTGCTATGTTGGACACCTGGCCTATGCTCAATAGTGAAGTCAAATGCTTGCAGACTTATGGACCACCTAAGCAACTTTGGATTCTCTCCCTTCATTTTCATTAGCCACTTTAAGGGCTTATGATCAGTTTGCACAGTGAAGTGGTTCCCATAGAGGTAGGGCCTCAGCTTCCGTATGGGCCCACACAACAGAGAAACATTCTTTCTCTACTGTGGACCATCTGAACTCTCTGTCCTTAAGCTGGCGACTAATGAATCCAATAGGGTGTTCCTTATCCTTCTCATCTACTTGCCATAGTACAGCTCCTATCCCAGTGTCAGAGGCATCTGTCTGCACAATAAAAGGTCTTTTATTGTAATCAAGGGCCCTGAGAACAGGGGCCTGGCACAAGGAGTCTTTTAAGCCGTTGAAGGCTTTCTCATACTCGTCGGTTCAAGTTACCTTCTTGGGTTTCTTCGGAGTGGTGAGAGTAGACAGATGGGCAGCTATGGTACCATAGTCTGCCATGAAGTTGCGGTAATACCCCGTGAGTCCTAAGAAGGCTCTCACTTGGGTCTGTGTAGTGGGGGTAGGCCAGTCTTGTACTGTTTGTACTTTACTGGGTAGAGGCTGTATCCTCCCTCCACCTACTTCATGTCCAAGGTAAACCACAGAGCCTTGTCCAATCTGGCATTTACTAGCCTTTATGGTCAAGTGTGCTTTCTGAAGAGCCTGTAGCACAATTCTGAGGTGTTTCACATGGTCTTCCCAGGTGGCACTGAAAACTGCTATATCATCCAGATATGCAAGACAAAATTCATCCAACCCGTTTAACACATGATTCACAAGCCTCTGAAAAGTGGCAGGTGCATTCTTCAACCCAAATGGCATTACCCTGAACTGGCAAAGCCCGTCTGGAGTTGAGAATGCTGTCTTCTCCTTGGCATGTCCTGCTAGGGCTATTTGCCAATAGCCTGCAGTGAGGTCAAATGTGCTGAGGTATTGGAGGCACCCAAGGTATCCACCAGCTCATCTGTTCGAGGCAAGGGGTGTGCATCTGTCTTGGTGACAGCATTCAGAGCCCTGTAATCCACGCAGAACCTCAATTCAGAAGTACCTGCCTTTGGAACCAAAACCACAGGGCTGGACCAAGGACTACTAGAGGGATCAATCACCCCAAGATCTAACATTTTGTTGAACTCTGTCTTAATGTAAGACCATACTTTGTCTGACATTCTGTATCCTCTACTTTTGGTAGGTACGCTGTCTTCTGTGTCTATGTTATGTTTGCACCAAGGTGTCAAACCAGGGGACTGCGAAAAGAGGGGGGAAAATTGCCTAAGCAAACTTTTCACCTCAACCTGCTGATCAGAAGTCAGGTGAGGGACCACTCGGACACCCTCAAAGGAGCTATCTGAAGGACCGCTTTGGAACAGGTCGGGGAGAGGTTCCGACTCCTCTTCCTCAACATTTGAAGCAAGTAGCAGTGCTGCGATTTCGACTCTTGGGACGAAAGCCTTCAGCCTATTTACATGGAAGACTTTTGGAGCCTGTCCAAGCCTTCCAAGGTCCACTAAATAGTGGACCTCTCCCAGGGGCTCCACCACTATGTAAGGGCCTGACCAGGGACGTCATTTCACCAAAATGCAGGGGTAGCAGAAGTGACATCACACGACCCTTGACCCTCCGATGACATCACAGGAAGTGATGTCATTTGACCCCACCCCGAAGTGATATCACGTGAAGAGATGGAACACGACTTTTCACCCGTTGACAAAACAGAAAGTGGCATCACATAGCATTGTATACTACGAAAAATATGGTTAAGATATCACTATAATGTGATGTACATTTCATACAAGAATGGATCGCCATATGTATCGTTAAGATCAGTGTGTATAGGCCCATATTACCAAATTACTGTGAATGCAAGAAGACATCCATGACCAAATGATAATGATGTGTTATTATATAGCACTAACGCTTAAGCGCTTTATATAGAAAAAATATACACCCAATATCACCCAACCTGTGTTTTTACTCATTTATCGACCTCAGAGGGATAAAAGGCTGAGTTGAGGGGTTTAAGAACAGACTAAATCAGTGACTCTCCCCCTGAAGTGTGCCTGAAATAAACCTTTAATGAATCTAGCAATTATTGCATAGAATTCCAGAAAGGCACATTATTTGGTATTCCAATTTAGGGTCAGTGCTGAAAGTGTTAGACTTGTGCCACATTTCTTCTTTTTTTATTGGGCCTGAACAAGAAGGTCAGCCACTCCAGAAGTAAAGAGCCACATGGTGCTGGCCACAGCCCAGGAGCTGGCATTAAAAAATAAAAAGCGTTTTTTTCTACTTTTTTTTAGAGGTCGCAAGGGAGTCCACAGAGGTCGCAAGGGGGATCTCAGAGGTCGCAATTGCGAACTCTGGCGACCCCGAAATGACGTCCTTGGGCCTGACCATTTATCCTGTAAAGCTCTAGGCCTTATGGGATTCATGATCAGGACTTGCTGACCAGGTATGAAGTTGATGAGGGAAGCTTTCTGGTCATACCAATGTTTCACCAGGGCTTGTCCTGCTTTCAACTTGTCACTAGCAGACCCATCAGCAGTACCATCTGTTTTCTGAGCCCTAACACATAGTCTCCTACGTTGGTAGTAATAGGGGGAGTGGGCATCTCCCATCCCTCCTTGACTATGGCTAAGGGTCACCGCACAGGGTGACCAAACAGAAGTTCGAAGGGGCTGAAGCCAACACCCTCCTGTGGTACCCCTCGGTAGGCAAACAGTAAGCATGGTAAAAGAAGATCCCATTTTCGTCTTTGGGGTTCTTCCAGAGCCCATATCATACTCTTTAACGTTCTGTTGAACTGTTCCACCAGACCATTGGTCTGGGGGTGGTATGCGGAAGAGAACTTGTAGGTGACCCCACATTCTTTCCACATAGCCGGCATATATTTTGACATAAAGTTGCTGTCTCGATCAGACACAACTTCTTTAGGGAAGCCAACCCTAGTAAAGATGCTAAGTAACGCTTTTGCAACTGACTTGGCAGTTACAGTTTTTAATGGGATGGCCTCAGGATACCTGGTAGCATGGTCGACCAGCACCAGGATAAACCTATTGCCTGAGGATGTTTGCGGGTCAAGGGGACCAACAATGTCGATCCTTACCCTTTCGAATGGTATTCCCACAACTGGGAGTGGTACCAATGGAGCTTGGATTGTTGAGCCACTCTTACCAGATAACTGGCAGGAGGCACAACTCCTGCAGTGCCTTTCTACTTGCACCCCCATCTTGGGCCAGTAGAAGTGCATGGATAACCTTTGCTTGGTCCTCTTAATACGAAGGTGACCAGCAAGGGACCCTTTATGCGCCAACTGCAGGAGGAAGGGTCTTACAGCAAGGGGAACCACCAACCTCCTATGGTCTCCTTCTGTAGACTCTGTGGGCTCACTATACAGGAGTCCACCTTCCCAATAAATCCGATGCTTGCCAGGAGGTTCACCCTCAAGCTGGGAGCAAGCCTGTCTCCTAAGGCCTTCCAGAGATGGGCACTCACGTTGGCCTTTACTTAATTCTTCCCTGTCAGGACCACCTTCTACTAACAAGTCGTTTAGTTCAAGATGGTCATTAGGGTCAAATACTTCAGGTATCGCCGCCTCCTCGTCAGATCCGGGCGATTGACCAACTTCCTCCACCGCAGTGGTAGGTGAGTTTGGGGAATATTTTCTTTCCCTTGTTTTGGTTTTCTGACTCCATTAGCCTTGGGTTTCCCCTTTGGCGGGGGCAGCTCACTGATCTTGGTCAGTGCTGCCTTGGTTTGAGACCTTGTGCAGGGTCTGTCGGCAGTGTCTCCCACGAGCCCTAATGCTCGGAGATCGTTGCCCAACTAGACCTTTCCTGGGACGTTCCTCTGAATGCTCACTGGAATCCTGACTGCTGTATCATTGATAGTAAGATTTACATGTATTACTGAGAACATGAGAGCTGGGCCGTCAGCCAACATAGTGGGCATCAGAGTAGCTCTGGCAACTTCCTCTGAGTCTATCAAGGTAGAATCCACTACAGTTCGACTGCACCCACTATCCCTAAGAGCTGGAGTATCTACTCCATTGATCAGTGCACTCTAGTAGTGCTTGGTATTATCTGGAATCCTAGCATAAGCCTCTGCGACTTTAGGCTCCCAGGAACCCAGGGAAACTAAAACTACCTCAGCTTCTATCCCACTGGGGAAGGAGTCTGAGGAGAAGGATGCTCCTGTAATCTCTTCTTCCTCGTAGGAGGAGAAGGCCAGATTAGCGGAGTGGAACCCCAAAGGTTTAACCGTACAACGGGGATCCCCCTTCACGTGGTCAGTTGCTCCGCAAGCAAAACACGATCCATTGGGTTTGTTTACATAGGGAGGCTTATTATAACCAGAGTTCTGTTTCGGATGCTGACCTCCACTACCCTGTCAGTTCTCTTGTGTCTTACTCTTATTTTTCTTTTTGTGGCCCTTTTGAGAAGAAAATTTATCAGTTTCTCCACCCTCCTTATCTCTGGACTTTTTCCCTTCCTCCTGCTTACCAGGCTGAGTCTTGTCCTTATGGGACACTCGATGTGACACCCACAAATCTGCTGCAATGGCAAGCTTCTTTGGATCTATCTCCTTAGAATCTGCCAAATGCTGCTTAAGCTCAGGGGAAGAAGACGCAAAAATATGTTCCAGCATGACATGACTTATCATGCCTTCAAAGGTAGAAACCTAATAACCTTCGACTCAGCCAGTCAAGTTTTTTAAGGATTCAGTTACATAAAATACCCAAGTACCACCTTCTTTTTTCTTATACTCTCGGAATCGTTTTAAATATTGGGCAGGAGTCTTTCCAAACTTTAAAATGAGAGTTTGCTTCAGCATTGCAAAATCTGCTCGCTCAGCCTTCGACATTTCCATAATGGCACTGCAGCCAGAATGGGGCAGTCTGCTAAGTAACCAGGCAATTTTATCAGCATTGTCAACTTGTTGAACTTCACATGCATACTCAAATGTATTCAGCCAGTCCATAATGTCATTCTTTTCCTCATACGCACTGAGCAGATCTTTTGGAAACCGTGGATGAGAGGAGGCCCCAGGCCCATGTCCAGGACCCTTGGGTCCATTGGCAACTTGAAGCTTGGCCAGTTCCAACTGGTGATCCCTGTCTTTCTGTTTTTCTGCCTGTTCGATTTTTAGTTTGGCCATATTGAAATCAAGCTCCTGCCTAAACAGCAGTTCTTGCTTCTTGAATTTAAGTATGGCCTCCCCATCAGCACTGGCAGAGGAAACATTGGACATTTCAACCTCCCTGTCCTCATGGTCGTGGTGGACTAGTGCAGCGGCAGAACTGTCAGTTCTACCAGTGAGAGCAGCCTCACCTCCTTCTGCACTGTCCTCGGAAGCTATACCGTCAAGCTATGCTTCTTGCCACGCCATGATTCTTTGGATCATTTCCATTTTTGTGCCTTGCAAGGAGACACACCTTTCAGCACACATCTTTTTCAATTTTTTCGGATTTAGAAGCATTTGAGGTTAACAAGGTAACTGTTTCCATACTGTTTGATAGGACTATGGCCTTTAAAGAGTTATACTACGACAATTCACTACGTGTCCTGTTAGGAATAACTTGAAATGCCCTTGCTCGTCCGCAAGACTGGATACCTTCAGTCGTATCCCACCGCTGTACACCAATTTGTTAAGATGGATTTCTGAACTCTGTCCTGGAGGGGCAGAGGTTCAGACGGCCAGCCTAGTTTCTTGGAACAGGGTAACCTCTGGACAAGCCAGACCATTCAGGGCAGCGATGGCGACGGTCAAGACAAGGTCTCAAGAGGGGTGAGGGTGACTGAAAGCCCGCAATGAGCACACAAAGCAAGGACGCTTACAAATTACTCCAGACAGGTGTTATATTAAAAATATAGACACATTTATTACAAGGCCTTTGTAACATCGACCATAGTAAAGAATCACGGTAATACTCCAATAAACCAACACATCACAAGCAATATAATATATATACAAGACCAAGGGGTCTAAAGAGTTAGAAGCACGAAATATGCAGACCACCTAGATGGGGAGTAAAACAGGCAGTGCAAGTAATCGTTAGACCCAGTTCAACATCAGAGGCCACCTAACTAGAAGGAATTCCGAGCCCTACGAAGAGTGGAGCCTTGTGCTCAAAGGTACCTGCACACGCGGGTGCCAACGGGCAAAGGAGAGTCTCTTCAGGGAGATCAGGCAGTTCAGAGAGGTGAACAAAACGATGATGAACAGTTCCCCGCTACTCAAGCGCGGCCTCCACTTGTGGGCAGAAGTGCGGAAAAGGGTTGCTGTTTACGACAACGGTGGAGAGCCACAGGCTCCTGCGGGAGGGCAACCAGTTAGGGTATTGACTACTCACCGGTCCCCGATGCAAGCAGACCCAGGCTTCTCCAGTTCCGTTTCGGTACTGGCAAGTTCAGATGCGATCAGCAGGATGTCTTGACGCCGTACAGGATTTGGTGAAGATCCCGAGAATAGTTCTTCCCATTATTCTAAAGGGTTGAAGCGCCAGCACAGGCCTTCTCGTTCGATCAGAGGCAGAGGGGTCTCACAGGACGACAGCAGTGCAGGGTGCCAAACCTTCAGCGGGTCACCAGCGATTCCTCGACTCAGCTTCTTAGTTGCAGGATACTTAGCTCCTTATCCTTTGTTCGTGAGAACTCAGGAGATCGACCTGGTAGTGGTGTTTCCAGCCTCCCCTTATCCAGAGTTCCCTTCGCGCCAAAACGGAGAGGACCCAATGGGAGATCTGCTCACAAAACACTCACACCATACGTGGACCTATCACGGACCATGGTGGTCCCAAGTCATTTAAGACACTCTAGACTCTCTGGCACCCAGGATGTGTATTGGGAACAGACATCCCAGCCCACATCCTGGAGGCACACACAAGGCATGCAGAAGCCCGCGAAAGCGTTGTGTTTCACGGGAAAGTGCACGACCAAATAAGGACTGCCCCGTGTCAGCTCGACCTGGGGGAAGGTGAAGGGGCAAGACGGTCAGCGGACAGGACAAAGAACCTCGTGGCATGGCCATTTTGGAGGCCAGGCCACCCATTTGGGCCAAACGCGGGAAGCGTGGTTAACATGGCAAAAAGGGGTTCAAAACACAAAGAAACGATAGCTGCCACCAGTCCCGTCCGTGACATGATAAGTCAGCGAGAGTTTCTAGGGCCATTAGAATGACTAGAGACCCAAGAGTGCGGTAATGTAAGTTACGGTGCACTCTTGTTTCATGTTGCTCAAAAGCTGCAACATGAGGAAAGGACTACGGGAAACAAAGTCTCCCGGTACTGACTGTCTTAAGGGCATGTCAGTTTCCCCGGAAGAATGGAGTGAAAGCCCAGAGGAGTGCGGCGGAAGGCTGTGCTTCTCTGGCAAAGTCTAGATCAGGGTGTAAACAACAGCAAAAAGTTTGGGGGTTGCCACATGGAAGGAAAATTACCTACAATTCTGAAATCTTTCCTAAAATGGACCAATACCAGGAATTATGCAGTGCTATCCAAGGACTTAGGTTAGAAGTACAGACTCTCAATGCAAAAAACTTAGCGCTCCGCCAACAGGCTGCCGTCAGAGACGTTGGCAAAAGTGATCTGCCCCCATGCCGTTCCCATTTGGCAAGTATGGTGGAAACCTCAGGATGATGAAGGAATTCCTTGATGCATGTTCAGTCTATTTTTCCTTAACACGCAGGACGTTTGAGACAGGAAGGTCCCGAGGCGGATTTGCGATCACCAAACTTGTTGGAAGTGCACTTGCCTGGGCTACTCCACTGGTTGCTAACCAGGATCCGTCAGTGAATAACTACACCCAGTTTGTTCAGAACTTTAAAGCACATTTTGAGCGTCCAGAAGCGCAATATTCATCATATATAGCTCTGTTGGATGTCAAACAGGGGTCTCAGGATGTTCAGACTTATGTGACCCAGTTTCAGAGGCTGCCAAACACGGCTCAGCAAACCATTTTTTCGCTGAGGCTTACATGATGATATTAAGGACGAGTTAGTACGTGTAGCGTGGCGGAATTCCTTTCAAGAGCTTGTTACTCTGGTTCTCCAAATAGAATACAGATTAATGGAGAGACGTCATGAGAGAAGGGTTTGAGGACTCCCTCTTGTGTTCAACCAACAACCAGCTGTAAGGGAGAGAACTATGACTGAAGAACCGATGCAGATCAGAGCAGCGAGAGGGCCTTTGAGCACAGAGGAAATGAAGAGAAGACTCAAACAGAATCTTTGCATGTATCGCGAGTCCGCCAGGCACCTTCTGCTGAATTGTCACGAGGTGCCTCCACGTCGCCAGGGAAACGCCTTGCCCCATATTTATGCAAGAGAGATCATAGAGAGAGCAGCCCAAACCCTTGCAACCATACCCGATCAGGAGAAAAAGAAGACAACCGCTTGATGATTTTTCAGGTCTCCTTATTGGTTTCTCCTGGTACCTCCTTGCAGGTTCTTGCCATGTTAGACTGCAGGGCCGCAGGGAACTTTGTTGATATAACAAGGGCTAAGGAGAGCCACATCCCACTCCAGGAAAAGAAGAAGGCCATACCGGTGGTAGGAGATGACGGCTGTCCCCTGTCTTCAGGGCCCACAGTGATGGAGACTCTACCAACCCAGATCACTATGGGTAAGCATACCGAGACCCTTACCTTTGATTTAATCAGAGCAGCGCACTTCCCTGTGATGCTTGGGATATCTTGGCTAAGATTACATCACCCCCAGATAAACTGGAGTTCCAACCGATTAAGCTTCGACTCTCTTTACTGCTGTCAACACTGTATCAAGGATCCAGAAGTGTAGGTGCAGTCCAACTGGATGGTAACCCTACCTCATTCTACTACCTCTTCTGTACCAGTGCACTATATATATACCTTCTCCCCTTTGGGCGGATGTATCCTCTTTCCCAGCTTGAGAAGAGCACACTAAAGGAATACCTCGAGTCCAACCTTAAGAACAAATTGATCCGGCAGTCAAAGTCATCAGGAGGAGCCTCGTTATTTTTTGTCTCCAAGAAAGATTCAAAGAACTACGTCGTTGCATTGATTACAGGGGATTGAACAGCATAACGGTTCGAGACAGATATCCCAGGCCCCTCATTATGGATGTACTAGAGGCCGTGCAGAACTCACAGGTGTTTACCATGTTGTATTTGTGGGGTGCTTATCATCTGCTGAGAATAAGGAGGGGCTATGAGTGGAAGACCGCCTTCAGGACATCGCTGGGGTTGTTCAAATATTATGTGATGCACTTTGACTTAGTTAACGCTCCAGCAGTGTTCCAAAGGTTTATCGACAAGGTGATCGCTGACATGCTCTATGTGTCGGTTGTAGTATCACTTGATGATATATTGCTCTTCTCCCCTACGTTGAAAGAACACCGCCACCATGTAAAGGAAGTCCTTCTTTGACTGAAAGAGAACCAACTGTATGCCAAGCCAGAGAAATGTACATTCGAAGCATCAGAAGTACCCTACCTCGGGGTCATTTTGTCGGTCGGTCGGGTGCGCATGGACCCAGATAAGGTCAAGGCGATCACACGCTGGCCCGAACCTTCCTCTGTGAAGGATGTGCAATGATTTTCAGGGTTGTCCAATTTTTACCGCTGCTTTATCCCCAACTTTTCTGAGGTCGTTCTTCCAATCACCTCTCTCCTTAAGAAAGGAGTTACTTTTACCAGGAACTCTGATGCACAAGCATCCTTCTTAGGATTTAAGGAGCTATTCACATCTGCTCCAATATTAGTGCAACCTGACCAGTCCAGGCCTTTTTTTTCTCGAGACCGATGCTTCCGGTGGAGCATTGGGAGCAGTTCTATTACAAGAAGATCAAAGCGGTCAAGAGCATTCCATTGCTTGATTTTCACGTACTCTTTTCCCAAGTGAAAGAAACTACTCAGTCCTGGAGAGGGATTTATTGGCCATGAGAAAGGCCTGCAAAGAATGGAGGCATCTATTACAAGGAGCCTCTCATCCATTTGTAATTCTTACCGACCATCGGAATCTTAAGGTGCTCCAACAAATGGAGTGCAGGAACTCTAGGCAAGCACGATGGGCCTACTTCTCTAATTTTGACTTCCGAATCACCTATATCCTGGGGTCACAGAACAGGGTAGCTGACGCTCTATCACGGAGTTTGTCAGAGGACACAGGATGCCTTCTGGTCAAGGAGAAGTTCCTGCCTGAGAAGAAGCTTCTAGCTGTGGTAAACACCTTTCTCTAAGAGGTACAAGCCGATTTGAAGACCTGTAAGCAGGGGGATCTCGCTCACCTCAATCTCCAGAGGAGAGGAGGGTTTCTGTTTCGTGAAACCACTCTTTACTTGGCTTCTATTCCTCTACAAAGGAAGGCCTTTCAATTATACTATGACAGGCTTTTGGCTGGACACAAAGGACAGAAGGCTACATATGAATTGACTACCAGATGTTTTTGGTGGCCCTCTGTACATCAAGAAGTTTTGTCTTACGTATCTACCTGCCCTGTATGCGCCACCAGTAAGGTGTTGAGACAGAAACCTTTAGGATTATTGCAACAAGGCGAGTTGCTTTCCAGACCTTGGGAGCATGTGTCCATGGATTTTGCGGTGGAATTACCTCTTTCCCACAAGAAGACCACCATATTGGTGACGGTTGACTCATATTCTAAATTAGCTCATTTTTCTGCCTTACCCGGAGTGCCTTCTGCCTCTGAGACAGCGGCTGTATTTCTCAGGGATATCGTACGGCTACATGGTATTTCTCATACTATCGTGTCAGACCTTGGGATGCAGTTTACGTCCAAATTCTGCTCTTCCCTCTGTGACAAGCTGGGTATCCAGAGGGCGCTCTCTTTGGGTTACCGCCCTAAATGTAATGGCCAGACCGAGCGACTAAATCCAAACCTGGAGCAGTACATCCGCTGTGTCTGCAACAGAGAACAGGACGAATGGTCACGCCTCATTCCTATGGCAGAATTTGCATATAATAACACTCATCACACTGCCATAAACATGAGTCCCTTCAAGTGCACTTATGGCTATAATCCTCACCATCTACCTGAGATCTGCACCACAACTTCCAAAGCACCAGCAGTAGACGGTCTGTTGTCAGAGCTCAGCAAGGTCCACAAGGACACCCTACAATCCATGGAAGAAAGCCGTAAGACCTACAAGAGGTTTGCTGATGTGAAACGAAGGGCTAATCCTCAGTGGAAACCTGGTATGCGTGTCTGGTTGTCTACCGGATTCCTGCCTCGTTGGATTCATTTGGGCAAGTTTTCCCCTATGTAAGTGATTTCAACCCAGCACTCCACCTAAGACAATGCCTAGCATGTGATGCACAGCTCACAGCTGGAACCCTTAATTAAATATTTGTGTCTATAAGTTCTTTTATTTCTGAATGATGTACCCTTATATCACGCCCCTCTCTTTGAATCCCCCCAGTCTCACTGAACCAAGAAGAAGGTTGTTTTGCAAAGTTAAAAGATTTATTTATAAATTTAAACAAGATATGTATCACACTTTTATGAATTTGAACAATATATATATATATATATATATATATATATATATATATATATATATATATATATATATATATATATCAAACTATTAATATTTATACAATAATCACCAATGGGTGACATTACAATCAACAATCTCTTTCATCAGTAGGAGTATGGATGAGAGGAATAATGTAGCATAGAATAAAACTTTGTGTGGGTTCAGTCAAATGCAATGATAGGAATTTAATGGAATACAGAAATAATACTTTTGTGTTTCAATCAAATGCAATGTAAACCCTCTTTCCCCCTGATACTACTCAATCCCCCCTAAAATGCAATATAGAGATGGAAGGAGAGAAAACAGGTTTCAGGAATATACACTCAAGAAATACAGTTTCAATCCCAATTCCCGCCCCCAAAACTAGTGGGAGCCGCTTTGGATAGTTCAGGTAAACACTAGCAATGATGATTGAACAACTAGCAGATTGAAAACAGAATTCTGAGGTCAGATGCAAAGAATAGCTATTTTACACGTGTCGAAATTGAGCCAAATGCAAATCCGTTGCAAACTTTTTAGCACGCGGGAAACATGATTACAGAAAAAGTACAACAATGCAGTTCCATGTTATTTTGATAGCTGAGGATGTTAGCTTCAATCTGACATTTAAATTCCGTTTCTAGCATGTACGGTTCAGGAGTTATGAAGGTTTTAGTAGAGGTTGATTTTTCTCAAAAAGAGTCAAGATTTTCAAATGAAAGATGCGCTTTTGAAATTACAAACAGATTTTCTTTACACTAAGGAGGCTATGAAGATGCAAGATACCCAACGGACAGCCACCAGAACAGCGGCGCCTCTGCTCTGACTTAGCCCGCCAGACACTTGTCTTTCTTCAGCAAATATATTAGCGCAAAGATGAATTTATCACTACAATTAACAAAGGCTATATGGATGAGGGAAAGATTCAGAAAAACAAGAAAGAGATTCTACAATGCAGTTCTGGATATGATAGAATGGGTTGGATAGGATTACTTAAGGATAAGAGATTGGCTTATGTACAATTCTATGCTAGATACTCACAACTATGGTTTTGAATAGGCCCGTCAAAGATCTGGTCAATGGGTTCTAGACTGGAATCTGCTAGCACACCGGACAGGATTCAGGCACCCGGTTCTGCACTCAGCATGGCACTCTGGTCTCTGCACGGCCTCAGGACTGGATATGACGGGTTGTTTCTGGGTTACAGCTATCTGGTTACAGCTCTGCTCTACTGGTTTGGATCTCTGGGTTCTAGCAAGAGTTCTTGGCAAGAAAGCAGAAACAGCACAGCCAGGTTGTTCAATTTTTGGTGTGCCCCTTGGAAGTCTGGGGGTAAAATCAGGTTGCAAGATGTTAAAGGCCAGCTGAGAAGGGTTCCGCTTTGGAATTGGGCCTTCTGCTTTCAGAGTTCTGGAGTCTTGGATCTGGGTTCTCTTGCAGAGCGCTTCGCCAGTGTTGGGTGAATCTGTGTGTGTCTCTAGGTCCTAAACTGTCCCTATTTATGTATTTCCCAAAGGGGTGGGTAGGCTGAATTATACTGAACACACCCTCTAAGAATCCTACTAGTTAGAGTATTTCCCCTCTCCTGATTTGAAAAGGAAATCTAGTGTCATAGTGATGCTGCATTTTACAATCCAGGGAGTACCTCCCCTTTGTTTCAGTACATTAAATCTATTTTTCACTTAAATCATATTTACAATATCACCAACTTGCTAATAATACATATTCACATCACAGATTTAGCAGAGCACGTATCCGTCCGAGTTTCATTTTAGTGCAAGCTTCAGTTCAAATTTGACAGTTTTTCACGCTTTTGGTTGGTTACCCAGTGTCAGATCTGTAAACATGTTTCTCCACACATGCACATGATATCTGGGCATAATCCTGTGAAGTTTCATATTTCTAGCATTATCACAATTGCTAAAACATGAACATTTTGGTAGTCCTGTCTCTGAACATCGCACAGTCCAGAGTAGTCTCAAACTGTGAGCAGCATTTTCATATTAAAAACCTATAAATTACAGATTTTGACAAATTTGGCACAGTCTTCTATGAGTCTTTTTCAAAAAAGATATTTTCTATAGTTTCAGTTACACAAATCTGTCTGGTCCCGCCTCCAAGGTTTGGCTGGGTCCAGAGCACTCCCAGGCTTTCTTCCTGCTAACAGTTGGTTTCTGTTGACACCCGAATTTGCATTTCCTTTATGTCCAGGAAGTCTTTTGTCTCTCCTCAGAGCAACAGGACAAATCTCGTCCCACCTCCATAATAACTCAGTGACAGTCCCTGAGCAGAGAGCAGGGGGAAGATGCCTCTGTTTGGGCCAAACTGTGGAATGTGCCTTTGAAGTACTGTGGCTAACATTAGTTCACTTTTAAAACCCCTTGTTTAAAATTGTATTTTCTAAATAAACTTACATTTTCAACAAATATACCCACAGATCCCATAATTCCAGTCTTTTTCAAACATAGAGATTGAATTGTAGCAACCTATATTGCTTTTGATGGCAAGTCTCTTCTTTTCCACAATTTGATTTTAAGACACAAGTTTTAAACTGCCAGTATAAGTAAATGACAGCTCTGACACAGGCGAGCGGCGGTACTGTGCCCATATCTGACAGATTTCCAGGCAAGCACCTTTTTGAATGTGGATTTTCTTATGAGGAAATGTGCTTCTCCTGACATTGTGGTTATGGGGATTCCTTAAATAAGGCGATGGTAACACCCAATAAAGATGTTGGATCTTTTCTGGTGTTTGGGAACCATGATTTTGCACTTTCAACAGCCAAGGAAAAACAGATTTTAAAGTACTTCAGGGTTTTCCTGGCAATGCAGCCCTGCCTGTTTAGGTATTTCCATTTCACTCTGCCCAATGACAGGTTTTGGCAGTGTGGTCTCCTGTTTTACCACTGACATAGGCAAAATGGATTGGCAGCCTATTTTTCAGGTTTCCCTGCGCACTTCTCAGATTTTTAGCGCATATTGGGCTTTTTGGCGGCCATTCTGTTGTTTCTGATGAAAGCAGCACACAGTGATGTTGCAGGGCAGAGCCTAGTGGGTCAGAACATCCCACACCCAGGTACACAGATCCTTAGCGGATTCTATCCAAGATCAACCCAGTAGCCTTTAAACTTCAGCTACCTCGCAGTTTGAGGTGGATTCATCCCGTGGACTCTAAGTACAGACAGGGGGTCCTACAGTACATGGTCCACTGGAAGGGGTATCCCAAGGTAGAAAGGACCCGGGAACCCAAATCACATGGTACAGCAGTTTCACAGGTTGTATCCGGGTAAACCCGGGGGGGTGTATGTATAGGAGGGGGCATGCTGTCATGCACCATCCTTGGAAATATTGGCAGAAATGAAAATACACCTAAGATGGGTTCTCCTGGTTCCATCTTGACAGTCTAGTCTTCTTCCAAGATGACCGCAGGAGTATTCTTACTGCACTCAGAACGCTGCTTCTGTGCGTTGTATCCGTCTTTTTGGTTGAGACGCTGCCAGTTCCTGTTTCTACAGTGTACCCGTGATTCTTTGTGAACTTTTTTCCATTCTTTTTTCCTTTCGTATGTGCTGTTTTCCTCCAGCACGTTTGGGGATCTCCTCTGTGTCTGCGGTAATATTCGTGGTTTGTTTTCTCTCTTGTTACACCGTTCTGTTCACTCTGCCTAAGCGAACCACTTGTTGTGTTCCGTCTCCTTTTCTTTTATTTTGTGTCCTTTGTTATTCCACTCTTAACCCTTGCTGATCCCTTTTGGCTTTCTTCCGTTAACCTAGCCGTCTGGCTGTTTTCTTTCCCTTTTCGCAACTGTTTACCTTTTCTGCTCTATGCCGCCAAACCTTTACTTGCGTGGCGCTTAGCGTCCGGTTGCACTCCCTGTCTTTCGTCTACCCTTTTGATCTATCTCTTCTGTCTCTACTCTATACTTGTTCTGCCTTAGCATTACGGGTTCAGTCTTCTCGACCGCATCCATAGCCCTAGCGATCACCCTCCTTAACGCGCCCTCAGCATTTCCCTTTGTTTTCTTGTTTACTCCTTGCTGGATATCCATGTGCTATTACTTTGGGAGCTGAGAACCCCAGAAGCTATATCGGTCACCAGCTTTCATGTGGTACATGGAGAGATTCCTATTCTGCTGCAGTGACTCTCTTCTGTCTACCTGTCCAGCACAGACTATTGAACTTTAATACCATTGTTCTGGAAGAACTTATCATCATTCACTACCAGGACTGATTGCTCATTTCACAAGGAAGACTTTTGCTTCAAAACCATCTAGGTTTTTTACGCCTGCTGGCTTTTTCCCTGAATTGGGGGCTTGCTCCTCAGAGGTCCCCTTGACCTGGATTTCGGTCCGGTGAAGGTGGCCATCAAAAGAAGGAGAAGAAGACTAAGGAGCAGAAGAAGCAGTGATAGAAGAAGCAATCCAAGCCTCCAGAAAGCTCCATTGAGGATGCAGGTGAGGAGGAGTTTCGGGAGGTATACCCAGGGCTTGACACACGAGTAAATCTCTCTGCCTACCTGCTCTGGGACTAAGCAGTGTTGCTGGTGGCCGAGATGAAGGAGTTTTCTGCATTTATGATAACAGTGATGATTTCTCTTTATGTCTATGTATAATCTATCATATATATCTGTGTGATGTGTATATGTGTAAGAGGTGAATAAAGGGCCTACACCAAGCCACTTACATTTTTTCTATTCTACTGGTCTAAGCGTAATTTTCTGCCTATCTGAGTCCAATAACTGTTTTTTTGGGGTCAGGAGAATGTAGGTCTGAGGGTCCCCCCCACGTGGCCAAGCAAAAGCAAAACACTGTTCTCGGTCACCCTCCTGTAATCCTGTTTCTTCTGTCTTCCTCCTTCTTCTATCCTGTTTCTTTCTCCTATTCCTCCTTATTCAGTCCTCTGGGTTGGCTTCGTTCTTCTGTCTTCTGTACTCATGCAGAGTGGTGATGAGTAACGGGTCCTCCAGGCAGGCTTCTATGAATGTCTGGCATGTGTTGCCAGGCGTGGAGTCGTTGTAAAGGCTTCACATGGGTGATCTCACAGGATTCCAGTGATCTCTCAAGATTTTACCTCAAGATCTCGTTTGTCCCAGCAGGTGCCTCTCCTGGCCCTATGAGTTCCTGACCTCGATAAGTACAACCTGGTGGCCCATGTGCCCTGCCCTGACCCACCTGAGGGTGATGCTAGTGCTATCTGGAGTGTCTGATCCAGTTCCTCCATAACAGCCATTTCAGTAGCAATGTTCAAGTCCACTCAGATTGTGTTTAAAGAATGTACATGAAGATGTAGGGTCTTAAATGACTCAGGTAGGCTAGGGGGGCAGAACCCATTCAATACTGTCTTTTGTGGAAGGGATTTGACTTCTCGCAGCCTGTGCTGTATTTGCATTTGGCCCATATGTAACCAAGGGATTTGATTTCTTGCAGCCTGCATTGCATTTGCATTTGACCTATTTTCAACTACTGTTTCGGGATGTGATTCCTTTTAACCGTAGTTGCATTTGAACCTCACTGATAGTCAATTATTTGTTTATCACCTTTTACAACTTCTGTGCACACTTGTATTTAACCTGCCTGTAACTACTGGACGTGACTATTACCTTTTACATGTACTTTGGCAGTAGCCCCCGTATTAAGAGTTGTGCCTCTGCCATTACCGTAGCCAAAGCACTAAGAGTAACATGTACGTAACAGCACCCTGATGCCTGAGGGTTTGGTGCGCTCTATAAATGTCAAAATAAAAAAATACATGAATAAATAAACATTGAGAAGTGCAGGAGTGAAGGATTCTATTCGGTTTGTATTGTGTCAGGTTCTGTTTTAGGTCGGGAGGGTGCTTCTCCGTAGAGAGATTTGTGAGTTAGTGTAATCATGTTGAAGCCAACTCTCAAAGCGATGGGCAGGCAGTGGAGTTCCTTCCTTGCGTTTGTTATGTGTTACCTCTTAGGGGTGTCAGTGACAATCCTAATTGCCTTGTTTTGGATTACTTGGAGTTTTCGAATGCACTCTTTGCTTGCACCGCCAAGTTGCGCATTACATTAATCCAGGCTAGGCAAAATTATAGCTCTAATGATAGTCTTGCCATTTTTGTGTGTTACCAATTGTTTCATCTGCCCCAATACTCTTAGGTGATAATAGAATTTTATTTAGTATACCATCTATATGTGCGTTACCACCAACAGAGGCTTCCATGAAGACACTCCGGGATTTTACTTTATCTAATACAGGGATTTGACAACCTTTGAATTCAAAGCTTGTGTACTCCATCCCAGGTTTAGCCCATGCTTGTGTTGAGCCATAGATCATGAGTTTTTTTGTTTTTGCACTAGTAAGGCACATCCAGCTTGGGGTCATCCAGCTCCTGATGGATTTGTAGATGGTGGATCATTTTTCAGAGTCTTTTGCATGAGTCCCACTCAGTTCCATCAAGAGCTGGATATCATCAGCATAATTGGTGACTTGTAGCCTCATGAGTTCCAGCTGGTCGCACAGAGGTCTAATGTTCACATTGAACAGTGCTGTGTATAAACATGCACCCTGTGGGACTCTGTAATATATAGTAGCTGATTCAGAGGAGGCGTTGCCCCAACAAACTTTAGATCTCCTATTGCTTAAGAAAGAGCCAATCCAACCAACTGCCTCCTCAGAGCAGTTGGCAGTGGCTGCCAAGGTTTTTAATAAATGTGTGTGATCTAGTAAGTCGAAGGCAGCTGGGTCTAGTAGACCCAGCAATCCTGTCTTACTTTTATCAAGAGTGTCCAGCATTTGAGTTTGTAGATCTAGGAGGGCACTCTCAGTCCCATGATTACGTCAGAAGCCTGATTGTGTTTGGTGGAAAATACCAGAGTTTTCTGGATGTTTTTGCAATTGCAAGGTTGCAATTTTATCAACAATCTTTAGTAGGAATGGTGTGTTAGTAATAGGCCTCACATTAGATGCCTCCTTATGGGTTTAGGCCCAGTATTTTAATAGTTTGGTCACCACCACCCCTTTGATGTTGTCGGGGACTGATTTGTGGGAGAAGGAAGCATTTACAAATCTTCTGAGGAAGGGCGAGAAACATTTTATATTGTTCAGGATAATTTGATATGGTAAAACATCACCTGGGCAAGATGTAGGATGCATTAAAGATTGTATTAAGTTCGGCCAAGGTGATTGGTTGGAAGTGGAACTCAAGCTGTTCCCTTTCCTTCACCTTGCTTCTTGTCATTTGTTGAGCGGTCTCTACTGTATCCAGGCTATTTGAGATCTTATTGTGAGCTACGTCAAACATGTCTGGGAAAGTTTGTTGGGCTCTGGTGCAGTCCTCTGCATTGGGTACCAGTCGGCGTTGCTGTACACTTGGTTTCTCCAGATTTCTGAACATTTCAAAGGGTGTTCTAGTGTTGTTTTTTGCATTTTCAATTTGCTCATTATCAGAGGCGTAGCCAGGATTGTCTGACAAGTGGTGCCTGAAGCTTATGTATTGGAGCCCACTGCAGTGAAATTAACATATGTAAATGCCCACTCAGCAGCGCTGAGTGGGCGTTTAAAGATTTTGGGTGGGCCTTGCCCACTCTGGCCCTACCCTGTCTACACCTATGCTTGTTATACTAACTCTTTTCTGTTTAGTAGATTTTAATTTTGTAGGATTTTGACAGTAGTTTCCAAGCTATCTTGTTTTCATTAGTCTGATTTTTTCCCGAGGTCTGTTCAGCTTGTCTTTTAAATTCTTTAAGATTGATCAGGGCTGTGGAGAAACAATTCTGATGGCCTGGTTTGTCTCATTAATTTAATCATAATGGGTGCGACATTGTCCAATAATGTATTTAGATGTAAACTATAGGTCTCTGTTAGTCAGCTTGGGGTGTCCAGGTCTGTGGTAGAGTCCATAATCATTCTCATGCAGCTTTCTAGATCTCCTATTTTTATTTTATTAAGGTTCCTGCTAGTTAGTGTCTTGGAAGTATTACGTATGTTGCGTACTTCCGCTGGTAGTTTATTTATTTATTCAGGTAATATACTTATATCTGTCGGCTTTGTATATACAATAAAAACATAAACACAAACAACATAAAACACATTCCATCCATGCATATTGCTTATATGATAGAGCAAGTTAAAAACACATCGAAAAAATCAGATATCATATGCAGCTAGTTGTCTAATGACAGGAATGAATAATACCGACAATCTAATATACATCTTACAAACTATCTAGAAAATATAAAAATCCATTTAATAATAAATATAAAATCTCTTTCCATTTCCAATAAACTTTTACCATGAAAAATATAAAATTAAGTTGATTAGTTTCCATGAATTTTGACCAGATTGAAGTCATATTGCTACAATCAAATCTGTTGTTATAAGATTCAACAAAACTTTCCCTCATTGGATGAAGGCTCACACATTGTGCCATTATGTGTTCCAAAGATTCCAAAACATTTTCGCACACAAGCGACACATACGTTCGGATCGTGGCAAACCAACCATTGCACCCTTTATCTCTAGAACATCACTGACATTGAATTTTAAGAGCAGATGATGTCTTATTATAGCACTACTCGGGTAGGCAGTTATGTAGGTGGGCTTACATTCGCGAGGAGATCTATACTTAATAAAAGGGCCACTGTTAATATTGGTGATAGCTGTACATAGTTATTTTCATAGTTTATGTCAGATAATGTCTTTCTTAACCAACGTTTCGCTACATATCCAATAGATCTACCCTCCAAGCCTATATGTCACTTATTATGTAGGGACATTATTTTGCCCATAGTTCCCATTGTGTGACATCTATCAAGACATAGGAAGGCCTGTACATATTTCACCATGATCTAATCATTGTTTAACACTCACAATTTTTCAAAACACATTAAAAGATAAAGTCAGATGATATCCCGTTTAGATCGAATTCAAGGTACAAAAATTCAACAGACAGCGCTTGCGGCATTCTAAACAATTTACAGAGCATTTTAGCTTCATGATTTTTTTTATTTCATCAGCATACTTATGGCCCCATATTTCAATGCCATGCTTCAGTACGGGCAGGATTTTCGAGGTATATATAACAACAACACTGTAGAGACTAAATAACCTCCATTCTGTCCAATAAAGGAATTTACAGTGTTTACAGATTTCATACGTTTCACCTTCATTTCAGACAAATGCACATTCCAGTGCTGAGTGTCCTCAACCTGGATACCTAAGTATTTATAAGAATGTACGCACTCAATTTGTGACCCATGCAACATCCATGCCGTTCTGTTTTTCGATTTGTTTTTCCTAGAGAACACCATGATCTTACTTTTTCCAATGTTTACTCTGAGACCATTAGTATCAGCATAAACACCTAGTGCATCGATCATACATTGCAACCCCCTAGGTGTATGGTCCAACAAAAGTAAATCCTCTGCATATGCAAGCCAACTAGTTGATTGAGTGCCTACTTTCACTGGGCAATTTTTCTAAAAGCGTCTTTCAGGTCTGCAAGATAGAGGTTCAAAAGGTTTGCTGCCACTATGCAGCCCTGTTTCACACCTCAACATGTTGACATAGATGTAGATAGTTTGCCTACCGCATCAAGGCAGACCCTTATGCTAGTGTTAGTGTGAAGTAGCAAAAGCATTTTAATAACCCTGGTGGAGTGTTCCATGCAGCAAATTTTCTCCATAACTATTCTGCATCACTGTGTCAAAGGCAGCACTGAAGTCAATACATGCATAGTATACTGCAGTCTCCCTTCACAACCATGCATATTCAACAGTGGAAACCAATATTAACAGATTATGTGACATTGTGGATTTCATTCGCAAGCCTGTCTCGTTTGGGGGGCAGAATAGCCTTCTCTTTTATCCATGAGATAAGTTCAACTAATAATACTTTTGCAAAAATCTTGCCGGTATGTCCAGCATTGCTAACATGCAGTAGTTTGCCGGCACATACCAGGGGCCCTTATTATTGACATGGAGTATCTGGCTCTCACGCCATGCATCAGATAGCTTTCTAAATGCTCCTATATGGACAAAAAGAAGATGTAAAGCATGAGCCCACATACCCGGTGAAAATTTAGGAAGGCTGTTACATATGCCACCTGGACCTGCCACACAGGATTTGTTAAACCGCTCAATTGTTATTGTAATGTCTAAAATCGTTGTCTTGCAATCAGATTTCACATCTTGCATAACTGCATCTGCATCTACTGGGAGAATAGCCCCCAATGTGGACTCAATATGGGCGGCCCATGCTGGTTCAGAAATACAGGTTATGGATCAGTCACTTTTAACAGCCCCCCCATCATTACTTTTCAGATTTCTGTGGTGTTTGTAGGGATTGCAAGATAAGCAATATGTTGGCAACTTTCCTTTTCACATCTCACTTTAAGCTATTTTAGCCATCGCCAATATTTCATTTTAGCGAGTTTAACATGATTGGTGATCTCAGTAGAGCTGTAAATACCTATTATAGGGTATAGAAATTCAGAGATATCAGCAAGTTGCTGTTTCTTAGTTGGAACAATCCTAGAATCAAAATCGGAGCGGTTGTTATACACCTTATTACTACGCTCATGAGGACTTTTATAGTTTCTACGCTTATTGGTAATTTCTTTTACATTAGCAAGCAGTGACGAAAAGGCAGTTACTATACTTTTTTTCGTGTGATATTAGTCCAAATCTGACTTTTTACACAAACAGAATACATACTTAAAACAGTTTCACAAAACAAATAAGACCAGCAAAAAAACGCCTTAAAAGAAATCTTCACACATATGAATAGAAAAACAGATAAAAATTAAGCAATAATCAACATAGCTATCCACATAGACATTCAATTATCCATTCTCAGGCTCAACAGAACATCTAAATCGCATTTACTAATAACAATACAAAATTACTTCATACGTAAGGAAGGTTTCTTGGCCTTGCACGAGTCTTTCCCAAAACTGAGTAGAGTTCAAGAGTTGCGGATTATGCACAAATCTTTCAAATCTTTTCTGTCTCAAAGGACACGTTCCCAAACACTCTGACAACAAATGGGCCGTAGTCTGTTTTACACCTTCTTCACATTTATCACAGATGTTACATGGGTAGGCTGTGGGTATCTAATATGCTGCAATTCGAAAGTGAGAACCAAATGTAGTCTGAACCTTAAGAAGTCTGATATTATTCTTCGATGAGACGATTTTTTTAGATATGCCGGCAGGGATCAGAAAGGCTTATCAATTTCCGTCCAAGATGCCGATAGTTTGGACTCTCTCATCTTAGAGATGGTTCTAATCTAATCCATTCGCCTTAGAAATGTCTTTATCATTAGAGGGTTCTGAATTAGAATAGCGATGGTAGTATCTGCTGCTACTAATATGTTTTTACAGACAGAGCTCAATCTATTTAGAAAGAAGTTGTCTTTCTTTTTCATCTGATCTGCTACTTCTACATACAGAGAAGCTTTCTGAGGACACAGAATTAGTCTATATAGACTTAACCATTTCCATTCCATTACACACACCAGGGAGGCAAGGCCCAGCTCATCTCGAAGACATGACATTGGTATACAGTTTGGCAATACTAATACCCTTTTCCACAGCTGGTTCTCTATTTTTTCCCAATTGACTTCCAAAGAGTGTGGATAACACTCTAACCCATTGCTAATGGATAGGAGGACCTTCGCCCCATAGAATTTTATCAGAGGTATGAGGGAGAATTTACAGTATTTACTGTACACTCTTTTAATTTGGGCGCCCAAATTTTCTTTGTTTGGGTTCAATTGTTGTCAAGAGATGGGACATAGAGAAATAAGATGGAATCTGACACCCCAGATAAGTGACCGCTTTGTCTATAGGTACCACCGTTTTATTCAGATGCCATGCATAGGATTTAGTTATTTTGTGGGTATGTTTAAAGATTACAATCTTTGACTTAGCTGGACTTATAGTCAGGTCATTAAGACTAGCACAGTCAGACAATGCTGCCATTAGCCTCTGCAGCCTGACTTGAGTGTGATCCATTACCACTATATTGTCTGCATAGGCAAGCCATACTATTTTACCCGCACCAAACCTTGGCGCCACCAGTCCTTTCTCCAACAACCAATTTGACAGATCCGCCATAAATAATATGAACAAAAAAGGAGCCAAAAAGCACCCCTGGCAGACCCCCCTCTCTGTTTTAATAGTATTTGATAGGAGACCAGATTTTGTGAGTCTCACTCTAATAGCCGCATCTTGGTGAAGATGTAGCAGGATATTTAGGAGGCCATTCGGTAGGCCCCAATTTTTTAATTTGAGCCACAACCTCTTCCTGTTTATGCTATCAAATGCCTGGGAGAGATCCACCCAGGCAGCAAAGAGGGGAATACCAGTTTTGACAAAAGACGATGGTGTGATGCAGGTGAGGATAAGAATGTTCAGTGTAGTTGATAAACCGCTCCCAAAGCCTGTCTGTTCCCTGAGGATTATATCGTTGGATGTCGCCCAGTTCTCCAGTTCCGCCAGAACCAGACCACTAAAGATTTTACCATCTGCATCCAATAAAGATATTGGCCTATAGTTAATTGGCAGCGATCAATCTCCCTTTTTATAGACCGGAATAATGATTGCCTGTTTCCATGTGTCCGGAGTTGTTTTAGAGACAATAATATTGTCAAACAGGATCTTCAGTATTTGGGCCCAGAGAGTAGGGTTATTTTTTAATACTGAGTTCGATAAACCTTTCGGCCCCGGTGCCCTTGAGTTTGAGGACTTCATTATTAGGCGTTCAATGCCCTCTAGATCAAATTGCAGAGTCCAAATTGCGTCTTGCTGGTGGTAATAGGGCTCAGAGACGCTCAGAGCTTATACCTTTAGAAAATGAGCTACCCCTGCCTCTTTGTAAACCACAGACTCTAGGGTTAGATTGCGAGAAGTTTGTGCTAAGTTGACAAGTGACCAAAAATTCTTTTGAGTTTTGAAGGGCAATCGCCTTCAGCATTTCTTGCCCATCTTTTTGCAACAACATAAACCTATGGCTTCGACCCAGTTTTTATATTGGTTCTGTACTTGTTTGATTTGGTTTAGACATACCTTCTCATCTCTCACTGTTTTTTTAATTTGATTTATTTCAGCTCTTAGATGTTTCTTTTTCCCATGGATCTGGTTAGCAAAACTGTATTTATGTCTTTTGTTAGGTTTGTCCTTGCCAGACATAGGTGGGTTCAAAGACCACATAAAACCAATATAGTTACTGGGTTTACATTGATTTCTCAATTCTTCAGCCGATATTTGGTCAATAGCTTTCTCTAGATTATCATTCAGTATTTGGCCCCGTTTTTGAAATTGTAAAACTCGATTTCCACCAACATTCACCTGCAGGGGATGCGGATATTACAGATCTAATAATGTAGCATCCATTCTTATAGCAAAGTCTAGCATTGCATGATCACTATCTGAGTATGCGTCAGCTTTAGAGTTACACATTTCTTAAAGATGTTCTCAGAAACTAATACATAATCAATAGTAGAGAAAGAGCCACCTCTCACCCAAGATGGTGCACATGGGATAGCCCCATTCATATTCCCGTTTAACATGGTTAGATTCCAATCCAACATAAACTCATCCTATACATGGCCATTCATAGACTTCTTTTTTGAAGGAAGCAGAGTTACTTCTGTATTGACACATTGGCCCTCATTAGGACCCTGGTGGATTTTTTCCGCCATCGACGGACTTTCCGGCCATGGCGTAAAGTCCGTTTACGCCATGGCGGATGGTGGACTTACCGCCCCATTCCGAGGTCGGCGGGGCGGTAAGTCCCCATTGACCCATTTACCCTTCCCCATTCCCATTTCGGCCCCATAGGGTATAATGGGAGTGGGGAAGGAGTTAATTACGCCACCGTAAATTACGGTGGCGTAATTAACACCAAGGTCCCATAGCGCCATGGATTTTTACGCCCGCAAAAAGCGGGCGGAAAAATTACCATGGCGCTATGGGAACTCGTAGTTGGCGGTAAGGGGTCGGCGCAGCTAACGCTGGCGCAGACCCCTTAGCGCCAGGGTCCTAATGAGGCCCATTGTGAGTTAAAGTCACCCAGTATTATCAGATCATCCCTGGGAAATTGTGTTAAGACTGTAACCAATAGATCGGACAGATGCTGTAGAAAGAGACCCAGGGCAACCCCCATAGGATTCCAGTATACTGTGATTATAAGCCAATGAGCCGGCATTGAATTTTCTTTGATCTGGACTCTAACCATCAGGAGTCCTTGGAATTTATTTGATATCATAGTACATTCCTTGAAACACTCTTTATTACATGCTAGCAGCAGACCTCCACTTGGGCGAACCCACCCCTTTGTATTCAGCAAATTGTTGGAAGATATAGAAACCCACGATGCCCACTGCTTCAACTAACCAAGTTTCTTGTAGGGAAATCAGACCAAAATTCTGAAAAATAAAATCTCTCTGGTTATCTCCCACAAATGAGTTATATCCTCTAGAGTTCCACGATAGGCATCTAAGTTCCTGTTTGGCTAGAGCCTCTGTTCAGGTAGGCCCATCTTCTGGAATACTTGTACTAAGATTTCCAGGACCATTTCCCAAAGATTTCCAGATCCTCTCGTCTTTGAGGGGTACTTTTCAGAGAACGTGTTTGAAGCAGCACTGGGATTGGTTCTGGATATAACATAGCCTCTTTTTTGCCATTCCACCTTTGACTTGAGCATAAACTCAGATGCTAATCTCCACTTCAATTGAATTTCAGTTACTACTGTATTTCGGTAATTTGGAAAGCTTAATCGGTCAATGTCAATGCAAGTGAGGTATTTCAGTAAGTTCATCGATTTCATCTCTTCCAAGATAACTGGTCGGTTGAATGGACTCCTTGATTTGTTGTCATAGGTCTTAGATAAGAAGATTCTCTGTGAGGAAGAATTAGTAGCATCATTTTTTCCAATCGGGCCTAGTAGATCTTTAAAGTTCGTGTTAAGGAGCATTATTCCCACTGGATTAAGTACCCTTCGATCGACACTCTCATTCTTTGAATTCACATAGATATCACCCACAGATGCCCTTTCCTCTTTCTCCAAACCTTCACCTTTGTGCAAGTCCTTCTTTTTCACGATTTGGATATTAGTTCCCAACATTTGTTTATTAACACCAGATGATGCTTTCTCCTTTATATGCTTCTGAAAGATTGGAACAATTTTCAAAGAAGGCATAATAGTATTCACTTTTTGTTTCGGAGGAAGAAATATTGGGGCAATTTTCTTTGGAGGAGCCAGAGAGTCTGTCTGACTACTCACCTTGCTAGTAACAAGGGTGGCCTTGTCCAGATTCTTATCTGGTTCCAACTCTGCCACTTTTAGTTTTTGATTTTTGGTCGAGCCTTGTCTTGGGCCTTTCAAGTTTGACTTAATTCTGGTTAGCAGAGGCAGTTTTTTGAAGCTTTTAACAGATTGGTTTGTATTATGTGTACTAGGCTCAATCTTCTTTTTCTTTTCTATTAACTTATTCTTCTTTTGTTCCATTTTTAATTCTTCAGCTTTCTTTTTTCTTTTTCTTTTAGATTTTCCATTCAGCATCTTTGTGCATTTGTCTAGAGATTCCTGATTGCCGGACTGTTCTTCAGCCTGGTCAGGATGTTGTAACTTATCTTTATTCTCAGTTGGAGCAATTTCATCCTCTGCTAGTTGTGCAAGGCGCATAAATTCTTCCATCGGGGAGGCAGACAGTGGCGTGTCTTCCCAGTCATCTGCCATCTGACGTTCCTCCAAATTCTTGGGCTCTGCAATTTGTTGTTGATTTTTTTGGCGCTTTCCCAATTTTCCTTTAGGAGAGATAAGATCTGTTTTAATTCAACACCTTGTGTGTGTATAGAGTCCATTTTACTTAGTTGCGCTTCCTGAAAGGACTTCCATAGATTTATTGAGATAGTTCTCTCCTCATTTATGGTTGATTTTAGGGGCACCATATTTGAGTCCACTGACTCCATATCCTTTGATAATTCCAGCAGGATTCCAGAATGCATTTCCACTTTAGATTTGATGTTGTCGAAAACCTTCACCAACAAAGTTAATACAAAGTTCAAAGCTACAATAGGTGGGGGACTCAAATCTTTCTCAACATTTGCTGATCATTTTGAATTCTCCTTCTGGTGCTCAGAAACTTGGGTAGTTGTTTTATATTTCATTGAAGCACTTTCCTGTGGTACAGGCCAGATTTCCGATATCGGATTCTGCTCCATTGATAAATCCAGGTTTTGGACATGTACAGAGGAAACCGAGGAATGCGAGTTTAAATCAATTTGGTTGTCAGAGTTATCTATTGATTATTCGGGTTGAGGATGTTGTTCCATTGGTATTGATGTTTTGTCTTTTCTTATGGCATCAGTAGCTCTGGAAAAATTATCTTCAATAGTATTTTTCATTGTTGCGGCCGTGACCGTATGGTTTAGATTGGACATTAGAATAGTTTTAGCTGAAGTACTTAAATGCAATGCGTAGATTAAGGGCCTCATTACAAGGAATGAGGTATCCATGCCACCTTTCGCGGCATGGCTACCCCCATTCCAGGTACCGGGTCCGGGTTCCCTGAATGGGGAAATACCGGCCATTCCAACCTTGGAGGGCCCGGTATTTCCCCATTCAAGGAACCCAGACCCGCTCCTTCCCCATTCCCATTTGAGACCCCATAGGGCTTAATGGGAATGGGGAGCATGCTAACAATGGGCCCGTTAATGACGGGCCCGTTGTTAGCATGCTGGACTGCTCGCGGGACTCGCTAAGGACGTCTGGTAAAACCAGGTGTCCTTAGCGGGTCCTGCGAGCAGACCTCGTAATGAGGCGGTAGGGGGTTAACAGGGCCGGCAGCTCCTCCGGCCCTGTTAACCTCATACTGCCTTCCTCGTAATGAGGCCCTAAGTCTTTTTTTATCTATCTTGAATACAAATAGACCAGAGCTTGTAGGAACTTCAGAGTCCTCTGGGAACGTGCTCATAGGCGGTAGAAAATTGCCCCCCCCGATCTAAGATGGGTTGATGGGAGGTTCATTGCTACATTTCGCCGGTCCACTGGGGTAGATATAGCTTGTGGTTCTGGTAGCATTAGTTTATCTGCCATCGGTCTACTCTGCAGATTGTAAATGTATGACATATCCCTATCTCAGAACAGGCACCACACTTTGTCAAAATCTTGAGCTTTGTGATTGACCCTCGGAGAATCCAACTGAATCAAAGGTCTTAGACCCACAGTCCTCAGTTAGATTTAGAGGGGAGAGGGACTCAAGTAGGTAAGCCCCAAAAACAGACCACAGAGCCACTGACCGCAAAGAAGACTCTTGAGCCTAGCCGTCACAGCAATGCATGGAAAGTTCACTTTTGCTAGCTTCAAATAGAGTCTAATAGAAACACAAATATCGTGGCAGAATACCCCTGGGGACCACGAGATCATAGGAGAGACGCAGACCAGAGCAGCCTTACCGTCCCTTTGTGGTGTTTTGAAAGGAGGCGTTCCACTGTGTCGTGCGTTCTCCAGTGCTTTTCTGATTAGTAGGTTCACATCAGCACCCCCTCCTCCACGCACTCCAGCACAAACAGCATAAACAGCAGCACCAGACGCGTTACCCTTGTCTCTGCGTTAGGGCTTAGCATTACTATATTTATTGTATCGATGGCATAAGAGTCTACAAATTGCTTTATAAAATCAGGCAGTAGCCTATTAGAGGCATATTTAGCCATGGCAAGGTTGGATGCATTCCAGTGAATGCGATTACCACTTTTGTTTATGAAAATATCACCATTTAAGTCATAAGAGCTAGGCACTGTAGTATCTTTGCAGGGCTTAAGGAGGACACACAGGGGCAGATGGTCACTTTTCTCGTGGGTCAGGATGGCCATGTCCTCCACGAGAGCCAATCCTCGACGGTTAACAAAGACATAGGGCCTCATTACGAGGCTTGTGCTTACGGAATGAAGGGGGCCGGTACGGGACCGGCCCCCTTCATTCCGCCAGGGCTGATTACAAGCTTCCCATCGCGGGACCCGGATCGGACGCCTGGTAAAACTGCAAAGGAGACTCTTGCTCCTAGCCGTCACAGCAATGCAAGAAAAGTTCACTTTTGCTAGCTTCAAATAGAGTCTAATAGAAACACAAATATCGTGGCAGAATACCCATGGGGACCACGAGATCATAGGAGAGACGCAGACCAGAGCAGCCTTACCGTCCCTTTGTGGTGTTTTGAAAGAAGGCGTTCCGCCGTGTCGTGCATTCTCTAGTGCTTTTCGGATTAGTAGGTTCACATTGGCACCCCCTCCTCCACGCACTCCAGCACAAACAGCATAAACAGCAGCACCAGACGCGTTACCCTTGTCTCTGCAGTAGGGCTTAGCGTTACTATATTTATTGTATTGATGGTACAAGAGTCTACAAATTGCTTTATAAAATCAGGCAGTAGCCTATCAGAGGCATATTTAGCCTTGGCAAGGTTGAATGCATTCCAGTGAATGCAATTAGCAATTTTGTTTATGAAAATATCACCATTTAAGTCATAAGAGCTAGGCACTATATTATCTTTGCAGGGCTTAAGGAGGACACAGAGGGGCAGATGGTCACTTTCCTCGTGGGTCAGGATGGCCATGTCCTCCATGAGAGCCAATCCACAACGGTTAACTAAGACATAGGGCCTCATTACGAGGCTTGCACTGACGGAATGAAGGGGGCTGGTACGGGACCGGCCCCCTTCATTCCGTCAGTGCTGATTACAAGCTTCCCATCGCGGGAACCGGATCGGACGCCTTTTAAAAAAGAGGGAGATAACAACGGGACACTTATAATATGCCCGTTGTTACCTCCATCCCCATTCCCATTGAGCCCTCTGGGGGCTCAAATGGGAATGGGGAATGGTTCCTGCAAGGAGGATTTACGGGGTCCTCCTATGTCGGAATGACCCGGTAAGTCCCCATTGCAGGAACCTGGAAAAGGAGCCCGGTATGGAGGTAGCCATGGAGCTAATAGCTCCATGGCTACCTCCAAACTCGTAATGAGGCCCATAGTCAATAGTGGAGGCACTTTTACCACTAACACGCGTATAGGCTATCTGTGCATCCCTAGGACAAAGACCATTTAGCCAAATGGTCTTTCACTTCACTACAGGGCGTCACCGGGATCCACTACAAGGGTCAGTTTCATATATTGTATGATTATGGTTCAAGGGGGTAGATCTTTGACTATTTGTTACACCTTCTTCTTAGCTATTGTGGTTACTGCACAAAGTGTGGCTACAGAGTCGGCCGGTGGTACTTCTCGTAGATTCCATGTTATTCATATGGGATATACTCTTGTTATTCTTTTCAAGTAAATTCACGGACGTACAAGACCAAGTTTTGGTAGAGGAAATCTTCACAATTTTACAAGTGTGCCCAAGTCTATATAACTCATCTTCATATTCAAGGACATAGACCATATTTTAGATATATTAGTGCCATTATTTTCGACCTGATTAACTATTTTAATGTCGTCAAATGAGATGACTCTTAAAGGAGCAACAGAATAGAAGATACATATTACAGCTGCTCTATTAGGTGGTGGTAGATATTCCACTGAGGATACAGGCTGCAATTGTAAAGCTTTAAATTGGTCACTCATAGCAACCTGTGAGTTAGTGGGTGCTGCATAAATCCAATTTTGAGAAGGTACAGCCCAGATATCAGCCAGTCCAAGTGGCCCCTCTGGGGTGAACTCGTAACCTGACCTGAACTTACAACATTTTGGACTACAATTACACATATTTCAATAGAGGGTCGCGAGAGTTCAGAGGGGTTTGAAACAACTACAACTACATCGCTACACGGCGGGGCCCCCATCACCAGCGCAGGAGGGATAGGGGTTTCAACATCAATATGTATGGAATTTACAACATTAGAGATCTCAGTGACCTCAAGGTCAATAATATTTCCTGACAGACTATTCTCAGGTACAATACAGGTATTCTTATGCATATGTGGCCTCTTAGCATACACAAATGCCTGAGATGTAACTTTCTTTTTGCGTTTGGTAGATTCTCCTTTAGATACTAAACCGTCCTTCTCAGTACCAAGAGTGTGTGTCGCTATATTACCTATATTGGCCACACCTACAGGTGATAACACATAACATGCAACATTTCCATGCACATCAATACTACATACATCAGTAAACATCCCCTGATCCCTCAATGTCTTACGACAATGGTTAATACTCTTATGAAGGAGGAGATACTGGATATCTAGTTTGTTCTCCAGCCTCTCACATTTTTCAACCAGAGAGGTCAGCAGACAATCAAAAGCTATACACATTTTATTTGATGTCATACTGGAGTTACTAATGTAATGACTGCTGATTTCAGTCATATTGTGTATATTCGTTTGAGCATTGTGATCCTCCAGTCATTCTCAAAGGAGTCTTTATCAATTCAGACAGGTTTACACACACCTCATGTTGACTTACTTTATCAGGTGGTAGGACAGATCTAGTATGAGAAATTGATAGGGGGTATAAACTCATGGGACATAGAGTGGAAGAAATGTCCATTATATCACCCATGTATTCCACCTCTGGAATTTCCGAACAAATATCTAAATCTCTACTAATTTCGTGGAAACTAGCGGGACCATCATTGGCTGACCCATGTATCATAGCAGTTATGATGGATTTGTCAGGGATCAATACTTGTGGCACCACCACCGTGTCATGGCCCATCGGGGTCAGATTGTAATTAGGGGGACTCTCTCATGATTTATTAGGTTCATTGATACATTTCACCAATTCCGTCATAGTAACTACTTTTTCTGGAGGGACTGACTTGCCTGACAAAGTGATGACGCTATCAATCAACTTTGAACCCAGACAACCTAGCGAAAGATTCAATTCTGCCACAATTTCATTTACTGCATGCTCTACCTCAATCTTACTAAATTCACTCACTTTAGGGAAACATGTTGTCATTTTTCTACCCTTGGTAACAGGGAGCATTTTAGTGTTGATTTTCGGTGGACAGATCCTGCGACAACGACACATAGGCTTCTGTTGCCCATGAACATCAGCAGTGCTGCCACTTTCCACCATATCACCCGTCCCCGAAAAATTAACAAGCAGCCCCTCAATCATCAGCATGGACATGGGCAGGGACGTGAGCAGAGACAGGGGGCTGTAGCAGTCGGGGGTGTGGGGTGCAATAGACAGTATTATATTAACTGGGGGATACTAATTCCGGCAAGACTGGCTTATAGGCAACCTCTAATAAGCACCTGGGAAACAGCAAAAACTGCGGGTCAGGTGGAAGAACTACTCGAAATGCTGCATGATAGGAGGATCACGAACAGTAGGGAGGGATGGGAGGAAGCAGGAGGAGAGAGGTTACACAGCATGTAACAATAATCACTCACTCTTACTGTGTCATCCGCCAACACAGGGTAGGTGATACAACAATCTACAGACAAGTAGGACGAGCCAGGTACTCAGAGTATCTTTTTACCTAATAATTTGCTGCTGCTGCCGCGAGCCAAGCACTTCCTCAAACACGTGCGTTTAAATGAGCATGCGCTGACCCTAATGTAGGGTTACCAGGGTCAGAGGGCAGGGCTTTCTCCTAGCGATTCAAGCAGTATAAGTAGTTTGAAGACTATAGCAGCAAGATACCATCCATAGCGTAGTTATGTAGTTAGACAGTCCACAAAAGTCTTTAGGTAAACCAATGACCGTTTCTTTCCTTTTCGTCTGGTATTCCAGGGAGAGTAGCAGCGCAGATTGCCAGCAAACAGCAATTGCCCAAGCACTTCCTCAAATGCGCACTACTGGTAGTTGTATTAACCATTCAATGAAGGAGTGGCCTGACCAGACGCTTGTCGACCTTTTCTATCATGGTGTACCTTGAGTCCGCCCAGTCAAGGATGTTGCCCTTCACATATGTAGGATCCCTTTTCTGTATTTTAAAGCCCATATTGGTGGGTCTATCTATTTAAAGGGGCCAAAAGCTGCATCAATTCCTCATTGAAGGAGGGCGTGTTTTCTGGTGGATGGTATATTAGAATGAAATATACACAGTTGTTATCATTCGGGGTGAGTTTTATATGGATGATTTCACATCCGAGGCCCTTCCTATCGGATTCAAATAGACCAGGCTCTTTTTTAGCTAGAATGGCAACTCCGCTCCCCCATTGCCCTGCTGGTGGTTTTTGCTGAAAAAGTTGTAGTCTGGGGGTGTTGATAAGGTTATTTTGGAGGCTGTGAGAGTCTTTCAACCATGTTTCAGTTAAACACAGGACATCGATCTGGTTGTCTGTGAGGTAATCATGTATATCGATGGCATGTTTAGGTAAGGAGCGTGTATTCAGCAAGGATATTTTAAAAGTGTGAGGGTTTGTAGGTGGGTCAACTCTCCTAGTTCCGGTATAGTTTTCCATTACATTGAAGTTGTTCCTGTTATGAGGGTGTGGTAACGTGTTGATTATATCAGTTTCTAAAGGTGTAGGGTATGATACATCCGGATTCATATCTGACCCTATTTTTTGTGGACAGTTTTTGGTGGACTAAACTGTACTATAGCACAATTGAAAGTGACAATGTTGGAAGTAATGAAAAAACACCAAAGAGGAGGAAATCATGGAAAGTGAATGAATCAGAGGGAACTATTCTGTACAGAGAAATTAGGACGTTTGACACCAGAAGGAATGAACGAAGAATTCAACTTGTGTGCGTTCATATGATCCACATTAATTCTCACAGGATCTTAGACAAAAGGGGAAATGGGAGCTACAATATGTGTAACCAGACATTATAAATATGTAAAAATCATGAACATCACAACAATACACATTATCATGTGGTAATGATTAAAAAAAGAACAAACGAAAGATGCACATGGGATGAGAGGCTCTTAGAAGCCAAGACTGAACTGAATATAGTAGGGATTTTGACAGACAGTATCCCACTACACCAAAAGTGTAAACATGAATTCTTAAGTCTGCATTAACGAAAAAGAAAAAATTGTACTAAATGTACTGTGCTGTACATTTTTTTAAACATTTTTGCAAACTATGGGTGATACTATGTCATGACACCACCACAAATGTGAGCATGTGCACAAAACACTAAGGGCCTCATTACACGGAAGGCGGTAGTCCAGGGTGCTATTAGCACCCTGGACCATGCCGGTAAATTACCGGCACCGCCTTGGCGGAAAGGGGATTTACCGCCCCATTCCAAGGTTGGTGGGGCGGTAAATCCCCCTTCCGCCATTGCCCTTCCCCATTCCCATTTCTGCCCCATAGGGCTCTATGGGAATGGGGAAGGCGCTAATTACTGCACCGCAATTTTGCGGTGCCGTAATTAGCTCCGAGGTCCCTTAGCGGGTTGGTTATTAACGCCTGCAAAAAGCAGGCGTTAAAACACCAACCCGCTAAGGGACCTCGTAGTAAGGCGGTAATGGTTAACGGCCACCGTTACCATTAACGGTGGCCGTTAACCATTACCGCCTTCCGTGTAATGAGGCCCTAAATATACTGTACATGTTTTAAAACATTTTTGCTAATGGTGTGAGACACTATGTAATGACACTACTAAGAATGTGAGCTTGTGTCTCGAGATAAGGGCATGGATGTTAGAAAACAGTCTCCCTAAACAATTGGGATAATTTACTAGTATCAGCTCAGGGCAGAACCACTCACTCGAAAGAGGAAGAGAAAATATGCACATATTTAGGAAAGGACAATTTATAAAAACGTGAATGCATCACAAAATGGTAGTACAACCATTCAGAAGTAGCGCACCATAGCACGTGCGACAATCTGTAGAATTTAACAGCTTTGCGATAAACATTTTCAGTGAAGAAAAACGTTTTCAGCCAAGGCTGAAACTGGCTGAAACTGCACTGGTTGTTACATGGCCACCCTTTCTGCCCACAGGCCCAGGCCCCGCCAGTTGCTCACCTGCACTGCCTCCCTGGCAACCCCTGCACCTGGAGACTGTTTCTGTATCCCTACAGTCCCTCTACCTGCACTTATGCCTGCACTTACCTTGCACTTGCCACTAGCTGGCCGTTTTATTTAATCTTATCCTACTAACCCATGTTAGTGCACTTTCCCCTCTCCCTGCACCCTCGCACTTTTCCCTTTCCCCCTTCCCATGCACTTGCCTGATCTGAATGACACCAGGTCTAGTAGGATCGTTATCTGTCTTCCCCTGTTCCCCCTCCCTTGTCTCGTCGTGTATAGGCGCGTTATAAATGCCATATCATATCATCATATCAAGTGAACAGAAGACACTATTTAAGAATGTAACAGCCTTGATACGACATTTATTGTACTAGTCTTTACTAAGGCTATTCAATAAATCACTTAATACCATAAGAATAGAAACCTTTTTCCGCCAAGTAAAAAAAAGACTCTATGATGTCATCACGCACAGACGTGATGACGTGAATAAACAAATAGCTGCCATTTTGGTTGGGCAGATTTGCAGCTTGAGATGGTTTCCTACACGAGGGAGGTAATCAGAATCTGAACCTTTGGTAAGTCTGAACAATTTTCTATACCATTATAAAAGGTATAAGAAATGTAATCGGGATCGTGTCCTAGAGAATGGGCACTAAATGTAATCCAAATTGTGTCCCATAGGATCCCGCACAAGATACAGGAAAGGTTTTAACAGTGGAATAACACATGCAAGCACATGCAGAAAAGTGACAACGGATAAGCAACCACTACTTATTACAACACACTGGCATCAGACCAATCTAAAAGTTGTAGATCTAACTAGTCAATAGACCCCTCCTATATAAGAACTTACAGAAGGATGTTTACAATATTTTTTTTTAAAACTTTCTAATTTGCACGATATAGTCAAAAGGGTTTAGCTGTACTAAGCAAGGTTATATTAATTTTTCAGGGTGATTTCCAGTGTGAGGCATAATATCTTCATAAAGATGCAAATTTGAATATAATGAAAAACATCCAGGTGATTATAACTATGAGATTCATGACAGATTAGTGTTGATCTCTGTCAATAGATGTAAATGAGATACAAGGAAATGCAAATGAATAGACAGCTCCCAAAGAAAGGAAGCCTTATTTCCTGAAATGCGTAGAGCATAGTATTAAAAGTGAAGAAATCATTTCCATATGTATCACGAATATTTATGATTAATGCTATTCCGGACACTTCAGAAACTGGAGAAAAAAATATATGTATATATTCTTTTGAACGTGTTACTATTTGAATGACTGTTAATGAACTGTATGTAACTTTATTTTGAAAAGAGAAAAAGAGAGAAAACACTATGTTCTCGGTGAGAGGAAATTACTGACGGGCCCATTGGTCAGTACTCAACCCCCAAAATCTTGTAATACAAGATAGCTGCACCGTGTAACAGTAAATTGGCAAAGGGAAGTCTGTTTAATGATACATACATCAGCTTATGGAAATCAGCAGCATTGCTCCAACTTCCTCGAACTTCAGTACAACAGCCTCTTTTATGGGCAAACTTCGTCATCAATGACGTACACTTCTATAAAAAATCATCATGCAATATAATTAGTTTGGAAAGGTAACTTAAGTATAGGTGTTATATCTGTATATGAAAATAAGGCATACAGATTGGATAACTCTTATCGGGTGGGCATCTATGCCCATCCCTCTACACCACTCGTGATTGACGTCACTACAAGTATGACGTTTCATTGGTTACAATGTCTATAGGACCCTAGATTACATGGTCCCTTGTGATTGGGGGAGTTACACCCCTAAACATAAATCTCCACTTTTAATTAGCAGCATGCAGAATAGACACCCTGGTGCCTGGTGTCCCAAGATTCACCCTGCCTCCCTTCCATCAATCAGCGGTTTAGGGCTATCTGTCAATTAGTTGGCTGGGTATGGACTCGGATCTGTAGTCTCTTATCAGGAAAAGTTATGGTACCCTCTGGTTCTGAATGACATCAGGCGGTGGTACATCTTCGCGCCTGTCTGGTCATATGTTGGTCCACCGTGAATCTGCTTCAGTTCTCAGTCTTTTCGTGCATTTGATTCTGTGTTCGCTTGGCCACCTGCATGGGCCTCTCTTATCTTGACCTTCACGGGCGGGCTGACGTGCTCTGAAGTTGGAGCCTCGTGAGTTCATGCTCACCTCCCCTTCTCTGGTTGACCTCGATTTCCCCGGCATGATCCATCCTTTGTGAAGTTTCAATCCCGCTCTTTTCCTCAGCTTGGACCTAGATGTGAAACTCCGCCAGTTGGGCCTGGGCCGCCTGGGCTTTCTTCTGCTCAAACAAAATGAAGTTGCACGTGTACATTGTGCTGTATTGAGCTAGACATATATAGTTGGCGCATGCCACTCTATTCTTCTACTTAAGCATTGCAGGCGGTATCGATTACTTAGCGTCTTGCGTTTCAATCTTATTTACACACGTTCAATAAGGCGGTTGCTTCCGTCTTGTCTCATGGCACCATTCTCATACGTTTTCACAGTGACTCTCCCCCTCGTCCATTACAATTCTCCACGCAATTGTCGATACTGTCATGCATAGCTTTCAGTAGCCGCTTCTGGTTGTTCTCGGGGCTGCCTAGGCCCTTAGTCTATTTCCATTGGCATTCCATTAAGGCCTTCGGGGTCTCCTCATGGACAGTCTGTAAATACTCGTCGTTTCGTACCAATGGCAGGTATGGTTGTCTGATTGGGTACCGTGCTGCCCAGGGTTGCCTGGTTATGGGCATTTCAACAGGTATTGATCTTCTAATGTACACAGGGCAGCGGCCCATTGCCGCCCTTTGTTGGTTCAGCTGTTCTTCGTACGTCACATACCACGGCGAGTACCTTACTGACAACGCGCACTGGGGGGCAGGGGTGCAGGTCATATCTGGGACCTCCTCTACACTCCCCCCTCTGGTCGGTTCATCGACCACTCCTACTTCCTCCTTTATATTCGGTTTCTTTGATTCCTCAGCTTCTTGCTCATCGTCTCCTGGGTTTACACAAGAAGGCGTGAAAGTATGCAATTTTGGTGTCCATATCTTTATCACCCCTTTCAAGCTTCCTGCTGTTTTCACATGCTCATCTTTGTTCCAGGTCATCAACTGGCATTGTCCATTTGGACTGCAGTAAATCCATTTGACTTCATACCTTCTTCGTTTCTTGGGATAAGTGAATTTTGTTCCCAGTGGTGCAAATTCACCGGCCTTCACAAAGTCCTTTATTTCCTCATCTGTCAGGTCTCTGGGCTTCCAGCCTGGTTCGACATCGACCATAATGTTTACCCCAATGGCCTTCTTTGCAGTTTTCTGGCACTGTGTGATGATTATCTTGATAACACAGAATCCTAGCAGCACCATTGCTAGCAAAGCTCCCAGGAACTTGAATATATCTGCCATCCATTGCGGGACCCATGAGAATAGCTTCCCAAACCAGCTGTCATCATCTACTTCATCTGTTTCCTCAGTCATCTGGTTTTTCAGGGTCGTTAACATGCTTATGGCCTCTGTGAGGGTTCCATTATCTTCGTCGTGTGATGGTATAAATGTTCAACATGATTCTCCGATTTTTGCACAAACACCTCCATCCATTGCTGTGATCATGTCAAGCACATATCTGTTCTGGAGGGTCATCAGTCTAACCGCTCTCAGCTCTTCTTTGATCGCATTGAATCCTTTTATTGTGGTGTTGATGGTCTGCAGTAACTCCCATCTGGTTATCTGCAACCATTTAGCATTCACTCCAATTTGGATGTGTGGCAGAAGTATCGTGGTGAATACTGTTGAAGTGAGGCTGAACAGCCTGTGTTGGTATGGAATCGCATAGAATGCTTCTTCTGATTTGGCAGAAAAGTAGTTTTCTCTCTTCATTCTGGATATAAGTTCTGCGGATCGCCTCCTTCTCAGATAAGCATCTGCTTTCGGGAAGCTGTCCAGATTCAGATCGTTTTTTGGAATCACCATTGCGGGAACATGGACAGTGACCAATGTACATATGCCCCCCCCCAATTTCTTGGCAGTCTTATGTATGGTTTGGATCCACACGCCCAATAGCGGTCCATCAGGACTGCGGTTCCTTGTGCCACTCCTGGTGCCTCATATATTCGTCCACAGTTTTGATTTCCCCCCATTTTCCTTGTACCATTATTTCTAAAGCACAGGTTCGGGTTCTCCAACAGCACTATTTTCTGGGGTCCTCCTCTGTCTTCGACCCATGTTAACAGCTTTGCCAATTTTGGCCATGGAGGTTTACATAACCTCTGTGAGTTTTCTACTGCTTCCTTGCAGGCTCCAAGGACCATCCAAGCTTGGCAGATTACTACTCCTTCTTCCCATCCGTCTGGGGAAACCACTGACCCCCAGATCTGCATTTGGCCTCTGTTCTTCCAGATTTGAGCCTCTTCTGCAGTTTTTCCTTGGACGTTCAGTCTTGGGTTTATTTCCCATCTAATTCCTGATCCTTTGACGTCAGGGTTTTCATATCTAATAACGTGATTCTTGGTGTGCGCCCTGTTTCTTGTTTTGATGTCCTGGACAAAACCGTCTTCATCTGGGAAGTCTTTCTCATTGGCCCATATCAGTGAGGCGTCTCTTCCCATAAACTGCCCTCTGGTGTTGCACATTGCTACGTGTGACATGCAGTGTGCCGTGGGGACGTCAACTTCTACTGCAACAAAGATTTTGGACTTGCCCATGCTATATGGCAGGAGTGCACAGACAAAACATTCTCCTTCTGATTGCCTTCGTCCAACTTCCTTCATGGCTGGTACCATATGTTGTTTCCACGATGGGCTGTGCTGTCCAGGTAGTCGTTTAGTTCAGTGTCCATTTCAAATGGGCTTCTCTTGATTCTTAAAGTTTTTCTGTAGTTGGCCAACACTATGTCTCTGAATGCGTCTGTACTGCTCTTTCGTTCAGGCAGTCTCTCGGGCGTTATCCTTGGTGGGGCAGGTCTCACTTCCTGCACTGTCATAGTAGAGGAAGGGCTTGCATTTCTTTTCTTTCCCTCGTACACTCTGTTGTAAAACTCTTCCCACCACCATTGGCTCGTTATCTTCCCAATGCGTGGTGGCATAGTAGGCCTGTTGCTTATCTCTGACGTTGGAGCAGACGTGCTCGTTATTACAGGTTCTGTGGTTTTCTTGCTCAACTCCTCATGTAGTTTCTTTGCTCTACGTATGAGCGGGAACACATACTTGACTACCGCATGCGTTTTCTCAGTGATTTCTTTTGCGGCTTCCTCCGTTTCATTGAGTGAGTGTGCTATCTCACTTCGGTTCGGTTTCTCACTTTGCTCCTTGCTTTCTGGAGCTGCTTGTTACACCGGGGATTTCTTCCTTTCAGTTAGTTTGGCCTGCGGTTTTGTAGCCATTGACACTTGCCCTTGTTTGTGTGCACTCAGTGTATGGGTGCGTGCCGTGGACAGTGCTATGTTATCATTCATTCTGTGCTGACCCTGTCTCCAGCCTTTCTCACCATTCATTACTTCAAGTGTGTACGTGTTGCTGCTAATTGCATTCAACTGTAAATTGTTTGTTTTATCATCAGTTTTTCTTGGAACAGGGATGACAATATAAGGTCTGGGTGCTTTTATGGGCCCCAGATGTTCATTACGTGGTGGAAGCACGGACATTGGGATGCTTCGTGAACCAATAAGAAAGGCAGTTCTGACAGTTAGAGACAAAAATACTACAACAATCACTATGCATATACATACGATGGCCTTGAAAGACATCTTACAGCACCTCCTTCCAGGAAACCGGGGGCGCCCCTCCACTGGTGGCACAACTATCTTACTGTTTTGGGCCACCATCTCGAACAAGTCCATAGTTTATTTGTTTTCTTATCTTGATTTTCGTTACTTAAAAGTTCAGCAAACATTAAAATGGCGGGTTCAGTTTAATTTCCCCCCTCTTGTGAGTGATGATGGAAGTCTCTAGTTATGGAGTACAGATCCTTTGCTAGACTATGGAAAAAGGTTACACTACCATTTTTAGCACATTACATTCTTCCTGCATTTGTGTATACAACGCAATTCCAGGGCCGGTTCCCAATTCGTCTTGCCCCTGAGGAATTTGTTCGCAGTGACACCATAAAAGGATGGCTTTGCTGCGCATCACGCATAGATAAACCATTGAAAAAAAAAATAAAAAAAAAAATAACAGTGAACATATGAGAAGGTAGGAAAAAATAAGAAAAAGGTTGAAAAAAGTAAACACGGCAGTGAAGTTCGTTGCCCTGCTCCTTTCGGTTCTTCGAGATCGAGTTGCTGCAAAGTCTCTCTCCCTCCCATTTACTCCACTGCGGGATGATGATGAAAAACAGAAAAATAAGAAAAATAGGAAAAGAAGTTCAGGATGTAGTTATCCCCTTTCGATTCGTTCTACGTTGGAAGCATGAAGAACTGTGTCTTTGTTTCCTTGCTCTGCCCCCAGCTGGGGCTTCTAAAGGGTTTTATCTTGGTTCTCTCCTTTCTAAGGCTCTTCTCAGCAGCGGATGTCCATAATTGCTTCTCAGATGTGATGCAATAGCTCTCAGGAGTCTGTTGAGTTGTGCATTTTTTGCTGGATCACAGAGAAAGGTGGGCACGTCGACAGTGATGGATCTACCCACTAGCTCTGGAAAGTTCTCGATGAGGTGAAAGAAGACTGTGAAGGCAATTCTGCTATCTTCAGGTGATAATGACATTTGCTCTTATTCTCTGTCTCTTAGGTCACCGGTCTTTTTTGCAGTGTGATCAGTCCTTGCATTCTCGATCTGTCCCTCGCCGACTAATTCCACTGGAATTCTCTCAGAAACTCCCTCTAAAAGCTGGACAGTTTCATTTGTAGCTGTATGCTATAGAAGAGTGTTCCTATCTTTCTCGCATTGGCAGGGTCTCTGAGGAAGGTGAGGGCGTCAACCTCGGCAGGTCTCCCTACCATTTCGGGAAAGTCATTTACTAAGCCAAAGAGGACATTGTGGGCTATTAGGCTGTCCTCAGGGGACAGGGACATGTATTCATTTTGCAGAGTCTCAATCACACGCCTCGCTTTTGCTTTGAACAGTCTTTGCACTTGCCTGCTGCGTGGATGCCTACCACATTATTTAGTTTACTCCATATCTGGTTTAGAAAATGATTGTTTCGGGGATCTCTGATGAACGTCAGTGTATCTGTGTGCTTGAGGTGGGAGCATTGGTCTTTGAGCCACTGTGCTCAGGCAACTCGGCGAAGACCTCTGCGATGACAGTCAACAGTTGCCTGATTACCTTCTTATTTTCCCGATCTTGGATGAATTCTGTGACACTTGTTTCTCTCCCTATGAGTGATGGATAAGTCAATGTCACTAATTGGAAGTAGGTGAGCACATCCCACTTAAGGCTCCTGCTGGGGAGTACCATAAGTTTGTGAACAAAGTCTTTATGCTGGGTCCTTCAGGAGAACAGCTTTAGTGCTCAGGAATATCCTGTTCTGTTGCTTACCAGAGTCTTAGAGTTCTTTGTCCACTACTCTGTGGCTCTACGTATTTAAGTAACCAGTGCCACTGCAGGTTCAAAGTATGCAACCCTTTCCTTTGCCCTGCGACTTCAGCTGCACATTGCGTTTTTCTGAAAAGTCTTGTATCTCATTCAGTGCTTAGAGAAAAATTCAATGTATAGCCACAGTTTTCACAGTGAGCTCTTCAGTTTGTCTTTTCTGCTTGTGCGTCCTTCTTCCTCACCCTAGACCATGTCTGCACGTGCTGTGGTCTTTCCCCGTTGTCTGTAGCTTCCACGGTGGATGCAGTAGGAGCGCCTTCTCCTATAAAGGGCTTGACGGCATTCAGGAAGATCCAGGCTCTTCTTCCTTGGAGCTTGACAGCGGACGGGGTGCAGTCATCTACGATGAAAGGGCCATTAAATTGTGGTTCAATCCATTTCTTCCTCGTAAAGTTCTTCACTAGAACTCTGTCCCCCGGGAAGACAAGGGGTGCGCCTAGGCTGAGAGTTGCGCCTGCATCAACATTGTCCATTGTGGTTTGTGCTGTGCTGTCCCCTTTCCGCCGTTGCTGCAGCTGGCCTGAAATGACAGATGTACTAGAGGTAGGACAGTCAAGGTAATTCTTCATTTCTGCTCCCAGAACCTCCCTAGTGGGCTGGGCATCACATCTAGCTCTATCTCGGAGGGTGAGAGGGGTTCTCATCCTTCTACCAATGATAATCTTGTGCAGCGTGAGGTGATGGTCGGAGCCTGGCTGGTTCCGAAGCGCATATAATGCCAGTGGTAGGCAGTGCAGCCATCCCTTCTTCAATGTGAGCTTCAGTTTGGCTATCCTGTCTTCCAACAGGCCGTTGAGGCATTCACATATGCCATTTCCTTCTGGGTGATATGCCAACGAGAACTTTTGCTTTATACCTAGCAACAAGCTAATCTGCTCAAATACTGAGTTTACAATATGGGGCCCGTTGTCTGACCTCATAACCTCACACACCCCCCACCTGGGGAAAACCTCCCTCACCAGGAACTTTGCAGAACAGGCAGCGTCAGGGTGTGTACAGGGCCCCGCTTCTATCCATCTAGAGAATGGTCACACCACGACAATTAAATGCCTGTACCCATTACAAACCTGAATCATATCGACATAGTCAATATGCAGGTGCTGGAAAGGCCCTTCAGGTCTGGGAATGATTCCTCTCATCACTTCCAATGTGTGCCCAGAGGTGAATTGCTGGCAAATTATGCAATTGACCATAAAGAATGCAACATGCTCCGCTAAATTCGGCGCGAACCAGTCTTCTGAGAGTGTTGCAGGAAGATTTTCTTTTGACATATGGAAAGGGTAGTGGAGCTGTTCTAACGATACCTTTACGAGGGTGACAGGCATTACTTGTTTACCAGTGCTGGGGTTTAAAGAACACCCTCGTCGCTTCCATAAATTCTTCTCATCCTGAGGTGCCTCCCCCTGGAGTTCCATTAACTGTGTCTGCCCCATATTGCTATAGGCTTCTGGAGTGGCTCGGGCTATCATCATTCGCTCATGGGTACGTGCCACCTACACGTCTATGATTGTCTCACCCTTGGATGCCATGCGCTTGGCTTCCGTGTCCGCTTCATGGTTTCCACGTGACACGAAATCTGTTACCTTCGTGTGAGCGGCGCACTTGACGACCGCTATGCACACCGCTATGCACACTGGCAGCTGTAGTGCTTTTATCAGCCTGTCCAACAAGGCTGCATGTTGCACTGGCGTGCCGTCCGCTCAGAGGTAGCCACTCCTTTTCCATCATGCCCGGCCTGCGTGCACGGTGGACGTCACATAGGTGGAGTCACGGTACACTGTTACTTTCTGGTCTGCGTGATTCTCGATGGCGAGTATCAATGCCACTAGTTCTGCAGCCTGTGCCGAATAGTGGGATGGTATTCGTGCACTGACAAGTACTTGGAACTCTCCATTTGCATGTGTTTGATCACGTCCACGCCTGTGTACCTTTGCCCGTCTTCTTGGTCAATTCTCGATAACCCGTCAATGAAGACGACTTCTCCGCTTGGCAGAGCATTCTCTCTTATTCTGGGGATTTCATCATAAAACACTTCATAATTGGCACAGTCATGCACAGGTTCTCCATCTGTGACTGGCTCAGCAATAAACATAGCAGGGTTCACAGTTTTGTATCGCACTATTTTGATCGATGGATTTGAGATAATCACCTCATATGCGGATGCTCTCTGTGACGTCAAGGTGCCCTTTGGCTTCTCCAATATGGCAAATGCGGTGGCTGCTAAATTTTGCTCGCATGGGAAGTGGCCCCTCATGACCGGGTCCAAGCTCCCACTGTAATACGCTAGGGGCTTGTACCCCAGCGATGTTCGCTGAGCGAGCACTGCCGTCATAAAATTGCCATCGGTATGAGAGAAGAGATAGAATTCCTTTGCATAATTGGGGATCCCGAGAACTGGGGCCTTACAAATTGCCCCCTTTAGTTCTGCAAACCCCTTTTCCATTTCTTGAGTCCATTCAATTTTTCCCTCTGTTGCCTGGGCTTTCTTTAAGGCCTGGAGCAAGGGTTTGGTGTATAAGCTGTAATCGAAGACCCATGCTCTGACATAATTGCATAGGCCTAAGAAGCTCTGCATTTGTTTTACCGTGAGCAGCTTAGCCGTGTTCATGATAGGTTCAGCCCTCTCTAGTGTTACCTTTTTCCCTTCATGTGAGATTAGTTGCCCTATGTATAACACCTCCTGTTGGCAGTATTGCAACTTGTCCTTGTCCACCTTGTATCCCTTCTCAGCTAATATGGTCAATAGCTGAACAGAGTCGTGTCGGCATTGCTTTTCAGTGGTGCTGCAGATCAGAATGTCATCTACATACTGCGAAACAACACTATCTACCGCAATGTTACTTAGGTCCATTTGCAGGACTCGGTTAAAAATGGACGGAGATTCACAATACCCCTATGGCAGCCTTGTACTTTTCAGGCACATTTGTCTGAAAGTAAATGACGTCAGGTCTTGTGAATCACGGTGCAATGGGATCGAGAAAAATGCATTCTTCAAATCGATCACCGTGAAATATTTTGCCTCCGTGGGTATGTTGCACAAAATAGTGGATGGATTAGGGACTAGAGAGAACTCGGCTTCTACTATGTCGTTCAATGCTCGTAAATCCTGGATTAAACACCAAGACCCTCCCTTCGATTTCTTGACAGGCTAGATCACCATGTTACAAGGTGATTCTGACGTTACCAGAATGCCCTGCTCCATCATGGCAGAGATTGTCTTCGCAATCCCCTCGTCCGCTTCTCTGGACATGGGGTATTGTCGCGCTTTTGGTAGAATCGCTCCAGGCTTCAATCTTCACCTCTCCTGTCCCCTTCAGGAGCCCTACGTCATAAGGCCCTTTCGTCCATACCGTGACTGGCACCTGGGCCATGTCCTCCTCAAAGTATTCTGGTCGTGCCATCACTAGCATCATTCCCTGTGGCACTTCTCGTTTGATCATTTTGACCCAGAATATGAGACTTACTTCCACCCTTGTCTCCTCTAAGTAAGGGTGCTCTTCGAACAGATCATCATTTATGACCTCAGTCACTCGATACCCTTCTTCAATGGCGATAACTGCGCACCATTGCCTTCCTTCGTCATCGTATCCTTCTACTAAAACCACCTTCCCCTTTACTGCGGCAAACTGTATTACCAAAGGAAATATTTGTCCCTCTTCTTCATGCATGGGTATCCTTGATTTAAAAAGAAACTCGTCAGGGGTCCTCATAGTTTTGCCTGCGAGGCGCGGCAATCCCGCCATGAGCACTCGCACGCCATATTCGAAGACCTCCGGCTCCAGCGGTAAAGCTCTCATAGCTGTACGTCCCGAGTAGGCTCTGATCATTTCGCATACGTTGGAATAATGCATTCCTGGCGTGGAGCACACTATGCCATCCTCAATGAATGAGATTGACATATTCAGCTTTGTCATTAGATCTCGACCCATGATGTTTACTGGGGACTGACGTGAGTACAGTAAAGGCATATTCATTTCATGCTCTCCCACGGAGACCGGGAGAGCGTCTGTGAAGGGAACTCTACTATGAGCTCCAGTGAAACTCTGCGTGTCTATTGCCTCGCCGGACAAGGAAAACTTGCCTTCTCTTATGCACGAACGCATCACCCCGTGTCAACTAAGAAGGAATACTCTTTTCCTCCTATGGTGACATTTACCCTTGGTTCCCTATTAGGGTCTGGTGTCGCCGATAGGATAGAGCACATCCGAGTTTCCTGTGAGCTGTCCTATTTTATGTATAGGTTCGGCCCACTATAAGTTTTTGTGGAACACCCCCATTGTTCATCCCTTGTGGTACCGGCGGCGATGCCTGCTGGGGTTGCCCCTGTTGCAAGTTCGAGAGAACTTACTGCGCACCTTGCTGCAAGCCAGTTGCCTGCTGCTTCATGGTATAGTTTTGTGCATTGCCCTGTTGTGGGGTAGCCGATTGATTTACCGTGGCTGCCCCATCCTTTGATTGTTCTGCCACATGCTTGGCTTCTGCACATGCGTGCCACATGGCCTGTCACTCCACACAGCCAACACACTGGCGGTGGTCGGGCCATCTGTCCATCTGGCATAGCTGGACTGCCCATTGGTGCGCTCTGGATACCACCTTGAACATTTTGAAAACCTCCTTGGGAACCTCTAAAGCCTCCCTGATTACTCTGCCATCCTCTTCCTCCAAATCCCCTTCCTCTGGGATAATATCCCGCATTACCCTGATTGTTCTGAGGTGGGTTAGTGGCACATTGCGCACTCGAATCGGCTGGGCTTGTTAGCATGGCTCGCTCGAGCGCATACTTTGTGAGCTTCCTTTGCACCAGCTTCGCCTCTTCTCCCTTACGCGTTGCCTCTTTCTTTTGATTCTTTTCTTGCAACAGCCTACAATAATGGGCAATTGTCAACTGGATTTCGGCCCACGGTTTAGCTTCTATTCCTACCAATTTTTTTAGTTGTTTTTGCACCGGTTCTGGTAACCCTTGGCACAGTATATGATAGAATACAGAGATAGATTTTGTCCAAGACTCATGCGTTTCAAGCACCCACGCGTCTTGAAAATTCTGGATATAAAGCAACGGATCCTCTGACTCTTTCATCTTCCGAGTCATAATGGCTCCCATGTCTGATGTGTCAGGGTATAGCGTTCGCAATGCTTTCCACACTGCGGCTCTACAATTATTAAATGGCGCTCCATCATGAGAGGTGTTAGTTATGGTTACCGTAGGGTAGCCTGCCCTCTCCCACACATCGTCTGCTCTTTCTCCGAGTATAGCAATTAGGAGACCCTTGATGTCGCCTATGGCTAGAGTGACTCCCCCCGTAATTTTTTCTAGCTCATGTATCCACTTCCCGGCTCCCGATGTCAACATTGGAAGCTTATTCTTTAAATTTTCCCGGTCCATGTGTGGCCATGGAATATATTGCGGTCTTACTCCCCCTTTCTCTAGCAGTGGGAATTGGAATGCGCAATCCTCCTTTCCCTTTTCTTTACCTCCTTGGTCTCTTGCTGGGGTGGCGTTCCCGCCTTGCTTTCTACCTGGCAGCGCCCTTAACCTACAGGCACCTTAGGCAGGTGCCAACGCCCCCCTCTGACCGTGGGGTGTTTCTTCATGTCGGCTGGACTTTCCAGCGGACTTCGATGTCCTACTTACGGACTCGCCAACCTGCCGACCATTGTACCCCTCGGTTCCCTGGGAGCCGCCTTTCGTGCCGTCTCCCTTCATCATACATCGCTTCTTCCGCGTCCCCATCGGAGTCAGACTCCAAATACTCCCAGTTTGCACAACTTCTTGCATCATCTTTGTTCTGCCTATCTTCTAGTCTATCTAGGGAACGTCCCCTACTCTCACTACTTTGGGTGACATCCTCAGTGTCATATAACTGAGTGCTCTCTAAGCGCTCATCTTCCATTCCCTCTTGCGAGATTCATTCCAGTCCCATTTCATCATATATTTTATCAATCACTTCCCCGATGCTTCTGGTTTCGAAGTCATCATCAATAATTGTCCTGCTTGTACCTGGTACTGCATCACCTGCTGGAAAGAACTCTTCTATGTCTTCCCAGTCTACAACAGGATTGGGTTTTTTCACTTCCCGCTGCAAAAACTCTAAGTCTCGCGCCCTTTGTCTATGTTTTCGTTCTATTTCCTCATCTGTTTCATTGCGTTTCCTTGCGTCCTCTCTAATCTTATCTACTTCCCGCATCCTTTCGTCTCTACGTTCCTTTGCCTTTCTAATCTCTTCCTTCCTTTCATGCACCCTAGCTTCTTCCTCTAACTTCAACTTATTCAGTCTGTATTTTTCGTAGGCTGCATACTGGGTGCGACTGAGCGGTATTTCTTCCTCTTCGCGATAAAGTTGTTCTCGCCTCAGCCTGTCCTTCTTTCTATTTCTTTCATCCCTTGTCTCCCTATCCTTTTCCCTTCTCTGCTTTTCGTCAGGCCTTCCTCGTGGCCTTGCATCATCACTCCCCTTTCCATCTAATTTTAACAATATCTGTCCTCCAATCCATTCGTCCTTTGCGAATGTCATCTCATCACTCTCTCTCCGCTTCTTTCCCTCTCTCCTTATCGAGAGGTGCACTAGTCTGTACTTGATCCTTTCGTCCATCTCTGTGCCTCTCCTTGTCCCTCGGGACGGCGGGGGCTGGAACAATTTCCCGCTCCTTCTCATTAGTTTCATCACTACTGCATGCAGGTGACTCATACGCGGGGTTGCTATACCCCGTGGCTGCTTTGAGCTCTCGTAGCGGGTAAAGACCCTCTGACCTGCTTCCCTCAATGACTGGTTCTGGTGGGGCAGGTGGCGCAGTAGGCGTCTCACCCCCCTCTGTACATACGTTTAATATCCAGTCTGCAGGTGGTTCTTCTTCCTTTGTTTGTTCAAACATCTTCCATGACTTGAGAATGGCAAGGCGTTTCTCGAGTTTCTTCCCGCTATATGTGGCATGTAGGAACGTGGTCATGTGCTGTAAGACAGCCTTAGACAATGGGCCTCATTACACGGATGGCGGTAAGGATTTACCGGTACCGGTAAAATACTGGTACCGGTAAATCCTTACCGCCTTACTATGAGGTCCCTTTGCGGGTTGGGGGATTTAACGCCTGCTTTTTGCAGGCGTTAAAATCCAACCTGCAAAGGGACCTCGGAGCTAATTACGGCTCCGCAAAATTGCGGTGCCGTAATTAGCGCCTTCCCCATTCCCATAGAGCCCTGTGGGGCAGAAATGGGAATGGGGAAGGGCAATGGTGGAAGGGGGATTTACTGCCCCTCCAACCTTGGAATGGGGCGGTAAATCCCCTTTCCACCAAGGCGGTGCTGGTATTTTACCGGAGTGAGCCATGGCGCTAGTAGCGCCATGGCTCACCGCCTACCGTGTAATGAGGCCCAATGGCCCATTCTGGGGCCACGGCATAAACATTTTATTTGCGGTGCCCTTAACCCACTCCTGGCTGTATTTCTTTAGCTTTGCTGCATGTTTTGGCAATGGCTTACAGAGATGCATAAGCGGGGTGACCTCCTCCATCTTTTCACTTCAATACCCACAATGTTTACAAAATGACTTAAGTCTCTCCAGCAATATGAGCGAGCACCACAACCGCAAGCTCCAATCCACTTTTTCCTGCCAAAATTTATACCATCAATTTACTCAACAGAAACCATCAATTCACTGGCGATCCCCTCTCAGTTACAGAATCGCAAAAACCAAAATGCATTTCACTCGAGCATCAACACATTTTTCGCATCAATACATTTATTGCGCATTCACATATAGCAAGACACTTATAACAGGCGCTTGACAGACTAGACAGACACCAGCTGGTCAACATATACCTGCCCTCTAATTATTACTTCGTCATGGGATTTGAACTTCCCCTTTATGGCGCCTTTAAACGTCATCCTAGCCTAGCGTCCCCCTCTCTGTGGGCTCTGGGTTCAAGTTCCTTCTGACCACTCTTTAAAGCGCAGGAACAAGGTGAATTTACAGTTTTCTTCGGGTGCCCCCCTGGTATTCCTTACCGTTTTGAATCTCGGGTGCCCCCCGGTATACTTTTATGTTTTCACCTTTCCTAGGTGCCCCCCTGGTATTCTATTACGTTTTAGCCCAGGTGCCCCCTTCGAATCCTATTATATATGTCTTCCTTTTATACTCATTAATCCACTATATATATATATATACCGTCTTCTTTACCTCTAACTAATTTATCTTTCTCCGCCATCCTCCGTTACCTTTCCCCCACTTGCTCTAATGCCTATGAGTCATTTGCCAAGGTAACGAGTTTCGTTGTTTCACTCACCAATCGTCTCTTTTCCTGTCTGGATCTCCGGGATCAACGCTCCTTCCTCTTCCCGCTTTATGGTTTTCATCCAATCCGCTTCCCGTGGGAATGAAAAGGGTTATGCTTGGGAAATCGGGTTCCTTCAGACCCACTGCAGATTTTTTGGGAGTATATACACTATCACTGTCCACGGGAAGCTTCTCGCCCTACTCAGCCGGAATAGCGAAAGGACTCGCGATGTAACCGACGATCCAGAGTTACTTTGCGCCGTCGGTTTAAGGGTGTCTTGTGACTATATTAATCGATTATCAATAATCGATGGCCGAAACCATCCTCTGCTACCAAGTGTTCTCGGGGAGAGGAAATTACTGACGGGCCCATTGGTCACTACTCAACCCCCAAAAACTTGTAATACAAGATAGCTGCACTGTGTGAGGACAGGGTGCAGGACTTACATACTCCAGCACAAATCAATACTAGGGACTCAGTAAATGGGCAAAGGGAAGTCTGTTTAATGATACATACATCAGCTTATGGAAATCAGCAGCATCGCAAACACCTGTCTCGCCCCGACTACCTCGAACTTCAGTACAACAGCCTCTTTTATGGGCAAACTTCGTCATCAATGACGTACACTTCTATAAAAAATCATCATGCAATATAATTGGTTGGGAAAGGTAACTTAAGTATAGGTGTTATATCTGCATATGAAAATAAGGCATACGGATTGGATAACTCTTATCGGGTGGGCGTCTATGCCCATCCCTCTACACCACATGTGATTGACGTCACTACAAGTACGACGTCTCATTGGTTACAATGGGCCTCATTACGACCCAGGCGGTAAGTTACCGCCTGGGTCGTACCTTTACCACCATGCCGTAAACTACGTTTACGCCATGGTGGTTGGCGGACTTACTGCCCCATTCCGAGGTGAGTGGGGCAGTAAGTCCCCATTAACCCATTTACCCTTCCCCATTCCCATTTTTGCCCCATAGGGCATAATGGGAGTGGGGAAGGCGTTAATTACGCCACCGTAAATTACGGTGGCGTAATTAACAACAAGGTCTCTTAGCGCCATGGATTTTAACACCTGCTAAAAGCAGGTGTTAAAACCTCCATGGCGCTAAGGGACCTCGGAATCAGGCGGTAAGGGTCGGCGCTGTTTACGCCGCCGTAAACCCCTTACCGCCTGGGTCCTAATGAGGCCCAATGTCTATAGGACCCTAGATTACATGGTCCCTTGTGATTGGGCAAGTTACACCCCTAAACATAAATCTCCACTTTTAATTAGCAGCATGCAGAATACACACCCTGGTGCCTGGTGTCCCAAGATTCACCCTGCCTCCCTTCCATCAATCAGTGGTTTAGGGCTATGTGTCAATTAGTTGGCTGGGTATGGCCTCGGATCTGTAGTCTCTTATCAGGAAAAGTTATGGCACCCTCTGGTTCTGAATGACATCAGGCGGTGGTACATCTTCGCGCCTGTCTGGTCACGTGTTGGTCCACCGTGAATCTGCTTCAGTTCTCATTCTTTTCGTGCATTTGATTCTGTGCTCGCACGGCCACCTGCATGGGCCTCTCTTATCTTGACCTTCATGGGCGGGCTGACCTGCTCTGAAGTTGGAGCCTCGTGAGCTCATGCTCACCTCCCCTTCTCTGGTTGACCTCGATTTCCCCGGCATGAGCCATTCTTTGTTAAGTTTCGATCCCGCTTTTTTCCTCAGCTTGGACCTAGATGTGAAACTCTGCCAGTTGGGCCTGAGCCGCCTGGGCTTTCTTCTGCTCAAACAAAATGGAGTCGCACATGTACATTGTGCTGTATTGAGGTAGACATATATAGTTGGCGCATGCCGCTCTATTCTTCTACTTAAGCATTGCAGGCGGTATCGATTACTTAGCGTCTTGCGTTTCAAGCATATTTACACACGTTCAATAAGGCGGTTGCTTCCGTCTTGTCTCATGGCACCATTCTCATACGTTTTCACAGTGTCTCTCCCCCTCGTCCATTACAATTCTCCTCGCAATTGTCGATACTGTCATGCATAGCTTTCAGTAGCCACTTCTGGTTGTTCTCAGGGCTGCCTAGGCCGTTAGTCTATTTCCATTGGCCTTCCATTAAGGCCTTCGGGGTCTCCTCATGGACAGTCTGTAAATACTCGTCGTTTCGTATCCATGGCAGGTACGGTTGTCTGATTGGGTACCGTGCTGCCCAGGGTTGCCTGGTTATGGGCATTTCAACAGGTATTGATCTTCTAATGTACACAGGGCAGCGGCCCATTGCCGCCCTTTGTTGGTTCAGCTGTTCCTCGTACGTCACATACCACGGCGAGTACCTTACTGGCAACTCGCACTGGGGGGCAGGGGTGCAGGTCATATCTGGGACCTCCTCTACACTTAAATACAAAAATGCTCTTACTTCTTTTAGAACACATTTATTACTGGTTGTTTCTTTTACACAAAAAAGGAACAGAATAAGTCAAATATTGTTTGGTGTACAATACAAACAGGTGTGCAGGCGACGAGAGTGTTCCACAAGAGTGTGGACATCTGCTGTTCTTATTGTTCAAAGTACAACTTAGTGTCAGGGTTGTTTTTCTCCACTGCACCCTATTACATTCCATTAGGTTATAAAGATATATTCTTTTAAAGAATAAAATAAAAAGGTGTGTCTCTAGACAAAATGAGTTAGGTTATCTCAACAATTAACCCCAAAGTTCCCGGCTGTGTAGCCACCATTTCTCCAGACCCCAAAACCAACATTCCTGATGTATTTAGGGAAAGTTAGGCTGCTGAAAGGGAGGTGTCACAAGATTAAACTGTAAAAGGGCTTCATACTGCACTTGCTCTTAGCGAGGAGATTTCTAAGGAAATTAAAAGGCTGATTAATGAATACATTATAGATCCTGTGGTGGCTTTGGAATGGTTTTCCCCATTGGTGGTGGTTAGGAAATCCAATGGCAGTGCCCACCTCTTTGTGGATTTAAGGGCCTTAAATAAATGTGTTGTAGTTGATCATTTAACTCTTCCAAATATTAGGGAGATGGTCAGTCTTACGGTGGTGGGTGCTAAAGTGTTTTCCACACGTCATTTAGCATCAGCCTACCATCAGATTAGACTTCATCCTGATTCTAGAGCGCTCACCACTTTCATCACACAGGATGGCACCTTTAGGTTTAAAAGGATGCATTTTGGTTTCATGTCTGCAACCACATTTCTTTCAAAGAATGATAAAGGACATGGTGGGTGATATTGCTGCAATCGTCTATTATCAAGATGATATTATAGTGATGGCCTCCTCTGTCAAGGATCATGATAAAAAATTGAAGTTAGTATTAGGCAAGCTGAGCCTTGCGGGATTAACCTTACATAAGTCCAAATGTTGTTTTAGGACTTCACAGAATGACTACCTGGGATATCGTCTTTCCTGGGATGGGATAGCTCCCAGGGAAGGTTTAGCTTCAGCCATTCTGCAGACTTCACCACCCAAAGATAAGCATGATGTTAGGTCTTTTCTAGGATTAGTTGAGTGTTACTCAAAATCTGTGAGGAACTTTTCTGACAAATGTATTAACATAAGACATCTGTGCAATAGGGACACATATTTGAATGGAATAAAGAATGTGACCCAGTATTCTGTGACATCAGGAATTCCATTGTTATTGCACCCATTCTTTCACCATTTGATACATCCAAAGATACCTTCATAATCGCTGATGCCAGTGGGACAGGATTAGGTGCAGTACTCATGCAATCTGATAAACAGGGTGAAAAGGTGGTCGCTTCCACTTCCAGGTCACTAAAATATGCTGAACGCAGGTATTCAGTCATTGAAAAAGAGGCACTGTTGATATTATGGGCAGTCAAGAAGTTCAAAATATGTCTATGGGGCAGAAACCTCTCCATAATCTCTAACCATAAACCCCTGATAGCAGTTTTCATGTCAAAAGGTTTGGATGAAATTTCTAGATACATGATCAATGGGTAACATCCATACAAGGCCAGGATTTTGGGATTTTTAAATTAAAAGAACCATTGAAGGATATCTTCTGGATCTGCAATTAATCCATTTCACATGAGGAATGGGATGACGCCCATAGGAATGGTCTTGAACTTAGTGAAGTCAGAAACCTTGTTTTCAATGATTGGTGAGGGTGGGTACCTAACATGGGCTTAGGAACATTCCACGGGATAAAAGGAACTAGGAACAGACGACTCCCACACCGTAAGAGCTAGTTGATTTATCCCTCCTTTTGGGGTAAGAAAACAATTATTAGATCTAGTACACAACAGTCACATGAACATCTCTAAAACTTAAAGGTATTCTTCATTCAGATTATTGGTGACCGGGATAGATTCTGAGGTAGAAGAGATGATTAAAAACTGTACTATATGTTCTTCTTCTGACAAGGTACTTAAAACACATGTTCAACCAATCAAAGCCATATAACTACCCACATTTCCATGGAAATACATTGCTTTAGATATATTGGGTCCATTGATGTCCAAAGGGCGACAGAAAAAGTATGAGATAGTCATGATGGACATGTATTCCAAATGGGTAGAGGTAAGATCAGTTAGTGAGGCAGACTCCAGGGCAGAAAATATTAACTGACAATGGGGTCCTATTCACCTCTAGGTTAATGAAAGTTTATTTTAGATAAAATAGGTGTTGAACATCACAAGTCTTCTGTATTTCACCCTTTAACTAACAGAATAGTTGAGAGGTTCAATAGAACTTTAATGCAAAGGATTTGCATGTCTATTTGTGCGAATGTCAACTGCGAAGAAGACATCGAAAAGGTTGTTTTATCATAAAGATTAGCACCCCATGGTAAAACGGGATTAATCCCCTTCAAGGTACTGAGAAGAAGAAAGGCTGCCACTCGTGTATGTCCTCCATGTTTGGGGAGGATGAGGTTCACTGAATTGTATGAAAAAGATTTAAGAGAAAGAGTAAGGCTAAAGAATGAAGCCGCAAAAGGTGTGTATGACAAAACATGTAATGTTAGACGCACAAGGGTAGATCTTGGAGATCAGGTACGGATTTGAGGACCTGTGGGGGTGTTTAAAAGGGAGAGCAAATTCAGTGGCCCATTTAGAATAGACAAAGTACTAACAGATGCAGTCATTTTTAGTGATGGCTGCACTTGGAATAAAGGCAGGATTGGAGGGAACTCCACCATTCTTTCATCATCCATAGGAAGCGAGGTGTGTTATATCTGCATCTCATAAAATGACACACATTCTCAGGATTCATATGGATATAATATCATTTGTAGTCTTACAGTAAATGTATATTAGAAATTACCATATAAGGATGTGCTCATCTGTTAAGTAATGCATCTTATAAAAACGCAAAATGTAGCTGTAGTAAACAAACATGTTTATGCAACTGTTAAACAGCACTCACAAACATGTTATGGCCACATGGGCGTAGTTTTGGGGGCAGACAAGCTTGTTTGTCCCCCCACTTTTTGTGGCACAGCATTTTGTTCCACTCATTTGGGAAGGGTCCCTTTCAATTTAATTTCATGCCCCCCAACCTTTTCAGTAAAAACAGTTCACTGCATTCCACTTTCAAACCTGCATTTGTTTAGGTTGTTGCCATTCGTCTGCCAAAGTAATGTCAACATGCTGTTTAGTGACCTAGGAAACATAGAACCTACAAAGGTTCCATCACAGTGTATATATAAGGAATCCTGCTGTTCCATGAGCAGATTCATCTTGGACTGGAGGGCCTTTATTTAGGAAAATAAACACTTATGGAAATCTTAGCTACTTAACAGAGGCTAGGCAAGCCTGCACGGGACTCTTACAATGTGGCTGCAAGTAAGGCTGCACACTACAGTGCAAGTTTAGGAAGGATCCCCGACAGTGCAAATTTAGGAAGGCTGCCCTACAGTGTAAGTGTAGGAAGGCTGCCTACAGTGTACTGCTCTTTGTGCTCGTGGCGCTCTTTGTAATGACTGAAATAAATGGGGCGGTTGTTACCAGTAATCGGTTTGAGGAACAGTATCAACATTCATTCAATAATTAACAATGACATAAAAACAAGTAACATAAGACACTGTATTTGCATTTCATAAACATCAATCAATAATTGTTATTGGTTTTGTTTTTCTTCCCTTGACTAAATCAATTAATTTATATATTATGCTATAAAGTATGAAAAAACAAATGATTAATTGGAAACTAGGCTTCATTTATACTTTGAAAGTATACAACAAGCATCAGAGGACCACACGCAAAGGATTGAACAATGAATAGCTACAAAAATGAAGATACCTAAATGACAACCAGTCGCCATTTTATTAAAAGGGCTGCCAACTTTGTTGCAGGAAAAATCTGAGATGGCCTCATAGCCAAAAATGTTCATTAGAATGTGGTCTAAAAGTGTGCCACAATTCGTGGTTCTATCATCAAAGGCACAATTGTTTCACCTATCTTCAGTACGATGGTGTGTGTGAGTGCTTGTGTGTAGGAGGGTGTGTGTGCGTGGGTCTGTTTGTGTGCTGTGTATTTGAAGGCATATGCTGATACATTCAAAGAATAGTTGTGAAAATGCACGTTCCTGGTGTATTGTGAATGAATAGCTACATTTCGAGCATATGTTGTGTGCATGTTTTGCTTACTTGTATTCTGAGCATAATGGGTGTGCCTAATATGCTAAGCTTATTATTAATAGTTGCTGTTTATGTTTAAATGCATATGCACGATCTGCAGATACATATTGTTTGCATTTCAGAACCACTGCAATGGTCAACATTATTATAAACACAGTTCTTAGATTTTAATAACCAATACAATGCATAACACGAATGTAGGATCTACAGGGGCCGGTGGGGATCAAGTAACTGTTTCTGTGATGTCTACCCTTCTCCTCACTTCCCTTTCGCACGCACACACGATCTCATGCCATCTCTTCACGCCCACTGTGCACAGCCCTGAATTCCACGTAAAACAATGAGCGTCAAGTTATCAGTAACACCTGCGGTTTGGAGTATTTCACACAATCAGAGCACACTGCTGGAGGACTGTAGATAAACCGGTCGAAATTACGGTATGTTGTGACAATTAAACAAGGCTGCGGGCAGCTCTATGCCCAGCAATGAGATTGCTATGGTGACGTTTTACTAATACTAATATTCCACTAGGAACAACGTGGCCAGGGCCGCAGAGTGGTAGAACATAAATGCCTCAACATGCCCTGCTTTTTTAACTAATTGAATTCTTCTCAGGTGTATGCATATACCATATTGATTGGAGGGTCTTTCTAATGTGTCCTGAGAGCTTAACCAGCTGTCCACACTTTGAAAGCTCTCAGAAGTAAGTTGAGGGGACATTGCTAGTGGGGTCTGAGAGCTTGAAGTGTCGCGCAGCATCCCGATCTGCAGGTCATGAAGGAGGGGGGCAGTGTATTCCAGCTCCACGTCTACTGAACGGTCCTGCTACCAAGAATTGCTTCCTCCCTGCATCAGGTAGCTTTGGATCCAACATCATGGAACAGTAGCTTGCTGGCTAAGAGACACGGGCACAGAAAACGTGGGACGTAAATTGGGCTTGCATCTCATTAATAGCCAGGGGGGGGAAACACATGCGTCTGCTGATTGCATCTCTTGATTACAGCTGCTCAATTTCAATACAATTTTTACTATCGGATCCCATGGCCATCATGGTTCTCTGACAGCGCAGGCCTAAACAAATTGTTCAAAATTGGTTGCCTACACGTGGGACTGGGTATTTTCAAACTGAAGAAAAACCTCCACTCATTACATGTTAGTGACTGAAAGCGGTATTCCTGCATTCTGTGACTGCGACTGCATGTGAAGACCATGTGAAGCCCTGCAAGTCACCAAAGAAGGCAAGGGATTGCAGGAAACCCGGCAATCATTAGCTGAAAGATATCGTTTGCATAGGACTTTATCATACAAGAGCAGACATTTCCGCTGCTGACCTGCTCAGAGCAGGAGAGCCTTTGAAAGAGACGCTCATTGGAAGAATCGAAAGGTTGCTGTCTGCCAAAAGTCCTCCTTTGGCCTTCCCGCCTCTCAGTTACACTTTGGGAGAGGAAGTCACACAGTTCCAACCTGAGAAATGTCGACGTCGGTAGTGGTTTTTGGAAGAGAAAATACACCCATGCTTAAAAACTTTGCAGTATATCATTTCTAAGCCAGAAAAATAGAAGCCTATTGGAAAACAAAACACAAGACAAAGGAGCAATTTGATTTATAAAAGACCACATTTGAGAACAGGGGCTCGAGGGAGGGACTTTGAGAGATCAGTGGAAGTGAACTGTCCTCATATTTAATAGTACTTCTGATGCTCCTAAACTGGAAGTCATATTTTAAACACAGCAACATATGGAAGACTTTGGGCCCGATTTACAAAACTTTTTCAGTGGGAATGCGCCATTGTAAAACAGTTGTGCAAATTAGGCCCTCTGACTTACTACTCCTCTTTCTTGGATTTGGGACATTTTCTGGATGTAAAAAACATCCAAAGAAGGCATAGCTGGAGCACAGCCAAGCCTAAATGAAGCTTCCTGTTTTAATGAGTAATATGTATGACAATAGTGAGGTCTATCATCAGTCCAGTGTTAATATGATTATTGTCTGAAAAAACAGCTAAGATTTTAGTAAGTGGGACACAGGCTTCTACCTCTGCTTAAGAATGTCACGTCTAAAGAGTTGGCAAAAGTCTCCTTGGGTAATGACCTACCTGTTTGAACCGCTACCGATGATGTACCAGAGACACGCTGTTGAGTCCCTTCATCTCTGGGTCGTTCGTCCCAAACCAAATGGAACAGTTGGGAAGGATGCAGCACAAAGGAGGGGGACCTTCTGAATGATGGTCATTCTGGGCAGGAGGATGTCAGTTCTGGGACCTGGAAAGTGTTTGGTGACCCTGTATGGAGATAGGGAGGAATAGTGACAAGGCTTGGGTACTCCCACCTTCCACTGTTTCTCTCCCATAAGCTGTATGGTACCTGTATATGAGGGTCGAGGCAAAGCTCAGCTGCAGGGGGGCTGCAGCCACTTCCCCACTATGGCCCGCATCAGTGAGGTTCCTCCAAAGTGTTACGTCCTGACTAGCCTTGGAATTGACCTTAACACTGTTCTTTTCCTTTTCATATCACCGGGGTCAAACTCAGGATCGAAATGCCGCGTTCACAGGTTGGTTCGGGAGGAGTCAGGCAACGACTGCCACAGGCTCTAGTGGCGTGTGGCCTTTCATAGCCTGGTCACACCCACATCTGTACTAAAGCTGAACTCTCACGGCATTTTGGGTGGTTTGCGTGGGATTTCAGGTGGATTGGCAGGGGCTAGCCCTGGATGCTGTGGGGAAGCGGCTGTGACTTGGTGCCTATACTGATGGACCCTGCACCCCCATTCTCCTCTGCAAAAGTCCATTTGCCCCCAGAGACCCCATTGTTTGGGGGTGCGTGTCTCTCTGTGGTGAGGATCATAAGGCCAGGGAGTTTTAGGGGTATTATGGCAGTGGTCCTGACACCTGGACCTTTGTCTGTCAGATATCCTTCCAATGCTTGAAGGATCGCCTGTGAAAGGCCACAGTTCTCAAGATCCCGGATTGTGGACGGGAATTCATCATCCCGACAGACGACTGTGATTTTGGAATTTGTGCAGTGCTAGCACAGCCGAACTCCCACGGGGTAGTGCAGTCTTATGCATATCTTATTAGGTGATTATTAAGTGAGTGCACTAATGGGTCAAAATTGAAAAAGAAGCATTTGCAGTAGTTTTGGCGGTACGCCAAATGAAACCCTACATATTTGGGTCCCACTTCACATTCCAAACAGACCACAGTCCTCTTCACTAAATATTACATTGAGCTATTCCTGTTGGCCATTCCTTGCCATGCTATTCTAAATCAGGGACTACATTTCCCAGGTCTCCCGGTGTTCTTTGCCGCGTCGCACACTACGCAGCACCATCAAAGGGCTTCCACAGGCAAATAAGACGCGCGTCAACGCGAGGCACCTTAGCTTTTTATATTGATTGAGCCCAGGGGTTATTGTTATTTGACTTCATGCATATGTTGATATTTTTATGGACTTTTACATTTGCCATAATATTTGTATTTATTGCTATTGCTTCTACGTTTAAAGAGAGATGTTCCTATTGGCCGTTGCGTGCCATCCCAATCTGAATCAGGAACTCCCGCTGTTCTTTGTCGCATTACACACTATACAGAGCCATCAAAGGGTGTTCCTAAGGCACATAGGACTTGCGTCAGGGCAAAGCTGTTTATGCATGCTGGTGTCCTGGATTGCCTGGGCACGTTACGCTGTGCGTTGTGTGGCAGATAGTCCCCTTCACTCTTACAGTTTGACTGGCACCTAGCTCGACATTCCCTTTGCTGGAGTTAGATGGACTGCAACATTTCCTCCTCCAGGACGCATATGGCAACTGCCCCATATTTAAATCTAGAGCGATATGCAGTCCCTACCCACTATGGTCTCAGATCCAACCCAACCAACTGATTTGACAAGGAAATGCTCCGAGTGCCTGATAAATATTACGGCACCTAATAGAATAGGGGCCAATAACTTTGGAAACGAATGGTATCTTTCTTCAGTCCACCTATCTAAAATGACTTTTCCTGGACATGTTTTATCTGTTTAACTAAGACCCGTATCTCCTCCACGAGATGAGGATCAGTTTGAAAGGGTCTTGGAAATTATATGAATCTTTATTAACGGAAAATTCTTTTAATCATCAGGCTAAGCCGAAACCTTTTCAGATGGACTCACATGGGGATGCCCGGTCCAGTGTTAATGTTTATGGACCAGGTAGGCATAAGGGGGTGGGGGGACTACTATTAAAGGAGCCCTTTTAAATGCACTCCCTGCGGTAACAAAACATAATTGTAGTCTTGATTTAATGAGTGAACCTAATCTTGATCTTTTATGTACTACAAAGACCTGATTGGCAGATACCTCTATTTCAGCATTAAATGATACCTGTCCAATACATTTCTCTTCATTTACTCATAATCGTTGTTGGAAAAGGGGTGAGGAGTAGCTATTATCTAGAATAATAAACTAAATATGAAGGAACAACTATTTTCATTGCTAAAGATGTCAAAGGTATTCACGAAAAATGTACTTTGACCCCAAATGTATCATTAGATCTTGTCCTATATTAGTGCCCACCAATGGGGACGCTCACTTTGTATCTGAGTCGGGCAGTGTGGTGGGACAGCTCATCCCCTTATTCCCCTCTTGATAGTATTAGGAGATCTCAGCTTGTGATTGGACCACCCAGCGGGCAGGACATTGAAACTGATTGAGCTCATGAGTAAGTTTCGTCTCCCTCAAAGGATTATGTTTCCCGCCGATTTGGGGGAAAATATTCTGGATTGTGTTTGTGACAATTTTAAGCAGTTGGAAATATTTATTCCACTATTTCTTCCCTGGACAGATCATGCAGTGATCTATTTTAAAATGAATCTGAACTAGACCCTACTGCAACCAAAGCAGTTCCCATTTGACAACCATGGTCTTGCATGATTCTCACTAGATTTACTGAGACGTTTCCACCAGCATAGAAACCTGGTTAGGGAGATCTAAAAGCAGTGATAATGATAATGATGTGTTATTTATATAGCGCCTTAATCCAAAGCGTTTTACAGAGCACACATGTACATACAATATCACCCACCCAAAATTGGTACTCATTTACTGACCTCGAAGGATGAAAGGCTGTGTTGGCCTTGCCAGGATTCATACCTGCGCAGCAGCGAGCGCTCAACCCGCTGAGCTATCGTACCGGCTGATCCCACCACTCTTGCAGACATGCTTAAAAGATGCCATGTGGTAAACAAGTTGGCTCCTGCTCAAATAGAGCTATTAAATCTACTTGGGACAAAAGTAAACCATGGTTCCATGAGAATACATGCACCCAAAAAAGTGGGCCCCACAAGTAGAAAGAGTATGGAGATAAAAGAAAGAGCAGAGTCATAAGCAACATTTTATGAACCAACCATATACCAATGTTCAAATGGGCAAAACGTGTACTATACTGATTTCTTCTGTATTTACTTAATTGCAATCAACAAAAGGACTCCAGTAGTGCATCTCCCATCTCATGCACGATGCAGAGTTAGCCCTGTTTTTTTCGAGGCAAACAAAAGAAAGATTAGGGAGCAGTTAAACTCTTCAACCATTCAGGAAGGCACTTGCGGTGTTGATAATGAAGCATTGGGAAACCCCCACTGCACATATACGTTTTGACGTTTTTCAACCATTAACAGAGTAGTCCTTGCGGGAACTCATGTGTAAGAAACGTGCTATCGGGTCTTCCCATAACCGGGGACCTGAATGCTTATGAAAGACCTTAGTTCCTCTACTCTGATATACAAATGCAACACTTTAAACCGTTCATTAGGAAAGTTCCAGATTGTCTTAAACTCGCAGTGGTTGCTGCTCTTCGGAATGAAGCCAAGTTAGATACTAGTGATTCTGTTAATTATCAGCCAGTCTCACAGCTTCCGGGTATCAGTAAGTTGATGGAAGCCGAGGTAAGAACTCTGCTGCAAAAGGTTGTTGTACTGTAGGTCGGCTGAATGAACCACAGGTGGCTTTCAGAACAGGGCATAATACAGAATTAGTGCTGGTAGCAGCACTGGATCACCCTCAATCCACTCAGCCACTCGAAATGTCCATAATCTCCTTTACCCCCCTTCTGTTAGTCTTCCTCCTCCCACTAATGTTGCTCTTAGGAACGCATGCTCTCTCCGTAAGAAGGCCCATTCTGCCTTAAACACCTTCCTTTGTCTTAACTTACACTTTGTTTGTATCTCCGAATGTGGATCTCTTCCATAAACGAACTGGGGGTAGATCTCTATCTTTGGCTGGGGACTCCCTTTGGGAAAAGCCTCCCGCCCACCGTGAAACTAGAGGAGAACCATCTACGGTTCACGAAGCACCTCAAGACCTTCCTCTTCGCTTCTGCCTTTGCTCCACTTCTCCCTTGCTGACTTGCTTTCTCTCTCGGCACTGTGCACCTGGCCACCCTCTGTCCTTCTGGCCCAGGTACCTGCTCACCATGCCACCCCCCTGTACTGCCTCTGGGCCACCTCTTGCACTGGGGCCTGTATCTGTACCCATACAGTCCCCCACCCACGCCTTTTCTGCACTTATCAGAAACACCCTATCTGACATACCTAGCACTTTGCCACTTTCCGGCTGCACTACTACTGTGTTTCACCCTTATTTATTTTTATTTGACTTATTATTATTATTTATTTTGCTCTGTCCTATGTTCCGCACTATCCAATTTCTCCCCCTTCCATGCACTTTCCCCCTTTTTCCCTTCCCCGTGCACTTGCGCGTTCTCATTGTCACTGGGACTAGTAAAATCGTTGTTTTGTTTTTTTTTGCTCTCCCCTGTTGCCCTCCCTTCACCTGGTCACGTTCTGAAACACCTGTGTACGAGTGCAATATCAATAAAATATCATATCATATCATAACTCTTTCACACCCGCTGAGCTTTCTACCTCTTCCTGTGCCTTTTTACATATCCCTACCCATCAGGCCTTCGGCGAGTGGTCAGTATACTCTTTCTTTCATTCTTCCTATACTTTAGCTTCTGCTCTATCTTCCCTTCCCCTCTTTTCCTCATTTGAATGTCAGTATACCACCTTTCTGTAGTCCCACGCTTTAGCTTTTCTTGTAAGTTACTGTCCTTCCGGCCCTATCTGCTCCTTTTGTGATGCCGTCCTTTCATCCTTCCTTCTGTTTCCAAATCTCCTACTTGTCTTGGTCAATTTTAATCTTCATCTTCCTCTTCTCACACTTCTCTTGCTCCGCTTTCGATTGTTGATTCCTTCCATCTCTTCCCTATTGCTACTCCCCCTTCTGACATTTCTGGCTCCTACCTTGATCATATCTTTACCTCTGCCTTAGTTACTGCCTCTGTCTCAGAATCTCCTGTTTACTCTTCTGACAATTACCTTTTTTCTCTGTCCATTATCCCTCCATCCTACCACCCTCTGTTCCCCCGTTTCATCCTCTCCCCCGACATACATATGCTCATTTATTACAACTTTTTTTATTTCCTCTTGTTCCTCCCTTCTTCTGTCCCATACCGGATTTGCCTCATTTTCGGCTATTTCAGCCTCCTCTTCTCTGCTCTGGACTCGCTCCACCCTGCTTCCGCCTTTTCTCCTACTCGCAAACCTCCCCAGCCTTGGCTTGCACCCCAGCTTTTGTCTTTGCAGTGCACTCTCCGTTGCGCAGAGCGTCTGTGGCATAAATCATATTCTGACTCAGATTCATCTATTCTATGTGCCCTTCACACTTCGTTCGTCACTGCTGTCCTTTCTGCTAAAAAAATCATATTATTCTGATGTTATTAATTCCTATTGTTCCCACACTCGCCATCTTTTCCAGACTCTGACCCATATTCTCTCCCCACCTGCTTTTGATCTCACACTTGTCTTATCTCTTACTTTTCTTCTAAGTTTGCTGTCTTGCGCTCTGCCATCTCTCCTTCATTTTCTACTTCACTTATTTATTTTATTTATTGTTTGCTTGTTAGGCGCTTATACAATAAGAAATACTGTTTCAAAGCGGCCACAGTGCAAGGAAGGAAGTAGGAATGGGAAATGCATTAAAATACATAAAAAACAAAACTTAAGAGCAGTGGGGGGAAAAGGAAAAGAGGACAAACCTACTATGCCTTCTGTGTATTCAGAACGGGCATGTGCAGCAAGGGAGAGGGCGGGGGGAGGGGTGAGTGCTGAGGAGTCTGAGTTCATGGGTGAGCCACAGATGAAGTGCTAGGAATGTTGATTGCTACACGGCTTGGAGCCACGAGGGGTATAAATGCGAACCTCCAGAGCAGAAGATGGAAGTGCAGGTGCAGAGGACAGACAGGAGCTGGGCCAATTGGGTGTGGGAGGTCAGGGCCCCGAGAATGCATAATGGCCCAGGACACCAATTGCAGCAAATGTGGAATTAGCAGCGGAGAGAGGAAGGGAAGGAGGAGGTAAAGAAGAGAGTTTTAAGGAGCTTCCGGAATTTAAGACGATCCTGCTGAAGGCACAATGGGAGGAGGAGGCTGTTCCATAGGAGGGAGCCAGCTGAGTGAAGCAAACGACCACCTGCCCTCTGTTTAGCAAAATGCTTTACACACAGAGTGTTGGAGCCAGAGGAGCGTAGAGGTCTAGAGTGTGAGTATATAGTAAGACTGCCTTGTGGATGATGCACAGGGATTTGAATTTAATGCGTGCAGCAACTAGGAACCAGTGAAGACTAGTGCAGGAGAGATGTAGTCTCTGGGCTTAAGGCCAAGGATAAGTCTATCTACCCTATTATGGATTAGTTGGAAGGGTTCGCAGAGTGGAAGATGGTAGAATCAGCAGGGGGCTATTGCAATAGTTAAGCCTAGAGAGAACCAGGGCTTTGGTCACATTGAGCCTCTGGGGCAAAGTGAGACTTTGACAAGGAAGAGATGAAAGTGGGACTTCTTGGCAATGTCCTGAGTGCAAGGGAGGAAGGAGAAAGAGGAGTCAAAGATGACTCCAAGGTTTCTGGTTTCAGATGAGGGCACAGGGGAGAGCCCAAAGAGGAAGGCCATAGTGAAGGGAAGAAGGAGGGAGCGGGTGCCCCATGGGAAGGATCTCAGTTTTACAGGCATTGAGGTAGAGGCCGTTGGTGGTGCACTAGGATTGGATGGCAGATAGTCAGTCTGGGATGATGGAGGATGCAAGAGGGTTGGAGGGGAGTTTGAAAAAGAACTGTGTGTCATCTGTGTAACACTGGAAGTTGGAAGAGAAGGAGGAGATGAGGCATGCAAGCAGAGCAAGGTAGATGTTAAAAAGCCAGGTGGAGAGGATAGAACCCTGGGGGACACCACAGGTGGAGAGGGTGGTAGGAGAGGAGAGGGTGCCCAGGATGACCTGGGAAGAGCTGTCAGTAAGGAAGTATGTCAGCCAGTTCAGTGCCTGTTCAGAGATACCAAGGGGATCGTGGAGCCTTTGTATGAGGATGGAATTGTTGACTGTGTCAAAGGCAGAGTAAAGATCGAGAAGGATAAGGACAGCTGGGGCGTTGGAGTCCAGAGATGCAAGCAGTTCTTCACAGGTGTTCAGAAGAGCAGTTTCCATGCCACTGGAGGCTCAGAATCCAGATTGCTGGTCGTGGAGACCACTAATAAGTTCAGTATGTGAGTTGAGTTGGGGCAGAAGCAACTTCTCCAACAGTTTCACCAGGAAGGGGGTAATGGAGATGGGGTGGTAGTTGGCAGGGCATGTAGGATCAGATGAAGGTTTTTTCAGAAGTGGGTGCACAAGGGAGTGCTTAAGGAAGGAGGGGAAAGATCTTGTGGCAAACGAGTGATTGTAGAAATAAGCAAGAGCAGGGGCAAGAGATCCAATGTTATCCTTGATGGTCCTGGATGATCAGGGGTAAACCTGCTTGGAAGAGGCCTTGATGGAGCAGACAACTCTGGTAACTTCTTCAGGTGTGACAGGGGTGAAGGAGGAGAGTGATGATGGAGGATGGAGGGGTGGGTGGAGTTGAGGGTGTGAGGGACGGGTTGTGAGGGTGTGTAGCCAGGGTGGTAAGGATGTCCAGGGTTTTGGAGGAAAAGTATGAGGCCAGTGCATTGAAGAGGGCCTGGGAGGGTGCAGGGGAGGAGGAGGCTGAGGAGGGGTCACTAGTTCCCTGCAGATCTTGAAAAGTTCAGCTGTGTTATTGGATGGACGGAAACCCGTGCCTGAATGTGGGTGCTTTTCTTGGCATGGAATGGGGGGTCTGCATTGCTTTTGGAGCAGGCGCCAGGCCAGTTTGTCAGAGAATGAGCCTGAGGTTTGCCACTTCCGTTCTGCTGCCCTGTACTTAGTTTCAGGGCTTCAAGTTTGATATCGTACCAGGTGTTAAGCTTAGAGCCAGGTTTCAAGTGGATTCTCATGACTGGGGCAAGAATGTCAAGAGTATTGGTGATGGAAAGGTGGAGGTTGCTGAGGGCAGAGTTGGAGGTAGAGTCAGAGGTGGGGGTTGAGAGGGAATGAAGGTGGAAGTGAAGGCAGCTGCAGACACTCGTTTCATCAGGCGGATGTAAGCGAAAGAGGTTGGTGGGACTTTCAGGGGGGAGTCAGGGAGACAAGGGGACTCAAGTGGGAAGAGAGAAGAAAATGATCAGACACAGAGAGAGGGGTGACTAGTTGGGGGGAGAGAGAGAGGTCAGAGTGTATGTGGGCATCCAGAGTGTGTCAAGCTGAGTGGGTTGGCCCAGAAGGGAGAATGAGGATGAAAAGCGAGGTGCAGAGGTCAGTGAAGAGAGTAGATTGCGAGCCTGGGGAGTACAGTTGGATGTTGAAGTCACCCAGTAGGAGAAAGTTGGATGTGGAGGAAAGTAAAGAGGAGCAGAAGTCAGCCCATTCAGAGAGGAACATGGTGGAGGTGCCTGGAGGCTGCTAAATGGTGGCAATAGTCAAGGTGGTGGTGGGAGAGATGACCAACTTGCAAACCAGGCTTTCAAAGGAAGAGTAGAGCTGGGTAGGTAAAATGGAAGCAGGAAACCATTCAGGGAAGATTAAGGCAACCCCCCGCCAGTGTGGTGAGGTTGAGGCTTAGAGATGATCTTGAAGCCACAGGGAGGAGGGAGTCTAAAGCAGTGGCTGAGCTGGCATTGAACCATGACTTGGTAAGAGCAAGAATGTTGAGGTCAATGTCTTCAAGAAGGAGAGAGACAGATGTCAGCGGAGTGTTTGTTAGCTGAGCAGGCGTTAAGAGTTGCCAAGTGCAGGGTGTCTGTGCCTTTGAAGGTTTTCTGAGGTGGTGTACAGGGGTGTGGTACATCAGTCAGAGGAGGGAGAGAGAGAGTAGGAGGCAGAGATGCAGGAGAAGGAAGAAAGTTAATGAGGGAAGGCAGGATCCGGTCAAAAAGAAGGAGGTTGGGTTGTGGACCCTGGACCAGGATAGTGCCAGTGTGATAGACATTAACGAAACAGCGAGAGGATGTGAAGCCGGCCAAGAGGACTTCCCACTTGGTGACACCTTAAATGGTAGAGCATGTGGAAGGAGAGAGAGAGTAGAGATGAGATGGGTAGATCTGTTGAGGCGACAGAGAAGCTAATATCAGTGAAAACATCTCTAGAGGAAGCGCTGACATAAGTGTCTGTAATGGGCAGTCCAGGGTTTGCACTCAAGATGTCTTTTTTGTGCTTTATTCTGCTAGATTTAGTGAGAAAGGGGGAATATGTAGCAGTTCGCGAATATGGGAGAAATGGAGAGAGCCATAGGTCAGCAGAGGTTTGGACAAGGAAAGAAAGAGGAGTGGCTTTACAGTACTGTTCTAGCTAAACTCACCAGGAGGCCTAGTCGGAAGTCAAAAGGAGGCACAACACAGTGAAATGCAGGCGGTTCACAGATTAATACATCTCACCTAAATCTGGAATTAAGAATGGATGCACAAAACAGTGAAAAGCACACCTAAATCCGATTTCTTTAAAAAAAAATTAAAAAAATGGATGCACATAACAGTGAAATGCCGGCGGTTCATGGATGAGTAAAACACGTAAATCCGGAATTAAGAATGGATGCACTGAGGCCCTTTCCCTTAAAGGAGCACTTCTCAATGCGAGATCTCTCATTGCCCATGCCCTTGACATAGCTGACCTAATCACAGAAGGTAATCTGGATTTCCTCGCGATTACTGAGACTTGGTTACATAATGCGGCGCTTATGTTAACCATCCCAGACGGTTATACTATATCTAGACAAGACCGAGATGGCGCATGAGGAGGTGGTATCGCCATTATCTCTAAAATGTGCCTCTCCCTTAGACTAGCCCCCACCCAATTGTCACAATCTTGTGAAACTCTTTCTGCTAAACTCCAGATAAACAATTCACAATCACTTACCATTCATCTAATTTACAGATCCCCTGGCCCTCTTGGTACCTTCGAGGAGGATCTGAATAATATAGTTTCCAACAACCTCAAACCATCCTCTCAACTACTCCTACTAGGGGACTTTAATATAGGCTTTAATGATCCTATGGACAAAAACGCCACAGATATAGCTAACATCATCAATACACTAGGTTTGTCTCAAAAAGTCAACAAACCTACTCACTTGAAGGGGAGAACATTAGATTGGATAGTGGAATATAATTGCATAGCTACTATATCATCCATCCTGCCTCTACCCTGGACAGACCACTCACTGGTGTCCTTTAATTTATCTACCACCAGACTCACACCTACGGCCCCTCTACTAGCGCCACCATGTTTAACCAGAAACAAAAAGAGTATCACAGTAGATAACGTAATCCCACTATCCTACCCACTCTAAATGCACTATCAGAAAACCTAGATCCCAGTACTCTAGTCCATGAATTCAACAATATCATGCTCACTACAATAGACAAAATCACCCCTCTTAAACTTAGATCAAGCAAACCCAAAGCCCATTTAAATAAATGGTTTACGCCACAACTTAGAGACCTATGCCTCCTGAAAAGAAAAAGTGAAACCAATTGGAGACTATGCCCCTCCAATGACAACAAAGCTAAATTAACCTCCCTCTCCTCACATTATAAGAATGAAGTCTGCTTGGCAAAATGTAATTCTTATGACGAATGCATTGCCAAATCCAACTCTAGCATGAAGGAACTCTTTTCCATACTAATAGAACTAGAGGTCCAAAAGCCACACCTGATATTTGTATTAAGGATAGGTCCTGGTGCGCAGACATCCAACAGGCACTAGCAAATAAAATTAACATGCTCCAAAATAAAATACAGCAAAAAAAGAAACACTGAATCTACAGCACTCGCCCAATATCCCTCCGCCCAGTGATCCATCTACGGCAAACAATAATACATTTCACTTCACTAAATTGTCTACCCTGGAAATAGAAAAAATTATCCTCTCGCTCAAACCCTCCAGTTGCAAAGTTGATATCTGCCCAGCACAGCTAATAAAAGATGCTGCCAGAGACTTATCTCCTTACATCTCTAAATTGATTAATGCCTCCTTTATCTAAGGCACCATCCCTGCCAACTTAAAACAATCTCGTGTGCTCCCACTCCTGAAGAAACAGACATTAGATCCTCTCATCCCCACCAACTACCGTCCCATTACCACGCTACCATTCTTACTTAAAATACTGGATAAAGCTGCTTATATCCAGATTCATAAACACCTAGAACTGCATAAACTTATAGGAGCTAGGCAATCTGGCTTCCGCCCACTACACGGGACCAAAACTGCTTTCATTGACTTAAAAACCCAAATTGACGAGCTGAGAGACAAGGGGAAGACAGCACTTCTGTTCCTACTTGATCTCTCAGCTGCATTTGATCCAGTGGACCACAAGGTCCTCTGTAGACACCTTGTAAGCGATATTCAATCAACACTACAGCTAAGTCAAGGCCTAGTCTGGGATGCTGAGGAAAACCCTTATTGATGTATTTTTATATCCAGTTCAGTATTCTGGATGACAACCCTTGTATAACACCCCCCTGTTAGAATCCCCCTGACCCCACTGAGCCAAGAAGTAGGTTTGTTTTGCAAATTAAAAGGTTTTTTTGAGAATGTAAACAATATATATATATATCACACTTTATAATAAATTAATATCTGATAGTACACTTAGACATATGATGTTGATCGACAATGGGTAATCTGGCACTAGCACACTTCTTTACAATCAATGAGGAGTTAGTATAGGATAGATAAAGTAGCAAAAATATTTTATGATTTCAAGGGAAAAGCAATGAGGAATAAAATGCAGCACAGAAATACTTGATATGATTTTAGCAAAAGATAAGATAATCACTTTTTCTCTGGCAATTCACCCCCCTCCCCTATGCAATGTAAGAAATGGAAGGAGATGGAAAGAGGAGCACACAGTTCTCAGGAATGCAATCAAATACAATACGAAATTCAGTTCCCCCCCAGCAAGCTTAGAGGAAACAGTAGTAGTTTGAAACACAGGCCCAAAATGCTTTTTAAATGTGATGGCAATGGATGGGAAAATGTGCCAATGATTTTAATTCCCTCTAGAGATTCAGGGTGAGTGGGAGATGCGTGTTGGTATTAGTTCAGGCTCACTTTAGCAATGCTCTATGAGTTATTGCCAAGTTGCAACGGATTTTAACAAAAGAAAGAATGGAGCTGCTATTTTGACAAGTGGAGAAATTGAGCCAAAATCGCAAATTGCGGAAATTTCGCGAGTGCGTAAATCGTGATTGCGGAAAAAGTATAAGGAGTAGGAAGTCGGCTTGTTGGAAGTCTTAGATTCTAAGATTCTTAGATTCTAAGCTTTCAGAGGAAAGTTAAATCTCGTTCCTAGCCCAAATGGTTCCAGAGATACGGAGGATTAAATAAAGGTAGTTTTTCGGATTTAAAGTAAAACTCAAAATGACGGGTGACAGCTTGCAGATTCAGAATTGACAGGTGACAGTTGTGCAGCTTTACAAATGACAGATGACACGATTTCAAGGAGGCTGTTCTACTTAGGTTAAAATAGTTTGGATTAGATTATTTTAACTAAGAGATTGGTTCTGCACAGTTCTGCTAGGCACTCACAATATAAATTTGAACTAGGCCTCGTCACGGATCTGGTCAACACGTCCGGCTGCGGTTCTGTCTGCTCGGCGGGTCAATCAGGCACCGGTTCTGCTCACAGCGATCTGGGTCAGCTCTGCTCTGCTGGTCTAGCCTCTCTGGATTCAGCGGCCTCTGGTTCTGGATACTGCTCTGCTTTCCGGTCCGGATCAAGTGGATTCTGGATGTAACACTGCTTTCTGGGTACTGGCAAGAGTTCTTGGCAAAAGAATTCAGACAGCTCGCTCGGCTGTGGAATAGTTTGCAAATGATTTTGAGGCCTGCTGACAAATACTTTTGCTTGCAGTGGGCCTTCTTGGTTCAAAGTTCTGTAGTCTCTGTTTAGCTTGGAAGTCTAAGTGTTGGATCTCTGGATGTGAAGTCGTCGGTCAGCATGCTCCGCAGCAAATGGAATTCAATGTCTCTACCTGTCCCAGCAGTCTCTTTTTATGTGTTTTGGAAAGTGGGTGTGTGCGTTGGTCATAAATAAACCTGCCCCACTCACTTATCATTGGCCAATTTCTCCTCTCTCCCTTGATTGGGGGAACTGAGTTGTGAGTCAGAGTGATGAGGTAGATTTTATGGCCAGAGGGCCCTCCCCTGTCATCTTTAAACACAAATCTATATTTGATCCAAATACATATTTTCCCAAATACACAGTTGTTTTTACATCACCTACACACATCATATATCACATGAGATAGGCACTGTTCTGACTCTGGCGTTTCTAGGAGCTTGGGTAAAGAAATGGCAACTTATTTTCGATTTTAATGGGTTATGCAACATTGGTTTTTCATTAAAAATTATACACATATACACGGCCTGTCCATACATACTCCAGTAAATTCCCATGTCTCTAGCTTAAACACAGAGTCTGTAGTATCAATAAATAGCGGGGTTTTGCCCCAGAACATCACACAAATTGGAGTTTGGGCTTGAATTGTGGGCAAAGTTTTCATTTTAAGGATCCCCAAATTTCACATTTCTGTCATCTGGTTACCAAGAGTTATCAATGTTTCTGTAAAATATATATTTGCTTTCAATTCAAAGTACTGCAGTGTTTGAATCCGCCCCCAAAGTTTGGGGATGACAGTGATCACATGTCTCTCCTGGCTGGCAGATCTTTGTTGACAGGAAACAGTAAAAATCACCATATCCTATTCAAGGGAAAAGGTCTTTTGTGTGGGCTCCAGCAAGCTGAGGTCAACAGACCAGGGGGCCACTTTGCATTTGGTTATCATGACCATGTGATATCCCGGGCTTTCTGAGGTGAGAAGGTTTCCCAGCCTTTTGGCCTGTTAATCAAATCAGATTGTCTCTGGGAACAGCAGGAGATTTTACATGGAAGTATATTATCCAGGTTCAGCACATGGCACTGGTGTGGTTCTGCAGTAAAATAATTTTGTGCCCATAATTTAGCCATATTTGACCTGAAGAAAATGAATTCCCAATAGTTATGGGTTGCTTTTGGCAATCAGCATTGCCCCTTTTGCAATGGTTTCAGGCTACTGTGTGTAGCCCAATGGTGGTTTTAGGCAGTGCCCTTCTGTGCCCACAACATAGGCAAAAATGGGTGGCAGCCTATTCTTCATGCATTTCCCTGTGCATTTCCTGGAAAGTTCTGGCCATCATGATGTTTTCAATCCCAGTAAGGCACAGTTTTTGTGGTAGGGCTCGGATGCATGGGTAAAAACATCCCACAAGCCCCCCCATCTTGCGATGGCCATTCTGATCCTTCACAGATGGAACTCGCAAGATCTGGGATGTTTTCCTCATCTTCTTCCGGTAGATGGCACAGTTCAGCATCTTTTCCCCCATCCGGTTGGATCGATCGGTTCTCCTCGCCGGCCCTGATGGGAATATTGGACGGTACCCCGGGCCCCTCGGATCTTTGCTCCCGGTCCTTGGATCATTCTCATTGGCCAGTCTCCAGGTTTTCTTTCTCCTAGGACGACAAAGGAAAAGCGGCAATACCTATTCGTAGACATTTTTCCATCACTACTAATGGTGTGGCAGACATATACATTTTATACTTTAACATCCCTAACATTTTACTTTTGAGATACAAGTTATCATTCAAAGACAGTGGCTTACAAGAGTATAATATTTTAGAGACTATATGTCGTATATTTTAGGGTTGGAACTGAATTAATCTGGAGCGGTCCCCTCTGGTATTGCAGAGGACTCCTCCAGTTGCTGCAAAGTGTGCCTGGGATGGCAGCACTTTAGCTGGTTAATATGGACCCACTTGTCTTCCCCTTCCGCCAGACTGTCTTTGGGGATGCAGATCTTGTAGGCAACAGGGGAGATCTTGTCTATAATTTCAAACGGTGCCTTCCATGTAGGCAAGAATTTTCGCTGTTTGGCCTGGTTCCTTTGGAAATTGTATAGATAGACCCGATCACCCACCTTATATTCCTTTCGGGTAGTTTTTAAATCATAGTGGGTCTTCATGCTCTCGGCTGATCTTTCTAGATTCCGCTGAGCATAGGCAAAAGCATGCTGAAGGTGTTTCCTTAAATTCTCCACATACTCATGAGTTGTGGAGGCATTTATCAACGTTTGCTCTTGGGTTCTGTAGAGCAAATGCTGGGGAAGCACCATCTTGCGTCCAGTCATCAACTCAAATGGTGACATTTTGGTTGCAGATGAAGGGGTAGATCTGATGGCCATTAGGACCAGAGGTAATCGGATATTCCAACTTTGCCCAGAATCTGCCACAAACTTTTTTAAGATGCTCACAATGGTTCGGTTATATCTCTCCACTGCTCCAGAAGAAGCTGGCCTGTAAGCAATGTGTAGCTTTCTTTTAACCCCTAGTATCTCCCACATCTTTGTCATTACTTCACTGGTGAAGTGGCTACCTCTGTCTGACTCAATCCTTTGAGGTAGACCAACACGGGAAAAGATGTGGTTAATCATCAGGGCAGCTACTGTTTCTGCCTTGCAATTTGGGGCCGGGACACATTCCACCCACTTGGTAAACAAGCATGTAACGGTCAACATGTACTTGTTTCCTCTAGACGAGCGAATCACAGGGCCTACAAAGTCGATTTGCAAATCTGACCATGGCAGTGTCATCCCCCTCTTTTGGAGTGGCGCACGGTGTGTGAGGGATGATGGCTGAAATTGTGCACACACAATACACCCCTTCAAGTATTGGTCGAGGTCCTGCCCCATGTGTGGCCAGTATGCAACCTCTCTTAAGATTTCCAGTGTTGTGTGAAACCCCCTATGACCGGCGGTGGCCGCATCATGGGCGTGACTTAACATCAGGCTTCGGAATGAGGTAGGAACCACCCACTGATCGTGGCCAGCTTTGGATTTCCTTACCAGCAAACCGTCTTGGATTCAGAACCTTTTTGGACATTTCATCAACACTCTTAGGTCCTCTTTCCCAATGTAATCGGTATCCGTCAGGGGGAAGTTCTCAGGGTCCTCAAGGTGTTGGTAAAACTTACTAATAATTTGATCCCCCTTCTGAGCTGTAATCAAATCAGCATCAGGGGTCTCCTTGCTCCATTGGGCAGTTGAAAGATCATTGTGAGCATTTGTCTGGGACCTAGTGATCGCAGTGACCTGGATTTCCTCCAACAGGAACGAAATTTCTATTAGATCCCCTTGGATGGCCCCGGTTTTGGCCAGCTGATCAGCTAAGTCATTTCCAGTTTTGTCTGGTCCCTCTACTTTGGAATGACCCTTGATCTTTTTCCAGTAGATGGTCATCCCATTCGATGTGACCAGATCATCAATATTTTGGATTAACTTCCCATGTTTCAGGGGTTTGTTATTAGCGCATAACATGCCTCTGGTTTTCCAGTTGACCAGGTGCTCCACGAACCCGTTCCGTACATAATCCGAATCTGTGATTATGACCAGTTCGTGGAGTTGATGCTGGAGAGCAGTGAGGATGGCCTGATGCACAGCCATCAATTTTGCCACCTGACTACTTCGGGGACCAATTTTGTATCCAGCGGAGGGTTCTGGGAACTCCTTCACCCATGCATTCCCTACGCCAGCCACCAGTTCTTTCTCCCCGTCGTTGTCAACATGGTAAGAGCATCCATCCACATAGACAGTGGGCATTCCCTCACACTTGTCTTCTTCAAAGACTTTGTGTGGAGAATTAAGGTATGCCTCCATGTTGTCCTTGATTTTTAGACTTTCGTCCTGGAGACAGTTTTCTCTGGCACAATCATGCAAGCCAGCCAGACCTTGCGCGAGGGGACTCTTCTTGGTTTGGCCATATCTGACCTCCACAGGAAAGCCTTGCATTGACAGAATCCAGGAAGTAATTCGGGAATTACTCACATTTCCGGCCCGGATTCTGTCACTTTGGAGATATTGCAGAGGCTGGTGTGGAGTCTCCACTATGATGTGTTCCCCCTGGATAAACGGGCGGTAATTCTTCAATGCCCACACCGTTGCCAGGAGTGCCTTCCCACAATCGTTGAATTTTTCCTCCACAGAGGATAAAGTTTTGCTTGCATAGGAGATTACTTTATTGACCTTGTCATGCTTTTGGTATAATACTGCTGTCAAGCACGTATTAGAGAACCCTGTCTCCAGGAAGAACTCCTTGTTTCTGACAGGGTAAGCTAGGCAAGGCGCTTGTGAGAGGCTTCTTTTGAGTTGTCTTATTGCCCCGGATTGTTCTGGACCCCATTCCCACTTGACCCCCCCCTTCAAGAGATGAATCAGGGGTCTAGTGATCTCTGCGTAGCCTTCAATGAACTTTCTGCTGTAATTAGTCAGTCCAAGGAGGCTCCTTAGTTCCCGCAGAGTTGTGGGGTCTTTCAGTTTCTGGAGTGCTTCCACTTTCTTTTCTTGGGGACAGAGACCCTGAGGAGTAATCTCATGCCTCAAGAAATTAACACAGGTTTTACACCACTGTGCTTTCTGGAAGGAAAGTTTTGCTCCGGCGGCCCTCAACTGTGTCAGAACTTAACGGATCTCCGCTATGTGTTCTTCCACAGATGAACTTTTGATGAGGACATCATCTACATAAGCCAGGTTACCCCTCGCACCCAGGTCGGGCATGGCCTTATGTAGGAAAATGTTGAATTCATTGCCGGAGTTGAGGTATCCGAAGGGAGTCCGGGTCCATGTGTACTGCTGGCCCCCAAAGGTAAAAGCCAGTTTGTATTGGTCCTCCCTACTGACAGGCACGGTCCAGTACCCATTGGTCAGGTCTATTGCAGTGAATACCTGTGACCCCTGGATCTGGGCCAGCCCTTGGTCAATGTAGCGAAGAGGCCATCGGGAAGTATGGACCCGTTTGTTGAGCTCCCTAAGGTCGGCGCAGAGTCTCCACTGGCCGTTTAGCTTCAATATTCCCAGCACCGGATTATTGAAAGTGCTGTGGACTGGACGGATTATTACCCGGGACTCAAGGTTCTTAATTATTTCAGTAAAGGACTCCATGGATGCGAGAGGCAAGCGATATTGCTTCACAAACACTGGAGTCATTCCTGGGTCCATGGGAATTGTTGTGGTATGGATGTCGGTGCGACCACAGTCATATGAGTCTACCGCAAAGAGATCTTGGAAATCCAAGAAAACTTGTTTCAACTTTTGCTTCTGTTCCAGAGTCACACAGGCATCAGCTAGGTTGACTCTCTCTTCCACCATCTGCCTGAAGCCTGGAAAGACTTCTGGTTTGGCTACCTCAGCGGCCTCCTCCAGCTGGGTGGAGAAGTCCCTGGTCAGAGTGCTGATTTGGACTGGATGCTTCAGGTGGGAAAGGCAGCCCTCATGGACCTGGAAAATCACCTCATCCCTCCTGAAGTCACAAGTCACATCTTCCTTACCATAAGGGCAAGAAGTGTACACCAGGAGGTTCCCCCCATACCGGGTGAAAATCCTGTCTGGTGTTGTATTGTCCTCACTGTCACTGTCAAAACAGTCCTTGGGGATTGGTCCTAACAGTTCATTTCCTAAATCAATGGAGAAATGTCGGTCATCAATCGCCATTCCAATAATGGTGCCTGCGGCTAGAGTAATACTCTTTAAGTCGCTGTTATCCACCTCTATTGGAATGGTGTCATGTTCTATGTTGACTAATGGTGTTGGGTTTACCCCTAACCCTTGCTGTTGGAGAGAAGCATTTAGATGGATATAAGCATCAGGGTTTTTCAATTTTTGTCCTCTTTTAACTTTCACTTCCAGGGAGAATTGTCGGGTCCTTTCTGGGATGGTGACTTCCTCTTTGATCTGAATTTCAACTGCATAAGGTAGCAATTGAGCTGACCTAAATGCTTTTTCTGGATCATCAAAGCCCATGGGATTATCCGCTAATCGGGACCAAGCTTTGAAGTTTATTAGGTCCAAACTAATGGCAAAGCGATTGAGAATGTCACTGCCTAAGTAAAAGGCGGCAGTGACGTCTCGCACGACCCAACAATTATGGACTATGCTCTTGTTGCCAATGGAGATTTTGAGCATACACCTGCTTGGCAGGAGATGTTTGGAATTAGGTGCTTCCAGGTCCATTTCCCATTTGTCTATCAGTTTGAATGTGGGAATGGCTGGATCTTTTGGGAGTTGGCGGAACATGGCTTCGCTGATGAAGCTATTACCGTTGTTCACACACACTCGAGCGAGAACAGAGTCCTTCCCATCATTTAACTGAACAGGGATGAACAACTGCTCTCCAATTTGCTCAACATCAGCCAGGCTCTGAGCTGATTTCACATCTTTCTGGACTATAGGAGTGGGAGTTTCTGATTGTGGATTGGTGAAGAATTTCAGAGTGTTTCCTTCCACTGTGGAATACCACCTTAAACTGGAAGGAAGGTTGATTTTCAGAAATAGAGAGGACCCCCCATCACCAGTCTGTTGTCCTACTGCTATTACTGTCACTTCTGGAGTTTGGTTGTTCTGGAAGTGAAATTCTACTTGGTCAGATTTTTGTTCAACCATGTGGCAGGTGCCGTTTAAACTAACATGGTTGACACTCTGTTTTAATTTTATGGGTCGGCTAGTCTGGGTCGAGAGGACCTTGTTTACACAATCTATTAGGGGTGACAACCTCCTCAGGAGGTCATTCCCTAGTAAACAAGGGGTGCCCTCTGGAGTCACTACTATGACCGGGTGTTTCACCTTGTGTCGCCCAATTTTAATGTCCAAGTCTGCAGTCTCCTCAACGGGAATTTCCTTCCCGTCAAAGTTCTGCAGTTGTCCAGGAAGAGAGTTGAGAGGAATTCGGTAATTCTCCCCCCTTCCTGCATTTAGTTCCTCAAATGCCCTTTTGGACAGAAGGGTAGCTTGGGTTCCAGTGTCCACCAGTGCCAAAATTTTACCCTGCCCCTGTACTTGTACCGGGGCATAATATTTTCCCTCCTTCTCCTCAAGGGGGCACAGATAATGCACATTTTTGGACAACTGGTGGGCTAACTTTCTGGTTTTGGACATTGCTAGCGAAGACATTTGGGCAGAATTCTGTGGAGAGCCTTGGGAATCTGAAAGAAAAAGTTGGCAACTGGAGATCAGAGCCATTGTGGGTTCCCCTGGTTCCGGTTCTGGGCTGCCCCCCCCCTTTTTGGAGGCAGTCACCAGGATGGGTTTGAACCAGGGGATTTCGGTATTGTCGGTTCTGGGATGAGATGATGGGCGGCGGTAGCTCAGTCTCCACATCTCCCCAGTCTGAATTGACATCCCTTGGGACCCATTTTTCCTTGGGAGGAGTTCCCCCATCTCTGAAGGAGAAGATCCTTTTCCCAGGATCTTCTGAGGATCCCTCTCCCTCAAATTGGAAGACCTGTACCTCCTCCACAAAGTGGGTCTGTTTGGGTCCTTTGTTTCTCCTACCCCCCTCTGCTCCTTGGGAGGCAGGCTTTCAGGGGCAGGAGATTTTGTTTCCGGTTCCTGGTTTTCCAGGGGCTGTTTACAAGTTGGGAAGGAAGCTTCCTCCAAGGCTTTACACCCCCCTTCCCCTTGTGCCTCCTCCCTGGGAACCGGTGGGTTATCGGGGTGCTGCCCCCGTCATTGTTCTGGAGCACCAGGTCCAAAGTTTGGGGCATTCTGTGGTGGCATGCTCATCTGAGGGTTCTGTTGAGCCCTCAGTATGTGACCCAGATCTCGTGCCATATTTTGGACCTGGCGCTCAAGTTGTGAAACCCGCTCAGGCTGATACGGGGCTCTATTTTCTCCCCTGGGCTGATCCCGGGAAGGGTAGCTATCCCTTCTCTGGTAATACCCCGTATTGGGAAGGTTTTGGTACCCCTCCACCCTTGGCCTCCCCTCTCCCGGATTAGGTTGTCTGGGCTCAGGGAATTGGGGAAAGAAGGATGGATGATTTTGGGGCTGGAAATTGGGTGGATACCTGGGGAAAAAGTTCTGCCCAGGATTTGGTGAATTTTTGCCCTCCTGGGGGAAGTTAGGAGGGAAGTTCCCCGGGTCAGGTGCTTGGCTGGATCCCCCCCCTTGGGCTGGAGGAGTCCACACATTACCCAGGATTGGTCGGTTTCCCTTGTAGCGGGGACTTACATAGTCAGGGGGGCGTGGGACCCCATTTGTGGGACTACCTCCTCGACTCCCTGTCTGTGACTGGCCCAAGGGCCTTCTGGACTGTGAATTATTTGGTGCAGGCAGGTTTTTAGGCCCCCCCATCTCCAAATCTAAAACGGGGGCAACCTTTACCTCTGCCACCTTGGCAGCAGCAGGGGTGCTGTTGGTTTTGGGGTTTTTCGGTGCATTATTTTTATTTTCGATGGGATTCTGCACCTCATAGATCCGGGTAGCCTGTTCAATGACCCAGTCTAAAGATCTTTTCTCATGAAAATCTCTCACGAGCTGGGTCATTATGTATTTGGGTAAGGCATGGAAAAACGTATTGATAAATTCTCTGCTATCCGTGCGTACCCTTCTGGTGGTCTGCGCAAAAGCACGCTTTAATTCTTGCACAAACTCTTGTGGGGCCTGATCCTCCCCACATTGCAAATTGTAGGCTGCCTTGCGAGCCTCTTGAGGATTTCTGTGCACAGAAAAATGTTTCAAGATGGCCGCCCTGTATGTGGACCACCTTGAATGGTTTTGATCCTCCAGCCCCGCAAAGAAACTGGAGTATTCTGGTGAGAAGGTCCACTTTACATATTGAATACAGCTTTGGCTGTCCTTCAAATGGAAAGTCTCCATCATTTGCTCATAGAGCTCCAAGTGTTCCCAAACAGAATACTTGGCGTTCTTATGATAAGGCGTGATGACACTCCTTATTGCCTTTATTTGTTTCAATGGGTCCTTAAGCAAGGCCCTTTTTGCCTTATTGGCCTTTTTGGTTTGGGTAACCCTTGTCCATTCATCCTCCGACTCAGAAGCGCTGCACCCAGAGGTGCCCGTCTGATCTTCCAGGTTTTCCCGGATTCTGCGAGCCTGGGAATGGCTGGCAGAATGTGGGGACCTGGTCTCCTGTGTCCTGTGACACTTAGAGGAGTCTTCAGATCCCTCCTTGCTACCAGGATTTGCTGGGTATCCCCCCCCTGACCTAACTGGCAGAGGATTTCAGGATGCCCTTAATGGGCCTACTCTCCTGGGGTTCCCCACTAAATTGCACTGTGCTTGGGTGCCCATACCCGGATACCCGCCCATCCATTCCTGGGAGGTACTGGCCTATGAGCCCCATACTTCTAGCTGGATAGTAATCTGCCATCTCCGTGGCCCTGGGCTAATGTGCGTGAGGGGACATGGGGGTGGCAGAGTCCAGGGACTGGGAGAGATGAAGGCCTCTGATACCAGGGCTCCTGAGGTTATGCTCAGGAGTTTCTCTTTCCCAGCGAACCTCATCTCTATCCGCCCCTGCTTCTGTTGCAATGCAAGAGCCTGCGCTTTCAGTTCCTCAGTTAAGGCCTTACTAGACTCTATCAGTCTCTCCTGCATCGCTACCTGTTGCTGGAGCCTATCATTGTGCTGACAGAGAGCCTCATTTTCTCTCTGTGCCTCCTGATTGGTCCTGGAGTACTGGGCCAGTCTCTGCTGCAGGAGGGTTACCTCCTCAGACCCATCCCTACTGGCCTGCTCCTTTCTTGCCAGAGCATCCTCCACCCTCCTGGTGTGCTCTAATAAGTTCTGGTGTTCTTTTTGGAGGTCACCCAGTCCCTGGAGGGCCAGGTGATTTTCTTCCATTTTCCTTTTGAAGTGGCAGACTTCCTGGCCTAAGGTATCCCTTTCCTGACTAAGAGCCTGCATCTGTGCCGCCAGGTCGTCCCTTTGCCTTTGGAAGGCACCAGCTTTCTGGCGCTCCTGATCAAACTCTGCCTGGGTATCTAGGTCTTTCAGAATCAATTTATTGCTTTCCTCTTTCTCTCTGTCTAATCAAATTTGCAGGGTGGCTACCTGCTCTGTGCATGCCCTGTTGAAGTCCAGTTGTTGCTCCAGCTTTTTCTGGCTCTGCAGAAGGGTGTCCAAACCTTCTTGGTACTCCTTCTGCAAGGCCAGAAATCTGGTATCCTGGTCAGCCTTCTCCTGTTGCAGTCTATCCATGTCCTCTTTTATTTTAATGATATACTGCCTACTATCATTTTCTGACTCCTGGCTCCTCTGCAGCCTCTGCTCAGAAGAGACCAGGTCAGATTGGGCCTTTTCTAACGCCAGCTGTTGCCTACTTGCCAGATCTTGGCCTTCAGCACATTTGTCCTGCATGGCTCCCATATATAGATAAAAATATGCCGCTATCCTAACCATCTTGTCGTGTTCATCTTTAACTTTAGGAGCCATGTATAATTCACTCAGGGCCACATGTAATGGACCCTGATCTCTCCATATATCTGACCCTGTTTCAGTGACCTGTTGCGCGATTGCCTGCAGCCAGACCGTTTGGTCCTGATGAGTCCACTCACCTCTCACAAATAGCTTATGTAAGAAGTGCTCTCTGGCTATTTTCATATCTACCAAGGTCGTCATTCTGGAATTTGAGTTCCTTCCTGACTTACAGAAGTTTGTATTTTATTTTGCAAAACAGACCGTTTCCTTAGAGCGTTCCTTTGAGGGGTGCTTTCACAGTGTAAAACAGCGTGGTGATCTAACCGGATATGTGTATCTGGTCGGTTGGCACACTGTATTAATCTGCACAAATGGTAAATCTAACCCACAATATCCCGGCTCCGAGCCCCCACTTTTGTAAGCGATATTCAATCAACACTACAGCTAAGTCAAGGACTAGTCTGGGATGCTGAGTAAAACCCTTATTGATGTATTTTTATATCCAGTTCAGTATTCTGGATGACAACCCTTGTATAACACCCCCCTCTTAGAATCCCCCTGACCCCACTGAGCCAAGAAGTAGGTTTGTTTTGCAAATTAAAAGGTTTATTTGAGAATTTAAACAATATATATATATATCACACTTTATAATAAATTAATATCTGATAGTACACTTAGACATATGATTTTGATCGACAATGGGTAATCTGGCACTAGCATTCTTCTTTACAATCAATGAGGAGTCAGTATAGGATGGATAAAGTAGCAAAAATACTTTTATGATTTCAAGGGAAAAGCAATGAGGAATAAAATGCAGTACAGAAATACTTGATATGATTTTAGCAAAAGATAAGATAATCACTTTTTCTCTGGCAATTCACCCCCCTCCCCTATGCAATGTAAGAAATGGAAGGAGATGGAAAGAGGAGCACACAGTTCTCGGAATGCAATCAAATACAATACGAAATTCAGTTCCCCCCCAGCAAGCTTAGAGGAAACAGGTAGGAGTTTGAAACACAGGCCCAAAATGCTTTTTAAATGTGATGGCAATGGATGGGAAAATGTGCCAATGATTTTAATTCCCTCTAGAGATTCAGGGTGAGTGGGAGATGCGTGTTGGTATTAGTTCATGCTCACTTTAGCAATACTCTATGAGTTATTACCAAGTTGCAACGGATTTTAACAAAAGAAAGAATGGAGCTGCTATTTTGACAAGTGGAGAAATTGAGCCAAAATCGCAAATCGCGGTAAATTTCGCGAGTGCGTAAATCGTGATTGTGGAAAAAGTATAAGGAGGAAGTCGGTTCTAGGCTTGTTGGAAAGCTTAGATTCTAAGCTTTCAGAGGAAAGTTAAATCTCGTTCCTAGCCCAAATGGTTCCAGAGATACGGACGATTAAATAAAGGTAGTTTTTTGGATTTAAAGTAAAACTCAAAATGACGGGTGACAGCTTGCAGCTTCAGAATTGACAGGTAACAGTTGTGCAGCTTTACAAATGACAGATGACACGATTTCTAGGAGGCTGTTCTACTTAGGTTAAAATAGTTTGGATTAGATTATTTTAACTAAGAGATTGGTTCTGCACAGTTCTGCTAGGTACTCACAATATAAATTTGAACTAGGCCTTGTCACAGATCTGGTCAACACGTCTGGCTGCGGTTCTGTCTGCTCGGCAGGTCAATCAGGCACCGGTTCTGCTCACAGCGATCTGGGTCAGCTCTGCTCTGCTGGTCTAGCCTCTCTGGATTCAGCGGCCTCTTGTTCTGGATACTGCTCTGCTTTCGGTCCGGATCAAGTGGATTCTGGATGTAACACTGCTTTCTGGGTACTGGCAAGAGTTCTTGGCAAAAGAATTCAGACAGCTTGCCCGGCTGTGGAATAGTTTGCAAATGAGTTTGAGGCCTGCTGACAAATACTTTTGCTTGCAGTGGGCCTTCTTGGTTCAAAGTTCTGTAGTCTCTGTTTAGCTTGGAAGTCTAAGTGTTGGATCTCTGGATGTGAAGTCGTCAGTCAGCATGCTCCGCAGCAAATGGAATTCAATGTCTCTGCCTGTCCCAGCAGTCTCTTTCTATGTGTTTTGGAAAGTGGGTGTGTGCCTTGGTCATAACTAAACCTGCCCCTCTCACTTATCATTGGCCAATTCCTCCTCTCTCCCTTGATTGGGGGAACTGAGTTGTGAGTCAGAGTCTTGAGGTAGATTTTATGGCCAGAGGGCCCTCCCCTGTCATCTTTACACACAAATCTATATTTGATCCAAATACATATTTTCCCAAATACACAGTTGTTTTTACATCACCTACACACATCATATATCACATGAGGTAGGCACTGTTCCGACTCTGGCGTTTCTAGGAGCTTGGGTAAAGAAATGGCAACTTATTTTCGATTTTAGTGGGTTATGCAACATTGGTTTTTCATTAAAAATTATACACATATACACGGCCGGTCCATACATACTCCAGTAAATTCCCATGTCTCTAGCTTAAACACAGAGTCTGTAGTATCAATAAATAGCGGGGTTTTGCCCCAGAACATCACACAAATCGGAGTTTGGGCTTGAATTGTGGGCAAAGTTTTCATTTTAAGGATCCCCAAATTTCACATTTCTGTCATCTGGTTACCAAGAGTTATCAGTGTTTCTGTAAAATATATATTTGCTTTCACTTCAAAGTACTGCAGTGTTTGAGTCCGCCCTCAAAGTTTGGGGATGACAGTGATCACATGTCGCTCCTGGCTGGCAGATCTTTGTTGACAGGAAACAGTCAAAATCACCATATCCTATTCAAGGGAAAAGGTCTTTTGTGTGGGCTCCAGCAAGCTGAGGTCAACAGACCAGGGGGCCACTTTGCATTTGGTTAGCATGACCATGTGATATCCTGGGCTTTCTGAGGTGAGAAGGTTTCCCAGCCCTTTGGCCTGTTAATCAAATCAGATTGTCTCTGGGAACAGCAGGTGGTTGTCATGATCTCTGCTTCCAAAAGGTCAGGGTTTTCCCAACTCCCTTGGAAGCAGATCCATAACCCAGGTTCCGAGTGCCAACCAGTCCCAATTGGGACCTTTTGGACCCAGTCCTGGCGCCAGTGGCACCAGGCTCATAAATATGCCCAGTCCCAGCGCTGGAAGCGCCGGGCTCATAATGCTTGGGTGGACTTACCTGCAGCAGACCATGCTGCTTACTTGCCTGCCAGTTGAGCCTCTGATCCTCTTCTGTTTGGAACTACTTTTCCTGTTGGGTGGGGCAGGAGCCACTCCCTAGATTCAGAACACTGGAACTCTTCTGGAAAGCAGGAACTCTTTTCTTACCTAGGCGTGGCTGTGGAAGGAGACACCTAAGCACTACAGGAGGCTATTTAAACCACACCCGATGGATGAATCTTGCTTTGCGTTATTCTGCATCCTCTGCAGCAGAACGCTCATCGTGTCTTCTGCATCTGATCCTGGGCCTAAGGAAAAAGGCTTACCATCCTGAATCCAGTCTTCAGCAACACCTATAAAGACAAGAAAGAACAGGTTAGCATTACGGTCTTCAGTGACAGCTCTTCACTTACCTGGTCCATCGGCTGTCACCAACGCCTCGCGCTGCATTCCGGCATCTGAAAGACAAAGGCTTACCTACTCTTCGTGCGCTCCGGAGGTCTTCACACTGCATTCCGGCATCTGAAAGACAAAAGCTTACCAACTCTTCGCACGCTCCGGAGGCCTTCGGCGCTGCATCCCGCATCTGAAAGACAAAACAAGGTGTGTTTAAAGACATTGGGAAACTTTAATACTCACGTGCCATTACTCCTTTCCACATCTAACCCAGTGGGTATTCCGGCACCCTGCAGCCGCTCCGAACTTGTACCTGCAAAATAAAAAGACAGTTAGAGCGCATCGTGAAGCAGGCAACAAGCGCTTACTTACGTGCTTCCAGGCGCTTCTATTCATCACACGGGCTCCATCTTCAACTCACTTCAGCCCGTCATCCGCCATCGCCGGAACCCTGCAAAACAAGAAACATCATTACTAAAGACTTTAAAGACATTAGAATTACTCGAAACTTACCGTTCGTGCAGTAAACGACGGACAGCAGTCCTCTGAAGTCAAGAGGCCTGCTCCCCTTATCCAGTGAAGAAACTGGTTACAGCACCCTGCCCCGAGGCAGATGGAGAGCACAGCGTTCACTTACCTAAGGTGAGAGCGTTAACCTTTGGGGTTCTACAGGAGAAGAGAAAGGGAAGAAGAGAGAGACATTCAATAACCCAGTTCCTTAATCCCATATTTTCTATCTGCAGACATCTTACCCTTCAAGTCAGACATACAGTGCACAGAGGTCCAGCCCAAAGAGCCAGCCGTGTGTTACACATCACCTTTGAAGATACGGTATACGCCCAGTCAAGACCGGCGCCTCTACGGGAATCAGGTGAGCGTTACAGTCGTTAGATTTTCAATTAACTAACAAGCTTTGAAGTCCCAATTGCAACAGAAGGTTGATTAGCTTCTGAAGTAGCAGTCCTCCTGTCAGAATTTAGACCGCTAGCGCCGCCTTGAGTCCAAAGCGGGTACTGCATGCATTTTTTTTTTGTATCAGTCTTGAATTAATGCATTTCAAACAAGAGATTTTACATGGAAGTATATTATCCAGGTTCAGCACATGGCACTGGTGTGGTTCTGCAGTAAAATAATTTTGTGCCCATAATTTAGCCATATTTGACATGAAGAAAATGAATTCCCAATAATTATGGGTTGCTTTTGGCAATCAGCATTGCCCCTTTTGCAATGGTTTCAGGCTACTGTGTGTAGCCCAATGGTGGTTTTAGGCAGTGCCCTTCTGTGCCCACAACATAGGCAAAAATGGGTGGCAGCCTATTCTTCATGCATTTCCCTGTGCATTTTCTGGGAAGTTCTGGCCATCATGATGTTTTCAATGCCAGTAAGGCACAGTTTTTGTGGTAGGGCTCGGATGCATGGGTAAAAATATCCCACAACCTGGACTCTGCCGCTCACTTCTCCTCTGAGGCTATCAGATGGATTGAGTCATTCCTAAGTGAGCGAACCATGAGAGTATTCTCTCCATCGGCAGCCGCAGACCCTACCCCCATCCTGTGCGGGGTTCCTCAAGGCTCATGTGTCTTGCCAACTCTATACAACATCTTCACCAAGCCCCTGTTTGATGATCTGGACCGTCTGGGTATCACCTACACTAACTATGCAGATGATACACAGATTCTCCTCGCCGCTTTCTGGGGATCATAGTAAGGACACAGAGTTGGTGAATAGGGTATATCTTATCATCCAGGCATGGATGGCCATTCATGGCCTATTCCTGAACGATGATAAGACTGAGCTGATAATCATGGGCACACATGCCAACATTAAAAAACGAGGCCAGGAATTTTCCTCATTCAATATCGACGGGAATATCATCAAAGCTTCCAAGGAAGTAAAAACCCCTGGTTTCCACCTTGATTCCACCATGTCCTTTGACAAACAGGTAACAACCCTGGCCTCCACCACTGCCTAGACTTGCAAGCTGATAAGAGCTGAAAAGCCATTCCTCTCCAACAACAGCTGCATGTTCCCAGCCAGAGCCTTAATACTAATCAGAATTGACTACTGTAATGCCTTATAAAGTGGTGGTAATAAAATCACCATCCGGAGGCTACAAATATTACAAAATAACGCCTTGAGAGCAGCGCTTGACACAAACAAAAGAACCCATATCTCCTCCATTAGACGCCAACATAAATGGCTTTCTACTGACAACAAAATACAATTAAAAATGATATCACTGACCCACAAAGACTTAAATAATGCTGCCCCTAGTTACCTTATAGATAAACTTCATAGAAGAAGCTCTCGTAGACCAACTAGAGCTGGCAATGCCAATTTCCTGGCAGTACCTAGATACAGGCTTACCACAATGATCATAGCTTCCCAGTGAAGGCTGCTAAACTCTGAAACCTACTGCCACAAAATATGAGAGCAGACCAACCCTACCTACACTTTAGAAAGAATGCTATCAAACATTTCATCTCTATTGACCCCTATTCTCTCATCCTCTAGGCTGCTTCCGCCTTTGGCTCAGTATACTCATACTCGCCCAATACTCCCTTTTGAACTCTGTGTCACTGCTTTTAATACTATGTGCAATTTATTCTACTTTTGTGATTCAGTGTAATATATTGCAACCTGTATATTTTTGTAACTCTGTAAGCCTTGCCTTTTCTTATTGCTGCGCCCTGTTACCTACGGTTTTGGTGCGCATTAAAAGTGAATAAACAAATAAACAAACAAAACAAACAAAACAGAGAAAAGCACTCCTAAATCCGATTTCAAGAATGGATGCAAAAACAGTGAAATGCAGGCATTTCACAGATTAATACAACACACCTAAATCCGATTTTTAGAATGGATGCACAGAACAGTAAAATGCAGGTGGTTCACAGATGAATATGAACACACTAGACTATGATGTACCTAGGGGTCAAAATTGCACTTATGGTAGAAGAGTTGTTTATTGCTGCATGGAGAAGAAGTGAAAAGCATGGTTGGACGTTAAGAGAGATAGTGGAGGAGGTTAGACAAGTTCACTTCCTACCTCTGCACCTTCTGATCCTATCCCATCTTCTCTCATTGCTACAATCTATTATTCACTAATTCCTTATATTACATCATTGATTAATGTTTCTCTCCTAACTTCACCCTTTCCTTCCTCGTTTAAGCATGCCATCGTTCTCCCTATCATCAGAAAAACCCTCTCTTGACCCTTTGCTCCCCCTCTAACTTCCACCCGATATCACTTCTTCCTTATCTTTCCAAACTGATGGAACACTTTGCTTACTCTCAACCTTCTACCTTCATTACTGATAACTCTATTCTTCCACGCTTTAAATCTGGGTTGTCACTCCACTGAGACTGCTGTCCTCTCTGTTTGTGACTCACTCCTCTATGCACACTATGAAAAACATTCTTCCCTCTTGCTTCTTCTGGACTTGTCAGCCACCTTCGACACTGTAGATCACTCTCTTCTTTTTTCTTCTCTTGGAGTTTCTGGGGACGTACTGCGATGGCTACAGTCCTATTGGTCCAATCACACTTATTCTGTCTCTTAGAATGGTAAACTTCTCCCACTCTCCCTCTTTATCACAGTGTCCCTCAAGGCTATGACGTGGGCTTGCTTCTCTTTTCCCTTTATGCCTGTCCTCGTTCCTCAAATTTTTCTTCCTTTGTTTTGTCTCATCATCTCTATGCTGATGAACCTCAGCTCTTCCTATCCTTTTCTGCTTTCTCCCTCTCTAGCCATGCCACTCTGACCTGTTGCCTTCTAGCCATCCAATCCTGGATGTCAGATCATTATCTCATCCTTAACTGCTCTAAAACTGAGATTATGTTCTTTCCTGCCTCAACTATTCCACCTCCAAAAACTCCTGCTGCCATTTCTTTTTCTCCCTTGTTGCTTCCTATCTCTCTTTCAGCCTGCAACATGGCATCCACCTTGATTCTTCTCTTTACTTCTCCTCCGACATCTCATCTCTTTCTCGTTCATGCAGGATTGACATATTTAACATTCGCAAAGCTCAACCTTTTCTCACCTTCCATGCCTCCAAACTCTTAGTCTCATCTATTATCTTTTCACTACTTTTCTATTGCCTCTGTCTTCTCTCTGGACTTCCTACATCTCATCTAAGGCCTCTTAAATCTATTTAGAACTCCTCTATTTGTCTCCTCTTTTCACTTTCACCTTGTGACTCAATTTCTCCAGCTCTTTCCTCCCTTCATTGGCTACCATTTCACTGTCACCACAGGTTTAACTTCCTCTGTCTTGTCTTCAAGTCCTACCATAATTTTGCCCCCATACCTCTCTTCCTTTCTCTCATGGTATTCCCCCCGCCCCAATTTCTTCTATCAGTTCCCCTCCACTTTGTGTCCAATACCACTTTGTTCCTTCTCTCTCTCTTGGCCCCTCTTCACTCGCCATTTTATCACTTATTTTGTACTGTTCTGTGATTTTGTTGTTCAGCACGTTGACGTATGGCGCTCTATAAATCAAAGTAAACTACAAAAAATACAAATACAAAAATGATCTTAGATGCTTGGTGGACACTGGGAATACAGGTGTCTTGGTCTTACTGCACTTGTCTGTGGCTTTGGAAAGCTTGGACCACAAAATCCTGTTGAAGCGCCTGTAAAAGGTGGGTAATAGAGGCAGTGCTTGGAGGTGGTTGGAATCTTTTCTTACAAACCGTTCCCAATCAGTGTCTTTCCCACCTTGTCTCTCGTCTCAGAGATCTATTTCATATAGAGTTCATCAGGGCCCTTTACTCAGCCAATTGGTATTCAATGTATTTATTAAACCTTTGGCTGAGTTATTTCACAGGGCAGGGATAGTTTTCTTTATGTATGCAGATGACACCCAACTGATTCTTTATGTAGGCAATCCAGAGCAATCGGATATTGGACATTTTGAAAGTTAAAACATTGGATGGACTCCAATTGTTTGCAGTTAAATGTTGAGAAAACAGATATATTATACTGTTCTGATAAAGCTGTGCAAACTCTAACTGCAGAACCATTGACCTAGATGTCATCAATAGGAGGTATCATATATGGTAAAATGGCTATTGCCGCGTCTCATTCGGTACTTGTCATCAACCATCTAAATCTATATGCAATCTAGGCATTTGGTTGGAGTCTGATCTTTCTAAGACTACTCAGATTAGCAAGTTTACCAGCAGTGTATTTGTTCAACTGAGAAGCCTGAAAAATTGTTTTTGATTACTGTGCCTTGACTGCAAACGTGCAATTGATGAATGCATTTGTAAGCAGTTGCATGGATTATTGTAAAGAAGTCTATCTGGGCCTCTCTTAAAAAAATCCTAAATTAAACTTCAGTATATTCTGAATGTGGTATCCAGGATTATCTTCTGCTTGAATTGTTTCAATCATATCTCTCAGACACTGCGTGTCCTGCATTGGCTTCCAGTGACAAAATGCATGGAATTTAAAGCCCTTCGTTTAGTCCAAAAGGCCTACGATCTCAAAAGACAGCCTTTCCTGTTGATGCGCTTAAGATACTATGGCCCTCATTACGACCTCGGCAGTAGCCATGCCGCTATTGGCGGCATGGCTGCCGCCGAAATCGCGTCCGGGTTCATAGAATGAGGAATTACCGGGCTATTCCGAGATCGGAAGGCCCGGTAATTCCTCCCTCCAAGGACCCGGACCTGGTCCTTCCCCATTCCCATTTCAGCCCCCATAGGGGGCATCCAAGCCCTACATACACCTCTCAGGATCTGCCCTCTTCTTGCGTCCTCATGAGGTGTACATATATATTCCTCCATCCCCATCCAGGTCCACCCACACTTCCCTGTACCCTTGTAGCTTCCATGGTTCTTTAATTGTTGTGTGATATAGATTATCTACCCTATCCCCATGTTGGCGATAGACAGCTGTCATGCAGTATTTTGGTGTGTTTGAATCCACAGTTTGTATTTGTGCATCTATCATTGTTGCTACCGTTGTCTGTTTGCCCATTGTTACCATCATCATTGTTTATTTAGGCATAGATTTTGCACAGCATCGGATACCTAGTTGGCACACACAGAAAAATGGTAAAATAAAAATGATGACTGGAACAAAAAATTTCATCACGATGCTGAACCAGGAAAGTAGCCAATTGAACGTGTTGTCGAACCAGTTGCTCTCCTCTATTCCTCCTTCATTCAGCATTCTCTCCCCGAGGCTGTGTACTGCCGAGATGACGCGGGAGAGCGTCCCATTATGTGCATCTTCAGAAGGTACGAATGTACAGCATGCGTTCCTGATTTTTCGGCAAGCACCACCGTCCATTGCTGTGAGAAGGTCCAGGATGTACCGGTTCTGCTTTGTCATTAGGCGCAAGGCACGAAGTTCCACCTTGATCACATTGAATCCCTCTTCAGTGTCGTTGGCCAGTTGGATCAGTTCCCAGCGTACTACTTGCAGCCATTTGGCGTTTGTTCGTGCCTGGAGTTCTGGCAATAGGAGGGAGGCAAAGTATGTTTCTGCTGAACTTAACAACATGTATTTTGCAGTAATATCGGCGAGAAGGTTGGATGACTCGCTGGAGATATAGTTTGACCTCTTTTTGCGAAACACTCTGGGCCTCATTCTGAGGTGGGTGCAAAGGGATACCGGGCACCGTTAAGGACATCGGTGCCAGTAATCCCTTTGCTCCCCATTCTGAGGTCCCTTAGCTGGTCCCGCAATGGGCGCCTGGTTTCACAAATTGTGGTACCATTATTAGCTACTTCCCCATTAACATTGAGCCCTATGGGGGCTGAAATGGAAATGGGGAATGGTTTTTTCAATGGGGACTTACCGGTCCCTCATACCACTGCCACCAGCCAAATCTTAAAGAAAGGGGAATAAAATAATGTTCCATAAGAGACAGACCAAAAGGGATAACTATTAACCCTTTCCAGTACTCTGTGAAGATAGTTTGCACTGGGTCTGTGAATTTAAAAAGACTAATAAAGTCAATGGCAACTTTACCTGTTCTGGGGGAACAGTAGTCAGTCCCAGAAAATGGAGTTTAGAGTGGGAAGTCTGAAAAAGACAACCCTGTGTCACTGCACTAAAGGTGCTGTGTGACACATAGTAAAAGGATGATGCCTATGGAGTAGGTAAGGCTCCACAGTTTATGAACACAAAAATGTAAAACACACAGCAAAACACAAATAAGAGTGGGTAAAAAGGCTAACACTCCTACCAGGTGAAAAAAATAAATCCTAGAAATCCAGCAAAGCAGCTGAGGGACTCAGTAGGTAAGGGAAATTAGCCATTCTAGAGAAATCTCCCTAACACTCGCAACTTCACGAGAATGTTTATTACCGTTAACATAAGGTTTACTTTTACGTAGGTTATAGTGTTTCGCTTTTGCTGTAACCTTACCGGGCATGTTGCAGGGGACAAATGGAACCGTTTACCTTGACTCCGAAATGACACCAGCCTTAAGTCAACTTTGCCAAACACGTCCAAACACACTCTGCCCACAGTCCACTCACACTCCGCGTGAATGGCTATGAGTATATAGAATTTGTTCAGCAAGCCAGAAAGTTCATTGATGGAAAAAGAAAGAGGACTATCACAAAGTCCACAAGTTCAGCACAGATGCTTCCTCCAACACGTCCAAACAAACTCTGCTCACACTCTACTCGCCCTATCCCTATCTCTTTCTTCAACACTTAGCCAAACCATTACTCTATTAGCGCCTGCCTTACCATAACCCCTAAATTAACAAGGTGGGTCCTGGGAGTCCCTCTGCCAGACATTAGTCCTGGTTATGAGAGATTTACCCAGAGTCTTTAGCACACTATCTTTCACAGAGGAGAAATAGCCAAAACATTTCAGTTTTTGTCCTGCCCTAGGGCAGTCCAGCACCGAAATGCTGGGCAATTCTCCTCTGAACAAGAGTACCAACTGCAACCCCAGACACATGTTTCGCTCTGGTTGGACCTCATCAGTAGGGTGGAGCTGTGCCTCTCTAAGAATAGTGAGCAAGGCATCCATGTCTGGATTCCCCTAGTAACTTAGGGTGGGACCCAAAGTTGTTTAAATATGCAGATTAACAAGGGAGGTCCTGGGAGTCCCTCTGCCAGAAATTAGTCCTGGATACGAGAGACCTACCCAGAGTAAGCCACCCTGCTGCCATGACTAGAGCACTGCTACCCTGCTGCCATGACTAGAGCACTGCCAGTCTGCCACCCTGCTGCCATGACTAGAGCTCTGTCACCTTGCTGCCATGACTAGAGCACTGTCACCCTGCTGCCATGACTAGAGCAATCCCACCTTGCTGCCATGACTAGAGCACTGCCACCCTGCTGCCATGACTAGAGCACTGCCACCTTGCTGCCATGACTAGAGCACGGTCACCCTGCTGCCTGCTATTATGAAGTCACCCCATTGGCTTATACGAGCATCCGCATATTTGGCGGTGCAACGCGCCTAATTGAAAAAGGCTGCGTACTTGTCTGATTTTACTTGCTGCCATCCCCCGCCATGATTCAATTTGCAGCGGATCATGCTTCTTCGCTCTCGCTGCAATTGTCAAGCACGAGGAGCACCACCAACACAGATGGACGCTCTCTGTGCGTAGCTGTGGCCCACAATCTACTTCCTGATTACCAGCCTCCTCGTACAAGGATTGGCTGGCTGTGCGTACATCCGCACCAACACGGATAGATGCTCTCTGTGCGTAGCTGCGGTCCACAATCTACTTTCTGATTACCAGCCTCCTAGTACAAGGATTGGCTGGCTGTGTGTATGTCCGCACCAATCATCAACCGGCAGGCGAAACCAGCCAACGTTAGGAAGGCACACGAAAGAAGGTGCAATTCCTGTCCCGAGCCTGTCCAGAACTGCCAGACCCCAGGCCCTAGTACTATGTCTGCGCCACACTCACCATGCTGCTTGTACCCCAGGTAAGAGATATAATAATGCCTTTACAACTGTGTAGCAATATCCGCTATCAGCGTTTGTAATCAATATATGCTTATGCTGACTTCCTACATCCTGCAACCAGCGCTGCTTGGTCTTATCTTCTTAGTCACGTCTGTTGTTTATCTTTTGCATCCTTTATTGCCCATGTATCGTTTAGCTCATCTCCACTGTTTTATCTTCAATTTGACATGCGATCGCCTTTCTTTATATCGTTTAGTGATTGTTCTGCCTGTATCTATCCGTCGGCGGCACCTGTTAAATTCTCCTCTGTAATTTACATGGTATTTCAAACTTTGTAGCTTTACATGACCTGCGGTAGCCTCTCTCTGTTGCCTCCCTGTAAATGTAATTGGGCTCTAATAACCTATATTCACTGGCTCGCTACTCTGTCCCTACAAAGTTAGTACCTTACCACAGCTTAGGCACTCTCCACTTAATTGTTAACATTGGTAGCCCCTCTAGCCACTTGCAGTATCTAGTTCATTACACCTCAAATAATTCTACTGCCTGCTTGCACTTGGGTGCTGCTACTCTCCACCCACTCCTGACTATAGTCTCTTAGCATTCATATCTGCACATTAGCTTTTATATTATTAGGCCTACATTGTTTACTCACAAACATGCTGTTGCTCCTTTTTGCCCATTGCACCCTTGGCATACTGGTCACATCACTCGCATTGCCTCAAATTCCTGCCTCTAACAATAACACTGCACACTACACTACTACCACTAGTAAGTTCCCTAAGCACTACACTCTGCCCTTGGTCTGCCTCTCTGCGCACAACATGCCACGACACGACAATCTACCCATCAGCAGGTCTACCTCACTTAGCATTGCCTCACCCACACCTAATATGCCGGTATCCTCCGGTTTTCAAGGCTCCAATCCTTACCTTGCCCAGCCCTTTAGATAGAGCACTTTACAACCAAGCCCACACCTAACCAACCCTGTGCCCTGCATATCTGAAACTCTAGACTTAGGTCCAGATTCTGTCGTGCACCATTCCAAGTTCGCAACTCTCACCAGCCCTCCAAAGTATCACCACCTACAACTGACCCCCCCTACCACTGGCAGCAAACAGGCACTGAAAGAGCCACTGATCTATGGAGCTCTCATCAACGCCAGATCTCTCCCAGCACACGCCCTTGACATTGCCGATCTTATCACTACACAAAACCTTGATTTTCTCGCTATTACAGAGACTTGGTTACGTGCAGCCTCTGGCCCACTGCTAGCTTTAGCCATCCCCACAGGATACTCCATCCTCAGATACGACCGCAACACTAACCTCTCTAAAGGGGGCGGTATTGCCTTCATTCATAAAGATTCTATTAACCTGAGAATCATTCCCAATTCACAGATACCCTCAGCTGAATTGCTATCAGTTAAAATCACCATCTCCCACACTAGCACCGCTACACTACATCTTATATACAGGCCCCCTGGACCTATCACTACTTTTGCCGACGACATTACCTCCATCCTAGTTGACAAAACTAAACCAAACTCCAAAATCATCCTACTAGGCAACCTTAACCTGGGCCTCCTCGACCCCAAGGACCATAATGCGTCCGATATCACAAGCATTATCACCAACCTTGGCTTCTCACATCGCATCTGCGAACCTACTCACAATAAGGGACGAACATTAGATTGGTTAGCTGATCTAAATTGCAACATAAAGATAACATCCAACCTCCCATGCGTTTGGTCAGATGACCACATCATTACCTTTGACATCCTAGCTAATGACCCATACATCAAACAGAACATTGTGCTGGCTATCCCTACTAGGAACAAAAAAGACATTACTAGGGACAAGTTGCTACCTCTGATCCTTCGTATTTTAAGCATGGCCTCGGAGACATGCTCCGACCCTACCATCCTTGTTGACACCTATAATTGCCCTATGCTGAAAGCAATAAACTCTATCGCCCCCATGAAATCTAGGAAACCCAAACAACGGGCCCATCTCAACTCATGATTCACCCCACAGTTAAGATTACTACACAAAGAAAAACGCAATGCCGAAGCTCGATGGAAAAGCCTTCCATGTGAGGCTAACAAAGACAGTCTCATCATAGCCACTCTCATTTACAAGGAGTCTATCTTCCAGGCTAAACAGGAGACCTACAACACTCGTATAGCACAAGCGGAATCCAATACCAAGGAGCTCTTTAAAATTCTTAAAGAGCTTGAGTCCCCCTCCTCTCCACCTGACAGCTTCTGCAAAGACAGCACCTGGTGTGCCAACATACAAAAAGCTCTCTTTGATAAGATATCTTCTCTCCAGTGGAAAATCAATGACCAAAAAAGTTGCCTACTGCGCATCTCACTCACTAACTCTTTCCCTCACAATCACCAGTCATCTTCACCTACATATACATCATTCAGCTCCTCACCACTCACCACCACAGAGGTCGAAAACCATCATCATTAAACTCAAACCGTCCAATTGTCAGGGTGATACATGCCTTGCACTTATTATCAAGGAATCCACACACAACCTAGCCCACTTCATCACTGCATTTATTAACTCCTCCTTTATCTCCGGTATAGTCCCTGACAACCTCAAAGACGCATGGGTCATCCCTCTTCTGAAGAAACCTACCTTGGACGCAAGCATACCTACCAACTATAGACCCATCACAACCATCCCATTTCTGCTTAAAATACTAGACCGCGCAGCTTATCTGCAAATTCAGAATTACTTGGAATCTAACCATCTCCTTGGCCTCAGACAATCTGTCTTTCCGCCCAAGCATGGAACGGAAACAGCTCTCATTGATCTTAAAACACAAATTGAGGACTTAAAAGGCAATGGCAAATTGACCTTATTACTACTACTCAACCTATCGGCAGCTTTTAATTTGGTTAACCATCAAGTCCTCTGCCAAGAACTAAAGTCGGCTGCCCACTTCTCAGACAAAGCAACCACATGGATCAGATCCTTCCTGAAAAACAGATCGATGAGGGGCTTCTCCCCTTCCACTTCTTCTGACCCATCACCAGTTCTATGCGGGGTGCCACAAGGTTCTTGTGTGTCGCCTACACTTTACAATGTATTAACACAAACTCTCTTTGATATACTTGACTATCTGGGTGTCACCTACACAAACTACGCTGATGACACCCAGATACTGATCCCTATCACCGGAGACCAGGTGACGGACACTAAAGCATCAAATGATGCCCAACATGAGCTCTGTCTTAATGATGACAAGACAGTGCTCCTCCTCCTAGGATCCTAGCACCGATTTAACAAACTAGACATGGCATTTGGAGCCTTTAACATTGATCGTAACATTATCATGTCCTCCAAAGACACCAAAACATTAGGAATCTACCTTGACTCCACACTTTCACTCAATAGACAAACAAATGCGGTCATATCAGCATCCGCATACACTTGCAAGCTTATCACTGCTTGCCGCCTTTTTCTCAGCTCCGCCAACTGCACCATCCTTGCGAGAACCCTGGTCATGTCTAAAATCGATTATTGCAATGCACTTTACTTAGGGACTAGCCAGCGCAATCTTAACAAACTTCAGGTCCTTAAAATAACGCCATCAGGGATGCACTAAACATCCCGAGATCCTCACGCATCTCCAATATCAGGAGAAATCTACACTGGCTATCAGTCACTCAAAGAATCTCCCATAAAACGCTTGTCCTCACACACAAATGCTTGAATAATCAGGCCCCCACCTACCTAGCCAAGCGCTTTACTCATCACACCTCCACTCGACCATTGCCTTCAGCCCAAGCCCACTGTCTCAACATACCGAGATACAAACTGTTGAAAGCAGGTGGGACAACCTTTCCAGTTATGGCTGCTAAACTCTGGAACTCGCTACCCATTTCACTGAGAATTGAACCATCTGCATCCTCTTTTAAATGTAAAGTCAAGGCATGGCTGCTATCCCAAATAGATTAACTATCTACAACCTACATGCCTGCCTGTATAATATTGTGATTTCTCATATTCTTCTTCACATCTCTGCTTGTACATACTCACACTACTTGCTGATATGCAACTTTTGTAAGATATGCACACTATCAATGTAACCTGAGATAGTTGACAAGATGTAAATTTGTAAAATAAATGTTGCCATATGTACTGTATGACTGTAACCTAAGATATGCGCCCAGTTGCCCTCGGGCCAGGTGCGCTTTACAAATAAAATAAATACAAATACTCACTATCTTTCACAGAGGAGAAAGTTACTATGAGAATCTATGAAAGATAATTAGCTAAAGAATCTGGGTAAGGCTCTCGCAAAAAGGACTAATGTCTGGCAGAGAGACTCCCAGGACCCCCCTTGTTTTTTATCATAACCCCTAC